>NC_073350.2:30434642-30761428 GCF_027580225.2 Misgurnus anguillicaudatus | reverse complement strand
CGCTAACTCGCCGCGTAACGCAATGTCTTGTTCCCGTCTCTCAGGGAACCGAGGTTAGGATAGTATAGACGTTCCCTTTCGAGAGCGGTCTCTCGACATCGCGTCCGCTGACGCTATGGGAACAGTGTTCAAACACGCAGAGAGAGCGGAGAAGCCAGCCCAGCAACGCTATGTAGTAAAAGAAACGTCTTGGTTACGTATGTAACCCACGTTCCCTGAAGGAACGGAACAAAGACGTCACGTCGTGACCGACGAATTGGGAACTCGCTTAGAGAGACCAATCTAATTCGAGTAACTACTAAAACGCCAATGAACTTGGCATTGAGGTATTTGCATAATGCCGGCACCGCCCCGCTAGGTGCGTATATAAGTCACAGATGCAAATATGGAAATTAGCTTCTTTTCGCTGAGAAAGCCGGAAAGTGCGACTGGCCGTAAACAGCAGGGAGCAGCCCTGTGGCGACGGGACGTGACGTCTCCATTCCCTTCCTTCAGGGAACGTGGGTTACATACGTAACCGAGACGTTCCCTTTCAGTCGGTTACTACCGATGAATTGGGAATCCCTACCAAAACGCCACTGAGGGCTTACCTCTTCCAGTGTCTGCGTAAAGCCCTCCGGTTCCACTTAAGAAGAAGGAGAATTAGGTTTTAAGGCAGAAGGCTGGGCACTAGATGTTCCTTTAACCCCACAGTAGTGCCAGCGACTGGGAAGCGCCCTATTTGAGCGGGATAGGAATGCTGCGGAAGCCACCGCCCCGTTAAGGGCTGATGGTGGGCGAAAGTCAACCGTAGTTGAGGTAAAAAGACAGCCGTGGCTGTGTAAGCAAAGCAGTGCTCTGCTGAGGGGATTAACCCCACAGAAAAATACTCACAAAGGAACCCGGTGGGACGCAATGTGGATGCCCGAGCCAAACACATAGGTTCGCGAGGATGCAGCTAGTGAAAGGCTGGCAGCGGATGCTCCGCAACATCAGGCTGCCAGGGCAGAGGAGGAAAGTCAATCAAACCATTACGCATTTTGACTGGATGGCCTTCCATGCCGACAGTTATTGTGTAGCGTCAGTCGGAGGCTGCAAGCCGACACATACACTGTAAAACCTAATGAACGTGTTCGGTGTCGCCCAACCAGCAGCTCTGCCGATGTCTGTTAGCGAGGAACCACGAGCGAGTGCCCAAGATGAGGCAACATTTCTAGTAAAGTGAGCTCTCAATTTAAATGGACATTGGGTGCCCTGCAGATTATAAGCAAGGGCAATAGTGTCTACAATCCAATGAGACATTCTCTGCTTAGTGACAGCCTCCCTCTCTGCTGACCACCGTAACAAATAAAGAGCTGGTCTGAGGTCCTGAGGCTTTGTGTGCGATCCACGTAGAGGCGCAGTGCGCGTACGGCACATAAAAAAGCCATGGTTGGGTCTGCCTCCTCCAGGGGCGGCGCTTGCAAGCTCACCACCTGATCTCTGAAGGGAGTGGTAGGAACTTTGGGCACGTAGCCTGGTCTGGGTCTGAGTGTTACGCTCGAGAAAGCAGGACCAAACTGAAGGCACGAATCGTCGATGGAGAATGCATAAAAGTCACCTACCCTCTTAAGGGAGGCCAATGCGAGCAGGGTCAGAGTTTTCATTGACAAAAACTTCAAACTCACAGACTGCAAAGGCTCAAACGGGGGTCCCTGCAGGGCTTTCAGCACCATGGACAGGTCCCAAGGAGGAATTGAGGGAGGGCGCGAAGGATGCAGCCTTCGTGCGCCTCTTAGAAATCGAATAATTAAATCGTGCTGGTCAACCGATCTGCCGTTTATTAAAGAGTGATTTGCAGATATAGCGGCGACGTCAACTTTAATGGTGGAGGGTGACAGCCTACCATCTAACCGGTGTTGAAGGTATGTAAGCACAATATTAATGGGGCATTCTCGGGGGTCCTCGCGTTGCGAAGAGCACCAATCGACGAAAAGGTTCCATTTAAGCACGTACGCGTGTCTAGTAGACGGCGCTCGCGCTGCGGCGATGGTGTTATATACCGCTTGCGATAAATCACCTAAACCTTGTGCACGCTCAACGACCATACATGGAGATCCCACAGGTCGGGGCGCGGGTGCCATAATGTGCCCCCTGCTTGAGAAAGAAGGTTCTTCCTCAGGGGAATCTGCAGTGAGGGGCTGTCGCGAAGAGCATGAGTTTGGAAACCAATTCCTGGTCGTCCTGTAAGACAAGTAGAAGGCTCTCCTCGTCCTGCCTGACCTGCACAGAGTCTGTGCGATTAAGTTCACTGGAAGGAATGCGTATTTGTGCATCCCCCGCGGCCAGCTGTGTGCCAACGCATCCACGCCGAGGCTGCCCTCGGTTAGTGAATAGGCGACAATGGGTATCGTCCGGTGACGCAAACAGATCTATCTGCACACGACCGAACTTCTTCCAAATTAGCTGAACCATCTGGGGATGGAGTCGCCATTCGTCAGGGCGCGCAGCTCGGGAAAGCGCATCTGCCGCTGTATTGAGCGAACCCGGAATGTGAATGGCATGAAGGGACCTCAGATGCTTCTGACTCCAAAGGAGGAGATGATGGGCGAGATGCGACAGGTGATGAGAGCGCAAACCGCCTTGACAGTTGATATATGGAACGGTCGCAGTATTGTCGGTGCAAAATAATACATCCTTCCCTTGTAGCTCCGTAGCGAAGCATACAAGTCCCAGATATACAGCCCACAACTCGCCGTCGTACGTGGCTCCCCACCCCATGTCGAATGCATCTGTGTGTACAACAGCATGCCAAGAGACCTGTTTCATGGGAACACCTGCTCTAGAAACCCAGGGTCTGACCACGGGGTGAATGTTAGACGACACGCAGGTGTAATGGTTACACGTGAATGCCAGTGCGCCACACTCTCTTCGGGACTCGATCGTGAAGCCGAGTTTGCTCTTTTCCCAGTTGACCCGAAGACCCAAACGGGCGAGATACCGAAGCGTCAAGTCTCTGTGTTCGCAAAGCATCCGCCGAGAATGCGCTATTATAAGCCAATCGTCGAGGTAAGCCAATATGCGAACACCACTCTCTCTCAGGGGTTTTAACGCCGCTTCTACTACTTTCGTGAATACATGGGGAGAGAGAGACAGCCTGAATGGTAGAACTTTGTATTGGTATGCCCGCCCCTTCTCCCTTCTGTGGTGAGGGAGAATGGACACATGAAAGTACGCATCTTCAGGTCTATGGCTGCAAACCAATCTTGGGGCCGTATTGACTGAAATATCAGTTTTGGGGTTAACATTCTGAAGGATCGTTTTTGGAGAGTCCAGAACGCGCAAATCCAAGATCGGTCGTAACCCACCACCCTTTTTTGGAACTATGAAATATGGCACTGCATGAAAAGAGCTGTATACGGACAAATACGGGATGGGAAATCCCTGCTAAACTTTAGGTTTGCCAGATTTTTGAGGCAGAGTGCTTGGAAAGGTAATACACCAAAGTAAACTTGTGAAACATCCAGAAACTTTACGTTTGTGGATGTATATAGGGACTGGTGGAAGTTTCCAAGAATCCTGTGAGGAGAGGTGGGTGTGAGGTGTGAAGGGCTTTTTATATGTTAATGACCCACAGGTAGAGGTGTCTTCTTTGTTTTCAGAGCTGAGTGGGGTGGGGTGGGGGGTTAACCATGTCTCTTTAAGACAGCACATACAGTATTGTGGTACATAAAAACTGTTTTCTAAATACGTTTATTACTAATATAATTTAATTAGTCTATTTAAGAAACTTAGCATCATTCAAAATAACTAAAATTCAATGGACACAATTACAATTTTAATGTGTGAAAATTATGTCTCTGACTCAAGAGAAATGCAACAAATGTTATTCCAGAATATATATTTCCAACACTTTGAAAACATGTCTCCAACTTCCCTAGGTCAGAATATTGTGCATGTTTCTCTCAATGCAGCATACATCGTTTAAAAGAAGCCGTTCAAATTACATCATGTAACACATTTTTGCTAGCTAGGATGTTGATAAATTAGTCAGTGAAATGTAAAGCTGCTTGATTTTGCTGATGTCTCATGATTTGAAGTTCACTGTTTCTATTGTTATTATAATTCTACCCTAACATTTCATTAAATCTTTTAAAATAGAAACAAAAATATCAATTGACAGGTCCATAATCTAAAAGACAGTCTTTCACATGTGAATGCAAAACATGTTCGGTGATACTGACTGACAAACTTGGGTAAACATATCTGCAGATACCTGTCAGCTACTTTACTTCTAATCCAGAGGTGCCCAAAGTTGGCCCACAATAGATCTTTAATTTGGCCCATCATGCCACGTGAGATAAGGAAAAAGAATAAAAGTCATTGACGCAGATGTTAATATTTTTAATTAAACATTTTCTAAAATGTATCATTTTTTGTTGTATTTTTACATTACAAAAATGTAAATTAATATTAAATGCAAGGGATTAAAGTGAATTTTTTTTATGTTTCATGCATACTTGAAGGTGTATAAAATGCACCACAAAACGTAATGAAGTCGGGTACTACAGGCTAAAAATGAAGAGGTTTTGGCAGTGGCACACAGAGAAAAGGATATTTAAAATTGATTGGCAAAATGATTTCTTTTTTTTACAAAAAAGTCTTGGAAAATAAAACTGCATTAGTTATGTATAAACAGAGTAATGTTTGCTTATTTATTTTTAAAATATTAGAAAATTATAAATTAGGGGTTATCAGAGCAACTTTAATTTTAATATAACACAACAACATTTACTTTTGGCCCACAGCCCTCAGTCAGGTTTGGCCCTTGTAAGGAAAATGTTCGGGCACCAATCAATGTGTATATATGTGTAATATGTCTATCTGAGGAGGTAACTGTTAGCATATGATAATGCGTGCTTGTACAAAGTCAGACCACATATTATCATGTTTGTCTTCACTCAATCAATTTAAATAAAAGAGATGGGGACTTTATAATATAATAAGGGTCCATATATCACAGTGATAAAAGACATACATGTATTTTTACTTTAACATGAACTAATGCTGAGTTAAGGCATATACTATCATAAACTAATGAAGAGTCATCATTAACATGACATGTTTTTCATTGTTAGTTAATGCATTCATTTACAATAAATTAATTTGAGTTCATGTTGTAATTAAGTAAGTTCAGTAAGTTACCTGTCTTAAATCAGCATTCGTTTATATTTACTTATATTTAAGTAAGAATTCATTTAGGTATACGTTCAATGTTTCCAATGATGAGCAGTTAATCCACTAAACCCAGAGATAATTCCTGAGGCATGTTTAAAGAGTTTTGTATTTCATCAAGTAAGTGCTGATTCACAAAGATTTTATATTTAAGAAAATCTGAGCATCATTCAAAATAACTGTTAACATGTTTTGTCAACTAAACATGTTTTGTCAACGTTATAAACTTTATATAAATATTTTTTATTTTTTATTAATGACCAAGTATAAAGAACAATGCATAGTGTGCAAACGCAGATTATATAAAAGTATATAATAAAGTGCGAGCAGAGGATCAATCAAACTTGGGCTGGAATGATTGTAGTGCATCCAATGCACCTTGGAAATCGTAGTTTACATCTACAGCAGCATATGCTACAGCAGTGACAACGCCAAAGAAAAGGACTACATTTCCCAGAATGCACCTGCACCCACTCATCTGCCCCCACTCTTCAGGTGCGACTGCTTGACCTGTGGGCTTGACGGGAAAATTCAAAATCGCGAACCGTTACGGTTTCTTTGTTTGCTTCCTCATCAACAGTAAGGTAAGTTTGATTTAATTAGTTTGTCTGCATCGCGCTGATCGGTTGCCTATTTGTTCATATTATGTTATTTACTATGATTCGTTTTTGTCTTTATACTAGAACTGTTTGAATTTAAAGCACAAACAGTAAAACATTAAGGGTATACATGGTACACAGCGGTAAACATGAGGTTAAAAATACGCGAAGTAACATTCAAACCGGGCTGTTAAAAGAATAAATTCGATGTTTAAGTTTTTAAAAACAAAACTTTAAAGAAGCCAAGATGAGACGTTCTTTGCTTAAAACAAACAAAACAACAGTAACTTGTGTGTTGGAAATGTTAGCAGCTAGCAAGTGTCTCTCTGCTATTTTAAATGATACACAGACGATCTTTTGTTGTTTAAAAGCTCATTGCTTTAGTTCTGGTAGATGCTGCTTATTTTTCAAGACCGTTTTAATAGCTTTATATTGATTTGTAACAAAGCCAGCTTCACTTTGAGAGAACCTAGATGCTAATTGTAAAGAAGCTTGGAGTCATAATATATTTTAATGTTATATGTTTGCTGTTCTTCACCTTTTTAAATATGAAGTCTATCCATGTTTGTGTTTACAGAGGTCATGTTCACTGTGGTCAACTTTGTGGACGCTGAAGAGGTTTCTGGGCAAAGATGATGTAAGTTTAACCTGTTTGATTTTTAAAATTGAATGAATAAATAGTAAAACAGATGTGTTATGTATGTGATTTTGATTTTTAATTCTGTGTTTGACAGAGAAATATAATGAAGTAACAGTGGAAGCTAAAACATCAGACTGATCCAGACACTGAAGAAATTGATGTCACTGCAATCTGGCCAAAATGATGTAAGTTTAATAATAAAATTATTAAATCAAAGAGGTTAAATAGTAAATAGATGTCTTATGATGTATGTGATTCTATTTTTATTCTGTGTTTGATAGACAACTATATTGAAGTAGCCTACTGAAATGAAGCTGCAGAACGACACAGAGACTCTGAGGACATCAACACAGAAAATCTAGTAAGAAGATGGACATTATGAAGTTCTTTGATCATATATTGTTGTATCTTTGTACAGTTTAATGTAAACTTTCTAAAATGTACAACTTTATGTCATTTGATTTGTCGTGTGTGTGTATCTGTATATGTGTATTAGTATTATGCCAAATACTTACATGTACTTTCATATTTCCAAAGGGCTCCAAGGAGATGTCTGTCCAGATGAGGGTGCATCAACGTTACCTTTGCTGACAAGTATATGCTTTTAGCAGTTAACTTAACTCAAACCATTTAAGGAAATCGGTTGCCTTGAACCATTAAGTTTTAAAAAACATACATTTGAGTACTTTGAACTTAAGTCTTGTGCAATTATGCACTTATATTTGGGTAGTGTGAACTTAGATGTGGGTGCTTAACTGCATGTGACTCAATTTGTTTAAGTTCACAGTGCTCAAATCTATGTGTTTTAGAACTTGAATGGTTTGGTGCAGCCGGTTTTCTTAAATGTGAGAAATTACAGTGAGAAATGTTTGAATAATTCCAAGACAGAGCTCTGTGATTGATTCTGCACTGCAAGAGAATCACTTTCTAACACTTTTTGTCTTGTTTTCAGTAGAAAAACTAAAAATTCTTAGATCGGGATGTATTTTCTTGATGAGCAAGGTGGCCTTGGAAAATATGTCTAGTTTTTAGACAAAAATATACAATTTAAGATAATTTGTGCCTAAACAAGAAAAAATATCTAACAATGGGGTGAGAAAATTGTGTTTTAATTAAGTTTTTAAGATGAAAGAAAACTTAAGATTTTTTTCTCACACTATTGGCAGATATTTTTGCTTGTTTTAGGCACAAATTCACTTAATGTGTGTGTATTTTATTTATTTATTTTGTCTAAAACTAGACTTATTTGACTTGGGTCGTTTTGTTCCTCAAGAAAAAGCATTTTAATTTAAATAATATTTCTACTGAAAACAAGACAAAAATACTATGTAAGAAGGTCATTTTTTGCAGTGTAGGACTGATTTCTTAAGAGCAAGATCAATATAGTTGTTGTTCATTTTATTTAGATATTTACTACATTACAGTGGCAGCTGGTGACTACTTTTTTTGTGAGCACTCGATGCGAAGTTTGTCACATCATGTATATAGCCCGTCATTTGTGTGGTTCCCAATTTCAAAATATGTGTTCTGCGTGTATATGCATCACGTGTTTTGACTAAACACGTGATGCATGTGGTTTACATATTTTAAAAACACAAGCAACACACATGACACTCCGAACACTTATTTTGAATTTGCAACCCTCGGATGAGCAGTCACGAGCCACCACTGCTACACTACATTGTACTGCTTTGAATGTAGTTTTCATTGTTGCTTTTATTTTGTTTTATTTTACTCTAATATTTCTTTCTCTGTCTGTATATTTATGAGTTTAAATGGTATTGTTTATGTATGCAACTTTTAATATTTGTGTATTATATTATTTTGTGATTGTGACAATTGTGGATTCAGTTTTTTTTTATTATTTAAATAAATGTTTCAAACTCAATTCAAGTTTTTATTTTTTTTAAGGGTTTTGGGGATGTATAGTAGTATATACTGGGGGGGGGGGGGTTGTAGTCTATCTGCATAGCAGGCAAATAACCAATCAAGTCACTAAGCTATGAGGGCTTGGGTTGGGCTTAAAACAAAGTGTAACCAATGAAATCATCTCAACAGGAAAGTTTCAAAGTAGTGTCCCAATAGTTGTCAGAGTTTTGGAAGGGTTTTTTTAAAACCACCAATCAGTGTTGAGATTACACACCAATGGGGACACCAGAATTGCGCAAAGGTGCGAAATTCCAGTACCTCTGTAGGTGTGAAAGTGGCCCTTGCCAAAATCTTCAATGGGATTATTTGCCATGGCAACAAATGGCTGCATATACCACGGGGATATCCCCTCAGCAAGATACATCCGAATTGGTATCATTACGGGAGTTTCCTAACTTGGTGGAATTAGTAGTTTACCCTCAGTGGAACTAGTAGATACTTCCGAAAATCAGTGGTGTTTACAGGAGTTTCCTAGTACGGATACACCTCTTTTCATGCAGTGTGGGCTGTAAAAGCCTGAGCTCATCTTGGCTGGAGAGACTGGCTCGATCGCGTCCTTCGCCAGGAGGACATCGAGTTCTGCACGCAGTAAATGTGCTTTGGACGCATTCACCGTAGTGAAACGAATGCCCGAGAATTTGGGTGTATGCCGGATGAATTGATTTTCGTAGCCGAGGCGGATCGTGCGTAATAACAAACGGGATAGGCTGGTGAGCTGAAGCCAAGCCCCCAGAGACCGTGCGAGTGGATTTAGCGGCACTACCGGAGAGCTCGCGGTGGGGCAGCTGAGCGGAACAGGTGTGACTGCCAGTGCGCGTGCTGTGGGAGTGCACGCAACTACAGTGTGTGGTGTGACACTGACCTGAGCCCGCTGAGGGTGATGGTCGTCTGGTCTCCTGAGCAGAGAGTGCAGACTCTGGTGAGTGTGATGGTCGTCTCTGCGCGGAGAGCGTAAACTCCAGAAAACACCCGCTGGCGATAGAGGAGGAAGAGGGTGAGCTGGTGTGTGCCCGCTCATGGCTCTCTTAATCCTCAGGAGACCTGGAGAGGGAAGAGGAATGCACTCTTAGTGTGGTCTGTGGGTACCGGTTGGCGGAACAGCAGAATGAAACCAAGGATTTTCCACCCGGCCCTCCTTCGGGGAAAGGAGCGGTGTGTTCATCGTCTCCTGAAGAGTGATCCCATCCGATTCCAGGTCGCCCGTCTCAGGACCGCTTGGACCTTTCTTACCTCCATAGGTGGCGGGCTGAGCGGGCAGGACAGGCTTGTCACAGCGGGTTCCTCAGCGCTGCCTAAAGGACGATAATAGCCGTGACATGCACCCTCAGCGAGGAGCAGGCTGAGGTGGTGGCGTAGATGGACCGGAAGGGGGCAGCTGGCTTCCGACGCGGCATGATGGCCTCAGTCTGCTGGAGTCGAGTTCTGCTGTAAAGCACTCTACCATATCACCGAATAGGCCAGTCTGGACATTCAGGAGACGATTCTTATCGACCTCACTCATGTCTGCGAGACACAGCATGAGATGTTCCTGGACCACTAATGTGGACATCCTGGCGGTGCCTAGACGCACTGATAGCTGAGTCGTGACCTCCCTCGTGTAGATCTGTCAGAGCCTTAACCTGACATACCTGCGGCAACGTCGTGTAGTGCAGGGGCCGCCTCTTCGCGAACCTGATTTGCAGACGCCGTTCGTGCGGACGACTGCTACCGGTCGGTGAGGAAAGGACAGGCTGTCCCCTCCAGAGTCGGGACATCACCATACCTTTAGCAGCCCATGAAAGAGAGAGGTGAGGGTTGAGGGCTGAAGTGGTCAACAGATACCGGCGGTCTCGTAGAACACGAGCAAACCATTCTTGATGACCCAGCCTGCTCATCATGCGCCTCGGGGAAGGAAGGTACTGGAGGTGAGTGTTAAGACACACGAGCAGCTCCGTGTACCAACCGTAAAGGGCAGGACAGATCGGGTGGGGTAGATTGAGTCTACTCCATGCTACTGTCACCACCGCCCGAGGGAGCATGGCCGTCATCTCAGAATTGAACTTGGAGTGCGCTACCCGGCCGAAGGGGGAAGCAGATCCGAGTCAGCCTCAGAGACAGACGGCCCACCTACAATGCAGCGACAGGTATGGGGGTGGCCAACAGATACCGGCGGTCTCGTAGAACACAAACCAACCGTTCTCCATTGGAACCGCTGCTGCGGATCAGCACTGAGAGCCAGAGGACATACCTGCTGACCAATTCAGTACTGTGATGCAGAAACATTTTTTTTCCCATGGCACCTTTAACCGAGCTCTGCAACCGAAGGGGCGGGGCGTTCCCGGAGGAACGTAACCCGTCTCCGCATATCCGCGAGGGCATGCTCTCGCAGTAAGAACATGAACCCTCCACAAACGCTGTCTCAGCGTGCTGAATGCCCAACACGAGAGACGGAGATTGTGACCATCTTTGAAACCCATACATTTGCCGCATCTGGAACTGCACGAACGAAATGACGTCTTTAAAAAGACGCACCCCGCTGTGACACGAGAGAATGGCTGTCTTTAAAAAGACACAAATTCCAACCGTGCTGCTCTTTTAAAGGAAAAACACTCTTAGCTGTGCTGAGTTGATGAAGCGCACAGGGAGAGGCAACGCACACACTCAGACTCAAGTTCAAACTGAGGTGAAGATCCGCAAGCTTCCACTGCAAAGGCTGGATCGGAATCCTCAATCAACTACGAGCCAGCAGCGTCTTCCCGAGCAGGTAAGAAAGCTTCTCAATAGCAGTTGATCTGCTGGCTTTCGAAGCGAAAATAGCTCATTTCCATATTTGCATCTGCGGCTTATATACGCACCTGGCGGGGCGGCGCCGGCATTATGCAAATACCTCAATGCCAAGTTCATTAGCGTTTTAGTAGTTACTCGAAGTAGATTGGTCTCTCTAAGCGAGTTTCCAATTCGTCGGTCACGACGTGACGTCGTACTGACAGACTGAAAGGGAAGAGCCAATAATATTGTGATACGCAGCGGCCATACCCCTGGGGGGGCGTGTCTGACCAATAAGGTATCGATATTCCTGAGGTATGAAATTTGCATATCCCAACCTAAGGTATGTGAATACTCATCACTAGACTGCTTAGGGTAGAAAGACAAGTAATTTAGGTGCAAATATGAATAGTAAATAGCACGCACGGCTTTGCCGGGCAAAATGTAGTTAATGTAGATTCACAACACAGAGTTAACGGCCTTAGCGGTAACGCCGTGTATGCGAGCGCCATTTTGCAAAGATGACCTGGTGGTGCGCAGGGTAGAGAAAATGGCACAAGCACACATACATCTTACCCACCGAATGACGCAGGCATCTATGTAAAATCAAGACGACCTGCGAGAACACACGGCTGCCATTACATCGAAGCATAAGCGTGGTCAGTACTCACCGACAGGACTCCAGCGGTTCAAACGGTGCCCGAGAAAGCGCATTCAGCACTATGTCTAAATCCCATGGCGGTACCGAAGGGGTACGCCGTGGTCTTAATCTTCTCGCGCCTCTTAGGAATTGAACAACGAGCGGGTTCCTCCCTATTGATTGTCCCTCCAAGGGGGGACGTATCGCAGCAATAGCGGCCACATAGACGGCGAGCTGCCGGCGTCCATTCTATGTTGCAGGAAAAGCACAATATCCGACACAGGGCAATTAAACGGGTCAATGCTGTTACTATGACACCATCTTTCGAACACCTTCCACTTAAGGTCGTACAAGCGTCTTGTAGACGGAGCATGCGCCACAGTCAGCGTGAATGCCGCTCGACGCGAGAGTTGGCTCATGTTATCTACGATCCTCTCACTTTCCAAGCGTGTAGATTCCACAGTTCCGGGTTGGGGTGCCATACTGAGCCCTCTACCTGAGACAGCAAATCCCTCCTTAAGGGAATCTGCCATGGGGGACGTATTAGCTTCTCTCTCAGGTCCGCATACCATGGTTGGTTCGGCCAGTCCGGCGTGACTAAAATCACAGTAGCTCCTTCTTCCCTTATTTTGCACAGTACTAGCGGTATGAGCTTTATAGGAGGGAAGGCATACAGACTGACTTTCGGCCAGCGCGACGTCAACGCTTCCCCTTGCAGCGGGGAGTGCGTGAGCGAGAAGAACAGTGGGCAGTGCGTATTCTCGCTCATCGCAAACAGGTCTATCGAAGCTCTCCCAAACTGGTCCCAGATCAGCTGAACCGAGTCAGGATGAAGCCTCCATTCTCCGTGGGGAAGGCCGTTCCTCGATAACATATTGCCCTTGTTCAAAGTGCCTGGAATATGCGCTGCTCTAATGGATAGTAAGTGACTGTCCGCCCATCGTAGGAGGCTGGCTGCCTGCTTGAATAGGGCTTTCGAATGAATACCACCCTGGCGATTTATGTAAGAAACTACCGTCGTGTTGTCTGTCCACACTAGAACATGTTGACGCTCAAGTTGCGGTTGAAATGCCCTGAGCGCTAACATTACCGCTCTTAATTCCAGACGGTTTATGTGCCAATCTCTCATCAGATCTGACCACGTACCGGACGCAGGTGTGCCCTGGCAGACTGCTCCCCAACCTTATGTCGACGCATCCTTGGTGACCACTATACGAGAGGCTATCTGTCCTAGGGGGGCTCCGATACTGTAAAGGGTCGGATCGCGCCATGAATTTAGAGTGCTGACACAGCTGTGTGTCACGTGAACCCGCATGCACGTCGATGCCCACATATTTGCCGGGACTCGATCTTTCAGCCACATCTGTAATGGACGCATGTGAAGCAATCCTAGATGAAAAACCGGGGCGGCTGACGCCATTAGACCCAAAAGCCTCTGAAACTCCTTCAGGAGGACAACCCGGCCGGGTCTGAAACGACGCAGATACAGCGTTAATGTTTCTACACGTTGTTGCGATAGATGAGCACGCATCGATGTAGAATCCAACAGAATGCCCAGGTAGGAAATGGATTGACTTGGAACGAGTTTGCTTTTCTGAGCATTGATTTGCAGCCCTAACGACTTTAAGTGGGGAAGCAATGCTTTTATGTGGCTGATCAACAGATCACGCGATTCAGCCATAATCAGCCAGTCGTCCAGATAATTCATAATGCGCATCCCACTCGCTCTGAGGGGGGAGAGAGCTGCATCCATGCATTTTGTGAATGAACGTGGGGCTAAAGCTAGTCCGAACAGGAGAACGGAGTATTGATAGCTTGTGGCTTTGAATGCAAACCTCAGAAAACACCTGTGGCGGGGGGATATCTGAATGTGAAAGGAAGCGTCCTTTAGATCTATCGATGCGAACCAGTCCCCAGGGCAAATTTGCGCTAGGACCTGTCTCACGGTTATCATCTTGAATGCACGTCTGCGTAGCGCGCGATTGATGGGTCTCAGATCTAGAATCGGCCGTAATCCGCCGTCTTTCTTGGGTACTACAAAATACCGGCTGTAGAAGCCGCTCTCTAACTCGCTGTGAGGGACTCGTTCTATCGCTCCTATTGCGAGTAGGTTTTGTACCTCTTGTCTCAGGACGGGGGCATTTTGAGGTGCTGTTAATGACGATACCACACCTTTGAAATGGGGCGGTCTGCGTCTGAACTGCAGAGAGTAACCGTGCTCTATGATGCTTAATACCTACTCTGACACGCCGGGGATCGCTTTCCATGAATCTAGAAATTGGCTCAGCGGGCAAGCGGGCGGTGCGTTAACGCATGCGACGTGTATTCTACGTTCGTGCCGTACCTTTGCAATGTTAGAAGTGTCGGCAGAGGAACGGTGCGTAGAAACTGGTTCTCGTTTAACGACTCGTTGGCGGTGTTCGAGTTTGATTGACAAGCACTTTGTATGTTTTGCAAACTCGCGCTGCCATCTGGCAGGGCGTCCGTCACTGCATAAGGGCTGTGAGGAGGAAATAGCTCTTTCTGTGATGATGTTTGTATCTTTATTACATTTACATTTACACAAACAGCATTTGAACAACATTTGAACTTGTCGCCCACAGGAACAGAGGGGGGCAGAAGAACCCTGCGCGTTGACGCTTGCCCCTCCACGAGCGATTTCTCCTCCTCTCCGCCTTCTTGTCAGGAAGAGGGCTTCCTCGCCTGAGGCTGTCCGCCGAGGGCTTCTACCACGTCCGTGATGCTTTCTCGGCTGGAACTGCCAGTCCCTCTGCTTTACATCGGGCTCGGTCCGAGCGGGTGCATTGTAGCCAACCTGAGTTTGTTTCAGAGGGCGCTGCGCTGATCGCGGGGCAGAAGTAGAGCGCGATCTGGCAGTCTCGTGATAAGATGAGCATCTGGGAGCAGCTGACTCATCGCTCTCGAGCGCTTCTGCGCCTCCGAAAAGCGCTCAACAACCGACCCCACGGCGTCACCGAAGAGGCCGGTGGGAGTAATTGGAGCATTAAGCAAAGCCTTTCGCTCGTTGTCCTTCAGCTCAGCTAGGGTAAGCCATAGGTGGCGGTGAAGGACCACTAAAAATCCCATGGATTTGCCGATGGCTTGGGCGGAGAGCTTCGTGGCCATCAGTGCGAAGTCCGTGGCAGCGCGGAGGTTACGCACCGTGTCCACATCTACGGCGCCATCCAGCGACTGTAAAATCTTTGCCTGGAAGACCTGGAGAATGGCCATAGCATGGAGCGCCGCCACCGCCTCCCCAGATGACGAGTAGGCTTTTTACGCCAGGTGGGCCGCCATCCGACACGGCTTTGACGGCAGGCCGCGATCAGCGCCGAGCGTTGCGGAAGAAGGACAGAGGTGCGCTGCCACGTTCTCCTCGACAGGGGGAATGTGCACATAACTGTGGGCTTCGCCCCTATCAGCCTGGGAAAACACCCCCGGAACATGGATGCGACTGGGGCGCAGACCACGCTTTAGAGACCTGACCGTGAACGTCAGGGAAGAAAGGTGTCTTCCTCCTCGGAGCGGCCTGCTGGCGGCCCGATTGGAGAAATCAGGATTCCAACTTACACTTAGCCGCTCATCGGGCGATGTCCAGCTAAGGTCCAACTCGTTTGCCGCCAAATCCATAATTCTAGAAAGCTCCGATTGGAGGCAGGTGACTCGGAGGCTCAGGCTCCGCCTCCCACCAGCTGGTAGACGCCGACAGGGAAATGTTGTTGTCGTCCTCCTACGTCACTCCAAATGAGACGGCCACATTAGATGCTGAAGGGGGGCGGAAAGCGTCCTTCGTGAAGACGGCGGGAGGTTTTGGCGGGGGAACGCTGCAAACAGAGCTACCGCCGTCATCGTCCTGACGAGGAGCAAAGGAAGTAGAGGGGGCGGACCTGCCGGCGGCACGGATGCGGCGGCGGGCAGATCCCCGGCGAGACTTCGAGCAACGGCCCTCATATTCTTGAGCACGCGAATATGAAGGTCGGCGCAGTGCTTGCATGGAGAATCCTTGAGCGCCGTCTCGGCGTGTGCCAACCCCAAACAGGCAATGCAGTGCTCATGGGAGTCCGGCTGCTCCAAAGGTCCCGCGCAGAGAAGACAGGTAGTCGACTTGATTGAAGATATCATGCTAAGTGAAGAAGAGAATACTGGCGTTCGTCGCTCTAACACCGCTTTTTATATGCTTCTAGCAGTCACGCGGTCAGCAACGATTGGCCAGTGCCCTGCAATGGGGTTGTTCAA
The DNA here is from genome assembly GCF_027580225.2 of Misgurnus anguillicaudatus. NCBI lineage: Eukaryota > Metazoa > Chordata > Actinopteri > Cypriniformes > Cobitidae > Misgurnus > Misgurnus anguillicaudatus. The sequence continues at coordinate 30,745,446 of NC_073350.2, read as the reverse complement.
TAAGATTTCAGTGTCTGGTAAAGTGGGAGGACTTAACCCATAGCGTCAGCGACCGCAATGTCGAGAGACCGCTCTCGAAAGGGAAACCTTTACACTAGATGGCGCTCTTAATCAATTTATAAAAAAATTAAGCAAAAACTAATTAATTTTAAACTCCATATACATTTTGATAATCATTCTGAATATAATCTCTAAAAAAATGCAATTATTTCAGCTTTTTGCTCAAAATTTTGTAGAAGAAACCTAACCATGTTTAAGAGGTTATAAAAAGAGAACAAATTAAAATAGGATGAAACATTTTTGTTTGTTTGTTTGTTTGTTTGAAAGCAGAGGGTCTGTTCTTTCATTTGATATATTTGTATGTTTATATATTTATAGAAGAAAATTTTGAAAAGGCATTTTGTGAAAAAAAGGCTGGAGAGAAATGAGTTAACTCTTTAGCTTGTGTTCAGTGGCTGAATGTTTGCAGTGATCATGTTTATCAGTGTAATTTTTTGCCTGATGTTGGATCTCCATCGGTCAGAAGAATAAGGATTGAAGCAGATCCTGCTTGTGGCTGGCATTTGAACATATTTACTCCTTCTAACACCGCAGCATTTATGTCCGTGGCTACAAGAAAATAAAAATATTTGTGTTATTGTTCATTACATTACAATTTTCCAATTTTGCCATCTCACATTGAGAACTGACCTCCTCTAGCTGTAATCTCCTGCAAAAATAATTTCGCGTCATCCAGGTTTCCCTTGGTAGCTTTAAGGAGTTCATGCTTCCACAAATCAACTTGATGGTTAAACGTGATCAATCCAAAGTGATCGTCCTCAGCAAGATCACTCAAAATCTTTAGCAGTGCCAAACGTGTCTAAGAAAATTCAAAGAACTGGAAAATTACTGAAATCCTTGTAGGTCTCTATCTTACACCCGGCGCAATGCGGCGCAATGTCTTTTGCTAGTTTCCACCCTGCCCAATTATCATTTTCACATTTAGCGACACAATGCATATTGCGTCCCATGGGCGTTCTGGTCTGAAAATGAGGTGTGGTCAGGCACATTGTTGGCGCGTTGCTATTTTGAGGCCACTACGGCATTGACCAAATTTGTTTTGCCAAATTTGGCGCAATTTGTTTTTTGTTATTTAAAGAGCCCATTAGTAATATGCACCTATAAACGGGACGACAACGCGGGTTTGCTTATCACATACATGAATGCGCAGCAGCACAAAACGCTTTTAAATATGAAAGATTTAAGGATTGAATGTAAAAGATTATTATTGAGTCTCTTGGACATAAATGAGGACTAATTATGAGACGTTAGAAGGCACAAAGAGCTGCTTCACCTGTAGCCTGGTAAGTAAATAAATGCTTTGCTTTAAATAAATGCATCTGTTTTTAAATGTTTTTTTTTTAATGCCACCTCACGGATTTATTGTATATATGATGACTCTGTACCTGTGGATATGGTGGGATGAGAAACATTTTGAAGTAATGCTTAAAAAACTGCTGAAACGTGCGGAGAGCCGTTTGTAAATTCTTTATCTCCTGTTTGTTACAAATAAAGTATTTTTAGAGTACAAACCTTTTCTTAAATTATTTTTTGATAATATTGGATAGCCATACATTTACAGCAATTACATTAAAAAAATTACTTCCATGACTAAAAGAAAACAGTTTTTAAAGGTTTTCATAAAAAAAATAACAATTTCAATACAAGTGAAAAACAATACAATTATTTAACATTAATCTTAAAGTCGCCATGAAACGGAAGTATCAATTGCCTAATTTCCCCATGGTGACGTGTATCCGAGGAAAACCGGCCTCTAAAAAGAAATAAGGCAGGGCTGGATTTGAATTTGTCCATCGAGATCTGATTGGATCATTTGAAGTTGGGTCATGTTGCTAATTGCTAAGAAAGATTGTTTTTAGGAGGGGAGGAGATTTGCATTTTTGATTAAAGATTATGAGGGCACATGAATTTTTAAAAATTAATGAAGAATATAAATAATTTGTAAAAAATACCACAATATTACAAAACAAATTACAGTTTTTTATTTTACTTTCATTGTGACTTTAAACTGGGGATCTTCTTCCTCCACTTAGTTTTTCAGTTTACAAAGTCCGTCATCTAAATAGGGATTAGACATAGCGCCAGCACAACTGGCTTTTAAAGGGGATGAGAGCTGAGACTCTTATTGGTTTATTGCACATTACGCCCCAAAATACTCCCATTACTCATTAAAAAAATAGGACCAACCCTTTTCGATCATGCGTTCGGCGCACAAACCATTTTTCCCGTCTGTAAATTAGCAAAAGTGGATTCGGACACACCCATTTAGACGTTGCACTGTGCGCTTTAGACAATGCACTTAGATCATTAAAATAGGGCCCATTGTCTTGAATGCTATGAAACCATTAGTTATTTTGTTTTTAATATATTTATATTATGTACTGTATATTAAATATTTATTCCATTATTATTTTGCATATATGATAAATATTAAAACTGAAACTCTTTTGCTAGGCATGGATTATTAAAACAGTACAAAAAGAAGGATTTTTGACAACGTTTACAAAGATATTTAACAGTTTATAATCATCATGCTATCTAGCAACTAATCTAAAGCTTTCATAGGTGGTCAGTTATTCACATTTTATTACCTGCTCAATTTTGTTTCCGCGCATGGAGCCACTTTGGTCAATGATAAACACCACATTTTTGGGAATACGTGGAAGATCTAAGGGTGCAAAGATGTGGACGAAATACCCATTTGATACCTGAGAGAAATTAAATGGGATTCAGGATTACTCTTGCAATATTCTTAAGGCAAAATAAGTTAAAAAGTTCTATACACACAAATGTATTTTCCCACCCACTGAAACTCACTTTCATTTCACCATTAGGATTTTGTCTCTCAACATCATATGTAATGAGCAGGTCTCCTTTCAGCCCATTTTCATCACAGTCTTTGCATTTGGTCTGCTGCTCTCGAGTGGGGTAAAAGGTCACCCATGCCTGAAATGTTCGGATTGATCACTTGATCACCTTGTGAAGTGTACATTAATTAAAAGAAAAAATAACTAAACTTTATTTTTATAGTTTATTGCTTACATCACTCTCAGCTCTGGTAGTTTTGAAGGCATAGGCCAGACCATTGGTGCTCAGACCTCCTGTCACCTCCAAGAAGGAAATTCCTGGTTTCTCATGGATGTGTACATCAATCTAATATAATGACAGACATATGCTTAAACTCATATAAAATACAGAGTTGTTTTTAATGCACCACATATAATGTAATAATATTATTGTCATACCTTGAAATCTGCCACTGTCTGCATTGGTTGAGCATTGATGAGCAGCTCATATTTGCCAAGGCGACGCTTTAGCAATTCCTCATAAGTCAACTCAAAGGTGACTTTACTGAGAGCGGCCACATTCACTGATGTTTTAAATTCTTCTAAAGTCCTTCCAACAGACCTGAGAGGAAAATTACACCCATCATATTACTGCTCTTCCTATAAATACATACTTTATAGATGTGTGAATGATATGTGTTTGTTTCAAATGATCAATACATGATGGGTCCAGCACTTTGTCCTTGTGAAACTGCTTGACTGTACTGCTGCTGAGCGTCTGCTTTCTCCTTCACAACTCCATCATAGCTCTTTCCATCTATGGTCCTGCAGGGAAATTTGCCATTATTTGTTGAACTATTTTTTTAAAGTTAGCGGACAAGTAATTTGTTCACACTCATTTTACTTTATATGTCATGACAACATTATTTGAATTTTGTTCTTATTTGGTTAAATCCTCAGCCTAAATTAAACTTCGACCCACATGCTAGCAATGACTCTCTTTCTTATCTGTATATTGTGTAATATATTTACCCACATTCTGAATTTGCTGATGAAGGCATTCTTGGGTATTTTCACTTCAAAGAAGATCTCCTGAGATTCATTAAGTCTGTTTGCCACACGGCTTGTGATGATTGTGGTGGCGTAGCGACTGGTCACAGTAGAGATAACGTAGAAACTGTAAATATTCACATCTTGTGTCTGTTTTGAGAAATCAAAAAGTATAATTAAAGTGTAGTCATGTAGAAATGGGTGATATATATTTACACCTTCTTTTTGCATGCACAAATATTTACTTTTCAGGTTTTCAGTAAATATCTGGTCAGAGGACTGTTGGAGAAAATGTATTTCTTATTACATTTTTGAATATATTATGTTACCATTTATGAATGTATAATCCTTATAGTCCAGGCAAAATAGCGTTTTACGACAGACTAATTGTAAGATAATTTTTTTCAGCGTGGATCGTGTCTGGGAGGTGTCCAGAGCAACATACTAAAAGTCCTAGGGGGTCCTAGTTGAGGAAATATGTTGGTTTCTCATGAATCCGAGGTGTGTGCAGTAGGGCCAGACTGCAGTGCACCCCAATGGGGCTATTTTTTCCTTTGCTCCTATCAAAATGAGGCTTTGCACAATGGAAGTGCCCATGAGGGGTAATTTTTTTTGTATTACAAGTTGCTTTGAAAATTGAATTTGGTATGCAGATGAGCTATACACTGGTTGAATATGCCCAGGATACACCCAGGAGTGACTTTTTGGTATTGCAAGTTTGAATTTGAATATCCACATGAGCTTTACACTTATTTAATAGGTCCTAATTTGCATAGACAGAAACATCATTCATATGTATGATAAATATATCGGCCCGGTGTTCATCCAATCATCCTGCTGCTTTTGGACAGGCCTCTAGCCTGAAGGCTGCCTGGCTTTGTGGTGCCTGCCAGCTGTATAACCCCCGCCGGTGTAATCTTCAGGGTCACGGAGGAACACAAGCCTCCCCACCACGAAGGGGAGGCCTTTTTTGGTGTTTTTGTTTTTTGGTGATTTTGTTTTTACATCTTTTTTTTAAATCCAGCCTGGATCCTCGACCCCTTCTCTGTGGCTCTTGGTTCTGGCACCTCCTATGTCGGTTCCTGGTTTGTTCTTTGCTTGGTTCTTCCCCTCTGGGTCATATTCATCTGATAAATCAGGCAACTGTAAGTTTGTACAGCTATTACCACAACATTCTCCACAAATGTTAGTGCAAGGGAGTCCATGTTTTTTGCATGTGCATCTCTTTGTGCTGCAGTCTTTCTTGCAACTACAGTGGACGTAACTATCAACTACAAAAGTGCAGCAGTAAGTAAACATGATTTTAAATGGTATGGATTAATCTTTCTGCGTATGTAATGATTGAGCTGAAGTTTAGAGCTGCTGTGTGCCATCCAGAACTGAAGCCCGGAAAATGCCGCTATAAATTATAATGTGGTTATAATTTAACGCTATAGCCTATAATGTAAGTGAGCATCTTATTTATGTATTTATTTTTTTTTTCAATTCAATTTTATTTATATAGCGCTTTATGGCCAATTGCACTGCATTGTAATGAATGTATCTTGCAATGCAATTTTTTTACCCTTATCAATGCTGCAAGGAAACCTCAGGTACATTTATGCTTTTATACTAGTGACCTTAAGAAAAAAGGTATCAGTCTTTCTTGTGTTTTGTTAAAGCATTTACTGTGTTGATCTATTTTATAACTTAACATGCATTTAAATTGTACAGATTTTGCTAGCGCTGCAATTCAGATTGCTTTAGTGAGGCAATTTTATCAGATGAATATAACCCCGAGGGGAAGAACCAAGTAAAGAACAAACCAGGAAATGATATGGGGGTGCCCGAACCAAAAGCCACAGCGAAGGGGTTGAGGATCCAGGCTGGATAAAAAACAAAAAAAATTAAAAACAAAAACACACACAAAAAAACACAACCCTCCCCTTCTGTTCAGGCTTGTGTTCCTCCGTGACCCTGAAGATAATACCGGCGGGGGTTATACAGCTGCCAGGAACTACCAAGACAGGAAGTTTTCAGGTTAGAGGCCAGTCCAAAAGCAGCAGGATGATTGGATGAACATTGGGCCGATATGTTTATCATACATATGAATGATGTTTCTGTCTATGCAAATTAGGACATATTAAATAAGTGTGGAGCTCATGTGGACACTCAAATTCATTTCAAAAGAAACTTGCAACACCAAAAAGCTACCCCTGGGTGTATTTTGGGCATATTCCATTAGTGTATAGCTCATTTGCATATTAAATTTAATTTTCAAAGCAACTTGTAATACAAAAAAAAAATACTTTTCATGGGTGCTTTCATTGTGTGGAGTTTCATTTTGGTGGGAGCAAAGGAAAAAATAGCCCCATTGGGGTGTATTGTGGTCTGGCCTTATTGGCACACATTTCGGATTGATGAGAAATTGGCATGTTTCCTCAACTGGGATTTCTTGGGACTTTTGGTGTGTTGTTCTGGACACCTCCTGGATGTGATTTATGCTGAAAAAAAATTCTTTTACAATTACTTCTATTTTTTGCTCAAAAATGAGTTAGTTTGCCTGGACTATTAGCTTATATTTGGGAATGTATAATCATTTGCTTGGAATCATATTAATCTTACTAGCTACTCAGAAAAACTGCCAAGGTGAAATAGTGGGTAGAATGTTCTTTTGTTATCATATGACCTTTGATAACTGCATCATCAAGCTGCATCACCAAATTTCTATCTTTGTTTTTGGTAGAATGTAGTCAATCCTATTTTTCTAGACTTAGGAGAATGTGGGATGTTGTTACAATTGTGAAGGTCTGTGAGGTTCGACCTTCGGAATGAACCGTGAATAAAACCTAAATACAGTCCGCAGAGAAGCTCAGATCGAGAAACAGTCTGAGTGTATCCTAATGAGACACCTCAATCTGGGTTCTCCCTGCAGAATATTATACTACCCTATTCGTGGTTTGAGTGTGTCTTATTTTTGTTAAGGTTCATAAGTATTTTAAACATAACATTTGTAAGTTACTTTTTATAAGTGTCTGCTTCCCTTCAATGCCCCGAAAAGAAAATGTATACTTAAAACAATTCAAAACTTAAAATCTGAATTAAACAAAACATACAATTATTTAATTTTGTGCTGTTGGTTAGTTGCCTTATTTTTCTGAGATTTAATTACACAGAATTTATGATTTTATTAAATTTATTTGAGAAAATATCATTAAACCGGGGCACCCCAGATGGCCACAGCCCCCAGTTTGAGAACCACTGTGCGAAATAAATATACAGTCAGATCAACCAAACAGATTAAAGTAATGCTCATCTTTTTAGTGAAAAAAAAGAGTTCAAAAATACACAATGAATAGATATTTAACAATTCTTAGATTTTAAAATAATGTTATGATCTAAAGAACATCAATTTAATTCATATTTCTGTTTGTTTAAGACTACTATTTTATTATTTTTGACTTTATAATTTATATGTAGTGACCCTCACCTTTTTAACAGGAGCTGGAGAGGCAGAGATGAGAAAGAAGCCCAACAGAATCAATCTGAGTGCTGGACGAGTCATTGTAACACTGAAGGAAAACTCACAATGTCTCAAAACATGATGCGTAGCTACAGGACAGAGGGGGCAGGCGAATGTTAAGACACCTCATGGTACCCTGATTCTCCTTTGATTGGTTATTATCAAGAGGATGCAGAAACCTCCCCCTTCAGCTAGTATTTGTAATGTTGTTCCATTCAGAGGTCATCATCTCTACCCTTACGAAAAAGAAGTATACTTCAAGTTCACTTTATTAATACATTTAATATATAAAAAGCATTTGCTTAAGTAATGTTGGAGTATATTTTTAAGTATATTTTATGTAGTAAGTGTACTAAATCTATAGTAGTATACTTGTAAGTGTACTACTTGAATACCACTTGAGACTAAATTGACCAAACTTTTTAATATATAAAGTATACTTCTAAGTGTACCATAAGTGTAAGAGTAGTCAACTTTAAGTGCACAACTATTCCACAATTACGTTTTTCATTTGTACTGCAATTAAACTCATGAGTATACTAGGGGTGGAACGGTACACAAAAGTCCCGGTTCGGTTCGTACCTCGGTTCAGGCTTCACGGTTCGATTCACTTTCGGTACAATGGAGGAAAAAAGCAAAACAAAAATGAAGAAGGCATTTTTTTTTAAGCTAATCTTAAAAACATAGGTGTCCTTATCAGTGTTATTTTGAGATGTCATGAATATGAACTGAAATGCATTTAACATACTATCTCGTATTTCAAAAATATATACCACTTTAAGTAATCTTGTACTCATCTTTCATACAAATAGGGGTTCAAATGTATTACAAGTGTTACCTAAATACATTTTTAAATTACATTTTTGGCCTTATTTCATATTAATGTACTAAAGAACAAAAAATAGGCTTGTAGGATGAATTAATAGGTGTGTACGACTTCACGAGGCGCTGCAAGAAACGACAAGTGGATGACGTCAGAGTAACGCGAGAGCGATTTGAAATCAGCCTCCTCCGCAAGATTTCTCGCGGTACTCTGACGCTGATGGCGCTGCGTTAAGTTTAGCACACTTAAAAAACTGAAAGCAGCTGAACTCGACAGAACTACCCTGCGTATGCCTGTTGTATATAGCAGGACAATTTATCTCCTACTTCTCAGCGTGAGAAATACAAAGTGTGGCATTTGAACTGACTGAAATGCGTGTTTGTCAAGGTGAATGCGTGAGACTTGAGAGCCCTGATTAGATGTATTTCCACTCACATACCTAACAACTGCTGAACACCGCCGACGCACAGTCCTCGTCTTTTCCACCACTCTCTCGCCTGTACTATTGTAACTGACTGGAAAACTGAAGTTTTGCCAAACTTGCGATCTTAAAGGGGCCTGCGGATCCTCACCACCATTTGCCATACTTGCTGTCGCTGCTATTTCACTCACTGGACCGTGAACCTGACAAAAAACTGCAGAGTGCCAGAATGTAGACGGTCTCTGATAGAGCGCATACATAGGCGGAGCTCGGCTGCATCGGCGCCAATCAGAGCTTCAGAGCTAAAGCGGGGCAACAGATTAGCTGTCCATAAAGAACCCGCGGATCTAACAGTAGTTCCGCATTACATTAATTATTTTGCACGCAAGTTTTTTTTATTTTCATACCGTGTATTCTCCGTTTAAATTCATGCACCGAACCGTGACCCCCGTACCGATTCGGTTCGAAACGAATACATGTATTGTTCCACCCCTAGAGTATACCAGTAGTTTATACCGTTATACTTGTAGTAAGTATGATTAGTTTGTAAACTAAACTACTATTTTACTACTTTTATACTGCAATTGTACTCATAGTCAACTAGTACTTTGCTAGACGTATACTCAGGGTACTACACTGCGACCATTTTGGTTGCATATGAGACCTTTTGAAATGCCATTGTGACCCTAATTTTTAATGAGTCGTAAATGTATCCCTGATTATTTTTGTACCTACCTTATGTTTTAGGCAATATTCTATGATTTACTATGAGCATTTATTAAAACAGAAACGTGTATTTTAAGAATACGTTATAACGTGCTCTGAGCCTTCAACACATCAAGTTGGCTTCATTTTGCGTGCGAGCACGTCGTGTCTCTCCCGGTGAGCGTTCGCATGCTTTCTGTTTCTCAATGAATTGGGTCAGTGCGACGCGAAGCAAGTGTCACATTGGCTGTGTCCGAAACCGCATACTGTATAGTAGGTACTGAACTAGATGAAGTACCTACTTACTTGGCGTTAAAACAGTAGGTACTGTAAAGTATGAATCCTGGTAGTATGAATGAGATTCGGACGTACTACATCCGCCATGTTGCTACATCACGTGACATTTGTAGTCATCACGTCATGTCATTTCAGCGCAAAAATAGGTGCATGCCTCTTCTTTTTCCTTGGATAACTCCTTTCCTGGGGCATCATGGGATAGTGAAGCGTCCATCGTATGCACACTGCAAAATCTAACCGGAAGTAGTAGGTCATCCGGATACTTTTCGCATACTGTTTTTTGAATACTATGTATTCGGACATACTACTCGTCTAGCCTACTGCTTTTCGCATACTATATAGTATGAAGTAGGCGGTTTCGGACGCAGCAATTGTATCCTTCCATGTGTCTGAACTTGAGCAGAGTTTTACCATTAGAGGTCTTCACAGAATACCCAAGACCCGTGTGGTTCCGGGTTTATATTTTAAATGGTCAGTCGCGTCGGGGTCGGTCCTAGTTTAATTACTTCGGGTCCCAAGTCTGATTAATATTTTGTGTAAAACTCGAGTCGATCGGAGAACGGCCGCGACCGCTACCGCGCTAAAGCTCGAGTGAAGTTTCAGCGTGTCTCCGCTTTCTATGGCGATAACAACTGGCTCTTGTTACTTTTCTAAAATGTTTGCACAGATATGGTAGCAAAAAAGCAATGCTTATGTAAGGACCATTGCACTGAACGAGCAAAACTCAAGCTGACTCAAGATATAAAAAACACAAAGCTGTAAGTAAAGTCACTTGTCACCGGGACCGAAAGTATACTTTAAAATCTAAAATAATGAGTAGATTAACCTTTTTTAATCGGTAAGAAAGAAATAGAAAGATAGAGCAGAAGCAGTAAAAGTGCCTATCTAATAGAAATTATAACCATTATAACACCATTCACATTTATAATCTATAAACCTGCACTGTCTATTAATATACTGTACATAGTTTTGTATTATATTGAGTTTCACGAGTACACACTTACATATAATTTATAGTCATTTTGAATGCGTGTTTGCCGTGCTGTTCGAGCTCGGACTTGGCCCGAACCCTGAGTACCCCTCCCACCCCAACACCACCACCCCCCCCCCCCCCTCGTATGTAAGTGTGTTTTAGGACAAAAAATATGCGGAGAAGGGGTGGTGGGGGGATGCTGCGAACAGACAACAGATCGAGGTAAGACTGCTTACTCTATGTGTACCCTCTCATTGTTGATTGCTGATTGTTTCCACCTGTGTATAATTGCTGAGTGTTTCCACCTGTGTATAATTGCTGAGTGCTTTCACCTGTGTATAATGCTGAGTGCTTTCACCTGTGTTTAATTATCTGAACATGCTCCTCCCGAACTTTGTTAATAAAACATCATTTCACGAGTTCACACTTACATATAATTTATAGAGTAATTTTGAATGCGTGTTTGGCGTGCTGTCTGGGGGAGGGCTTTGAGCTCCGACTTGGGGCGAACCTAGAGTACCCCCCCAAAATGCTAGAGAGCATCAGACAGCCGCCTGGCTAAATACCCCCCCAAGAAGTGCAGAGCTTGGCAGGCTGGCCTTCAAGATGAGGCCTGGTTACTTGACCAGGAGGCCCCTGAGAGCGGTCTGAGGAGCATCGTACTGGGAGATCGCCTGAAAGAGAAAATAGGAAAGGTGAAACGTGGGAGAGACAATGACAATGAACATACTTCCTGGCTGTGTGGAAACTTTCCACCCTTTCACAACTGCGTGGAGACTCTCCATTCTTTCACGACTGCGCATAGACTCTCCACTTCTTCACGACTGCGCGTAGACTCTCCACTCCTTCACGACTGCGCGTAGACTCTCCACTCCTTCACGACTGCGCGGAGACTCTCCACTCCTTCACGACTGCGCGGAGAATCTCCACTCCTTCAGGACTGCGCGGAGACTCTCCACTCTTTCACGACTGCGCGGAGACTCTCCACTCCTTCACGACTGCGCGGAGACTCTCCACTCCTTCATGCTGCGCGGAGACTCTCCACTCCTTCACGCTGCGCGGAGACTCTCCACTCCTTCACGCTGCGCGGAGACTCTCCACTCTTTCACGCTGCGCGGAGACTCTTTACTCTTTCACGCTGCTCGGAGACTCTCCACTCTTTCACGCTGCGCGGAGACTCTAGAAAATAGGAAAGGTGAAACGTGGGAGAGACAATGACAATGAACATACTTCCTGGCTGTGTGGAAACTTTCCACCCTTTCACAACTGCGTGGAGACTCTCCATTCTTTCATGACTGCGACTGCGCGTAGACTCTCCACTCCTTCACGACTGCGCGTAGACTCTTCACTCCTTCACGACTGCGCGGAGACTCTCCACTCCTTCACGACTGCGCGGAGACTCTCCACTCCTTCACGACTGCGCGGAGACTCTCCACTCCTTCACGACTGCGCGGAGACTCTCCACTCCTTCACAACTGCGCGGAGACTCTCCACTCCTTCACGCTGCGCGGAGACTCTCCACTCCTTCACGCTGCGCGGAGACTCTCCACTCCTTCACGCTGCGCGGAGACTCTCCACTCCTTCACGCTGCTCGGAGACTCTCCACTCCTTCACGCTGCGCGGAGACTCTCCACTCCTTCACGCTGCGCGGAGACTCTCCACTCTTTCACGCTGCACGGAGACTCTCCACTCTTTCACCCTGCGCGGAGACTCTCCACTCTTTCACGCTGCGCGGAGACTCTCCACTCTTACTTACATATTATTTATAAAGTAATTTTAAAAGCGTGTTTGGCGTGCTGTCAGGGGGAGGGCTTTGAGCTCGGACTTGGCCCGAACCCAAAGTACCCCCCAAAATGCTAGAGAGCATCGGACAGCCGCCTGGCTACATACCCCCCCAAGAAGTGCAGAGCTTGGCAGGCTGGCCTTCGAGATGAGGCCTGGTTACTTGACCAGGAGGCCCCTGAGAGCGGTCTGAGGAGCATCGTACTGGGAGATCGCCTGAAAGAAAAAATAGGAAAGGTGAAACGTGGGAGAGACAATGACCATACTTCCTGGCTGTGTGGAAACTTTCCACCCTTTCACAACTGCGTGGAGACTCTCCACTCTTTCACGACTGCGCGTAGACTCTCCACCCCCCAAAATGCTAGAGAGCATCGGACAGCCGCCTGGCTAAATACCCCCCCCAAGAAGTGCAGAGCATGGCGGGCTGGCCTTCGACATGAGGCCTGGTTACTTGACCAGGAGGCCCCTGAGAGCGGTCTGAGGAGCATCGTACTGGGAGATTGCATGAAAGAGAAAATAGGAAAGGTGAAACGTGGGAGAGACAATGACAATGAACATACTTCCTGGCTGCGTGGAAACTTTCCACCCTTTCACGGCTACGTGGAAACTTTCCACCCTTTCACGACTGCGCGCGGAGACTCTCCACTCTTTCACGACTGCGCGTAGACTCTCCACTCCTTCACGAATGCGCGGAGACTTTCCACTCCTTCACGACTGCGCGGAGACTCTCCACTCCTTCATGATTGCGCGGAGACTCTCAGCTCCTTCACGATTGCGCGGAGACTCTCCACTCTTTCACGCTGCGTGGAGACTCTCCACTCTTTCACACTGCGTGGAGACTCTCCACTCTTTCACACTGCGTGGAAACTCTCCAACCCCTCATGACTGCGGGGAGACTCTCCACCCCCTCATGACTGTGTGGAGACTCTCCACCCCTTCATGACTGTGTGGAAACTATCCACTTTTTTCCGATCTGCGTGGTAACTTATTGCAGGCTCACTGAGTGTAAACTTTCCCCTTCCTGGGGTGATGAAAAACAGAAAAGAAAAATTTGTGTTTGCACAGGAGATTTCTCGCTGTGTCATCTGGGAGACCAATGCTCGCTAACCCTGCTGAGTGGCCCAGAGGCTTTTTTGATATGGAAACGGTTGGTCCTGATGTAGCTTTGGAAAGCGTCTGAGGACCATCTCCCGAGAGCTTGGATCTGCTGTTGGGAAAGGCCTTTTTGGGCTGCTGTAGTTGCAGCCCCTATGTGGAATGAGTGGCTTGAAAAGCGCTCTGTTGGGACACCTGACTGCTGGAGGACAGATTTGAGGTGTTTCTGGAATCAAAAGCGTGTCACTGGTTTATTTGATTTGTCTATGAACAGGGGTTCCGCGGGAGATTTGGCTTGGGAGCTTCTCCATTGAAGATATGCTGCGAACTGACAACAGATCGAGGTAAGACTGCTGAGTCTATATGTACCCTCTCATTATTGATTGCTGAGTGCTTTCACCTGTGTATAATTGCTGAGTGCTTTCACCTGTGTATAATGCTGAGTGCTTTCACCTGTGTTTAATTATCTGAACATTCTCCTCCCGAACTTTGTTAATAAAACATCATTTAATAAAATGAGTCATCTAATTGCTGCATATATGAGTGCAAAAACAGTAAGTGTTTTTGTGGTGCTTTGACAAACAGTGTCAGCTTTGTTCAAAGAAAGTTTGAGGTGGTTAGATTAACAAACTATAATGTGAAATTAATATTAATGTTCAATAAATCAAAGAATTGTGTTGTGTCACACATTATTAGTTTTAATAAGGTTTATTTCGTTAACGAAAACGAACGAAAAAACGAAAACTAGGTGGGGAAAAACATTGTCGTTAACTGAAATAAAAATAAAAACAAGGCATTACAAAAAAAACGATAACTAACTAAAACTGTAATGTGTGTCTGGCAAAACTAACTAATATAAAATAAAATTATAGATTAAATGTCCTTAGTTTTCGTCTTTGTTAATGTCTTTCATAGAGCAAATTACGTAAAGCTTCAAATTCCTTTCCATGCGTCTCTCACTCGCGCGTCACACACACACATTCGCGAATTAATGACTCATTTAAGTTGATTCCTTACAGGGTGTTGCAAGTAAATGAGTCTTTTGAGTCGATTCTTTACAAAGCAAACGGGTCAAACTGTTTGAATTGGTTCGCGAATCAGTTTAAATGAATTGTTTAGATCGCTTCAAAAACTGAATCGTCTGATGCGGTTTTGCTCGTGTCCAGGGCCGGGTCTACGGGGGGGGGCTGGGGGGGCCCCCCAGATTTTCCTTCTGCCCCCCCCCAAAAATGTCCAGCCAACCTTAAAATAACGGAGTGTCTTTCAACAAAAAATGTCTTCTTTAGCCAAGCGGTAGAGTTTACAGCTCCCGCCCACTCTCATCTGATTAGCTTATTCAAGCTTTGGTGGTCTTTTCAGCAGTATTTAAGTCACAGGAAAAGCACTACTGTTCTCTATGACGGTAACTAAAAAAAACACATCTTTAAAATATATATCAGAAACAATGCAATTTAGTATTACATAAACGTAATAACCCAACACATATTAATTTAAAACTTAAAACAGTAAAACATGCCCAAAATATCCCCTTATCCTGTCTTGGACTCACCTCATTATTTATTCATTCAAATACAACAGCCAATGGCAAGTCTCCAGCAGCATTTAATGTGTTTGTTTTAGACGTAGTTCTGTTTATTAAAATTAGAATATGCAGTTTGGTTGTGGCATACTATATAGTAGATATAAATGATATAAGATGGTTATACAGTAAATATACAGTATTGTAACAGCTGAGCACTGGTGCAGTTTTAAATTAAAATTTTAGCGGTTTTGTCATCGTCATTCATCAGCTCATTCATCAGAGGAAAACTTCACACGCAAAAGACTTTTAAGTTCAGGAGCAGCTTTCATTCCGCAAGGTCATCGTAAGGTAAAACGTTGTATTTTATAATGTTGCGTTGTATTATAATATCTAATTTGCTGTGTTATGAACAAAGCAGTGTGATTTATCTTTGGTCTCATCGCAAATCACACTTACAGTATTTTTTGGCTTGTGCTTTTGTCTGGTGCTGTTATAGGCAAACAGGATAACCTTTGACGAATTTGTCATGCATGTCAAATTGCATGATGTTTCAAAATATATTATTTAAAGCGTTGTGCTTTGTTGTGATATTTGAGGTTGCTGCAGCAGCACGTATGATAGGGTCAGGAATTAATGAAAATATAGCTTATCACATATCACATTGAAAATACATTATTTTAAATGAAGAAAATGTTTGAGAAGTGGAAATAAAGTTCCTAACAAGTGTTTATTTAGAATAAAGGCATATGTTGGGTAGGGTAGGTATAAGAATGGCTTTAATTTATCTATAAGTGAAATAATAGATTAAATGCAGTAACATGAATAAAATATAGCTATATGTACAGCTTTGTATTCATATCACCTGCTTGCCTGATTTCATTAACTGTGACTAAATGTGTCAAACTAGTGTAATCCATTATAACATTATAAATCATTAATCTAATTGCATCTACTTTTAAAATTTGAATGTGCAAAATGACATATAAATGGCCTTTTATTATAAGACATATGCAAAATAATATTGGATTGAAACATCCATCATTTTAGTGTATGAATCATTTTAGTCGAGAAATGGCTGCCCACCCAAAAATCCTTACTGCCCCCCCAGTCCAGCAAGCCTAGTACCGGGCCTGCTCGTGTCTAGAAACACGCAGAACATAAAGAGTGTTGGATTACGTGAATATGATTTTACTAATCTTTTAACTAAAAGCAAAGCTTCACACGTGTACCCGCCATTATATGCGCGCGGCCTTCTCGTCGTCAGAAACATTTAAACGCGCGCAACCTCCAGAAGCACTGTGTACACGTGACTGAATGAAGAAAGTCCATCTATGATTGACGTCTGATTCGCTGTATACTGTACTGTGTATAATGTAAGTGCTTCTCACAACACACACACACACGTGACATGAGATTCACAACATAAGAAAACATGAGTTTTGTCTAAAATTAGTTGTATTTCATGTAAGTGTAAACTGTCGATGTCCTCAGACCATCTAAGAGATTTTCTGAGTTAACTTTATTATGCATAACTAAATGCAAAACTGTGTCGGTTAACTTGTCTGATATTTCAGCTATAAGCTGTATACATCAACCTTAAGACACAAGTTAATTTCATAGAAATGCTTGTCTATTCTGTGTTTGTCTAAAGTATTCTTTAATATGTACTGTTTGTGTATTTTGCAAATTTACACATATATAGCCTACTGTAGGCCTACGTGCCTTTCAAAAGTTTTCAGACAAAATATGCAAAAATCCTCAGTTTGCTGTGGAGTCAAGAAATGCTAAACATTAAGGGGCGGTTTCCCGGACAGGGATTAGACTAGTCCTATACTAAAACATTTTTAAGAGCTGTCCAAACTGAAAACAACTTGCACTGACATATCATAAAATACACCAGGCCCCTTTGTTTTGCCTTAAAATGCACACATGTAATGTTTTTAGTAAGGCATGTTTGTTAAAACTAGTTATATTTCCTAAGTAAACTAAGGCCTAGTCTTGGATTAAGCTAATCCCTGTCCGGGAAACTGCCCCTAAAAGTTGAACAGACAAAAGTACAGAAATGTCACCTGTTTTAACATGCACAATATTCCAACTCAATGACACAACACGTTTGTATTTTTAAACTATCTAATGTGGCCACGTTGAGACCATTGACTCAGAAGTGTTCAAGTGATGAACTGTGTCCTAATGCATTAATTGTTCACACACATATGTAGTGTCAGTTTGATCCATTTCTTTTGAGTTTTGCGTTTGGGCACAACATACAAGTCATCATTAAAGGCTGTTTTTCTTTGTTGTTAAAGCATGTATGTGTTGAAACATAATCAAAGGTTAATAAAATGTGACTTCTGTACTTCTGACACACTGATATTCATCTTACCAATTTCTGGTCTCCACAGCAAACTTTTACTGTCCTGATCCTTGTGGTGGTACTGTATACTGTGTGTGCATGTATACTTTTTTCTCAAGAGTTACTAGTAACTTGCTACTTGAGTATTTTTTTTCTTGAGTTACTTGTACTTTTACTTGAGTAAAGTTTTTGTCTACTCTTTCCACCTCTGGTTATTTGTCATGTTCTTTTCTCAGATTGAGCTCCCTGACAATCTGACAGAAATGTCTTCTTGTGGCTCAAAAATGGGTTGAATACATGCGGTTCATGTATGTCTTCTTAAGTCTGTTGGCTCTTTAAGTTTTTTACTGGCACACATCACATCTTACTGTGGAGTGTTGAACTTGAGACTGTTTACATATTTGTGCCCATATGTACATTTTTTAACTGGTTTTATTTTTGAATGAATATTTTCTAAAATTGTATGACGTTTTTGTTGAGTTATTATCACACAATTCTTTTTCTGACCTTTTTTAATTCTTGCCCCTGACAAATAACCCAAATTACGAAAAGACTAAAACTAACACTAAAACTAATAAAAACTAAACTAAAACTAAGCATTTTCAAAAATAAAAACTAAACTAAACTAGCAAACCCACTTTAAAAACTAATTAAAACTAAACTGAATTTGAAAACAAAAAGTCAAAACGAAATAAAAACTAATGAAAAATGCAAAACTATAATAACCTTGGTGCAAACAGTCACTAACACGTGTTTCTGTCATTACAGGCGCACACAGGAACACTGTTAGCAATCTGCAAAGATGCTGAGGTACGAGATAGATGAGGAAAAAAAGGTGTAGGAATCTCTGTGTGTGTGAGTGCTTACCTGTATAAGTGTATGCGTGTGTGGACTCACCACACAACTGGCTCTTTTATAGGATAGTGGAAGGCTTGACCTAATGAAAGGATTAGTTATGTTAGTAGTGAATACAGGACTGTATCAAGGAGAGCTGGCCAAAGTCCAGTGCTGGGGGAATATCCATTAATCTGAAACTGGAACACATTTGTAGACTCACACATTTTTATTCAATATTTCTTTATCTCACTCCAGGGGCGGTTCTAAAAAATTATTTATGGGGTGGCAAAGGGGTGGCATAAGAACTACAAGGGATGGCAATGAAGTAAGGATCCTTGCATGGTTGTCGTGGATTCAAGAAATTATATACTGTATATACTATATTCGGTGTATACACTGGACCTCAGATTTTTAAAACATAAAAAATGCCACAACAACCATTCCTATAAGTCAGTGGTTCCCAAACTTTTTCAACGTGCAGCCCCCCTTGTGTTCAGTGCACTTTTTCGCGCCCCCCGAAAGAAAATTTATGACAAAAACAGTTTTAAAATGTAATATTTTAATTAAACAAAACATATAAAATTATACCTAGTAGTGCTGTTGGTTAGTTGGCTTATTGTTTTTTTAGATTTAATTACACAGAATTCATGATAAATGAATGTATTTTATAAAATATCATAAAACTGGGGCCCCCCTGGCACCATCTCGCGGCCCCCAGTTTGAAAACCACTGCTATAAGTACCCAAGTAGCTACCTTTAGCATCTCTACTGTAGCACCCTTTGTCTTAAAACTAAGTTAATACATACATCTTTCTTACCAATATATAAAAACACTGACTGTAACCATGATGAGCAAGGTTGAACATAATGGTATAAAGAATGTTATTAATAATAATGTATTAATGTTATTATATTAATGTAAAACATTTATGAAATGCACACATCTCTTTCTCTCATAACCCTCTTCTTTAATCCTTTCACTCAAGTGATGATGGATTTATGTCTTTTCTTTTTATCTCTTCGCCATCCATTTCTATGTTTCTTTCTTTCATGACTTCATCTACTACTCTGCCTTCCCCAACATATTTTTCTGTTTTATTTGTACCTTCCACTCCCCTAGTATTTGATTTTTCTATTCTTTTTGGTTAAAAAATGGATATCAGCCTTTCTCTTCATAGTATCCTGGAAAATGCAACAAGTATTACGTTTTGTCTTTCAAGCTTTCTAAACATAAACAACACTGAATAGTTTTGTCTCCTTAATGAAAAAAAATAAAAACATTAGACTATCATAACGATGTCACGACTGGTAACAGGAGTGAGGACGCAAGTGCTGGGTTCACCATGAAATAAATAACATTTATTAACAGAACGGAAATAAAACAACAGGCGGGTAAACACAGGAACATCCAACAGAAGGAACAGGAACAGACATGAACGTAATGACAATGACACAGCAGTGAGCAAACAGAACACAGAGGTATATATACACACAGACTAAATGACAAACAGGTGTGATGAGGCAGGTAATTAATCAATGAATGTCCAGGTGATAACAATCGGAACAAAGACAAGACATGACATTAACCGTGACATTACCCTCCCCTCTACGAGTGGCTACCAGACACTCACATAAAACACAACAAAAACAAAGTCTGGTAGCGAGAGTCCAAGGGAGGGGTGGAGGGCTTGGGGACCCTGGCGAAGCCGGCAGCCGCCGGGATGAGACCAACAGGACGGCTGGCCGGACTGCGCCAGGAGAACCGGAGCGATCGCTCCGAGAACCGAGGCAGACGAATTACCCCCCTCCTGGGAATCGCCGACGATCCGATGCCCCCCGGAAGTCATCTCCCGTCCCCTCGCGGAAATGGGGACCCTCACTTCGGTAGCCACCCCGGGGAAAAGATCGGGCGTGGTCCGTTCCGGATCCCCCTACGAGCGGGACGGTGGTCCTCCGAGGGACCGTCGACGACGACGACTCAACCGTTGGGGGACCGCCTGGGCCGATCCTCCTCCCGCAGGCCCGCAGGAGCGAGCGATCGCTCACGGTGGTCCCCAAGAGACATCGGGGCTGGTGGAGAATGAACCCCGATGTCACTACTCCCCCTCGACGAAACTCCTGGGGGAGCCGCCCTCCGTGAACCCGCTGCGTCCAGTCTGGCCGGATCATTCTGTCACGACTGGTAACAGGAGTGAGGACGCAAGTGCTGGGTTCACCATGAAATAAATAACATTTATTAACAGAACGGAAATAAAACAACAGGCGGGTAAACACAGGAACATCCAACAGAAGGAACAGGAACAGACATGAACGTAATGACAATGACACAGCAGTGAGCAAACAGAAGACAGAGGTATATATACACACAGACTAAATGACAAACAGGTGTGATGAGGCAGGTAATTAATCAATGAATGTCCAGGTGATAACAATCGGAACAGAGACAAGACATGACACGGATTAACCGTGACAAACGAGCGATTTCATATGAACATATTAAATATTTTGATTGCTGCACGCTAGCTAACAAGACATGACGGGTTAACTCTAGAAAGAACTGCTTCAAAGATATTCACTGCTTACACAAACCTGCAGTTCAGTTTTATAACTACCATGAAACTACCTTAGGCAATATTAAACAATCAACTTTAAATTTTTTATTTTTATCCTGATACAACGTTTATCTATAAAATATGACCGTATTCAGTACTCTGATTTGCTGTGATTCTCAACTTAATCAATTAAAGACAATAAAGAGAAACCACTATTGTGAGGTGCTTCATTAAATCAGAATTACTTGCTACAGACGTGAAGAGACTCTTTTTTTCATGGGCAAAAGGTGCACGTTATAACATTCTTGCCTTTCACCTCAAAGATGGAAAGTAATGTTTGTGATTTTTATACTTTATGTTTGCATCCGCTACCTTTGTTTTGAGCTCGTTGTACTTGCCATCGCTCTGTTGTTGCGGGTTTGTGCGACTTGGATCACGGATGGACTGCAGCGGATCACGGATGGACTGACGCTTTCACGTCAGTCTCCAAAAGTCTCCAACCACGGCAGAAAAGATTGCTAGATTTGTCCTAGTCGCTTTTTAATAAAGTCGCTAAAGGGGTCTAAACAGTTGCCTAATCTAGCAACAAAGTCATCAAGTTGGCAAGACTGCGCGGACTTTTTTTTACACTTTCTGCTCGGACTGCAAGCTTGTGTATGAACTCTACTGCCTCTGGTTGGCTAACGATGGAAATTAAGCCAATCATCACCAGCTATGTGGTTGTCCCACCCTCTCTAAGACACACACACCAATCATCATCAGAAATGTTTCTCCCACCCCCAAACACACGCACACTAGAGAAAAAAATTGCCTTTGAAAAAAATGAGTTACTGCCAAAATCAGGTTTATATCAGGTCAGTATTTAAAAGTAAATTCTTAATTTTATGCGAAATCCAATATCCGCCATGAAATTCTGTCATCTTTTCTCACTTTTTTCCCAAAACGCAATAAATGCCACTCCTCCTTTTCTACAGAATGCAATAAATCCGCTCCACAAATTACAGCGCACCATTCCACGCAATGTTAACAAACAATGGCGGCACGTTGCGTACACAGAATCCTAGTTTTTCTCATCTACGTTGTACTTTGTGATCAACAAACAAACAAAAACAACCTGTGGTTTACTGTGACGGGAAAGAAACTTAAGCCATCAACATCTAATAATTTACGCGAGAGGCACTCGTGAACCAGTCGCTTGTTCTCCCGACAGCATCAAGTTGCTCTCATGCTAAAACATTGACCCCAGGGGATCTTATGAAAAACTTTCCATTATTTTACTCAAAGTCAACGAAAATCGAGCAGGACCAAAACATTTTACAGCTGATCGCTGTGAAAAATGTTAAGCGACAACCTCAAGTATAACTGCAGCGATGACCCTGTTCTTAATATGACAAATTAAGTGTTTTGATTAATGCCATTAATGTTTGTTTTTTATCAGTGTGTACAACTGTTCAACTAAATGAATATTAAAAGGCAAAGATTAATGCACATTTATACTGATCCAATAGATTTATAGAATTTTGGAAAAAAAACTTGTCATGGATTTACTGCATTTTGTGGAAAAAAATAATCCGTTTTTAAAATAAATATTTGAAAATCAAGTTATGGATTTGAATGTTTAATGTTATTATAACCTAAAGATGCCATGTGAAAGTTTGCAACAGAAAATAGTGGTTTTCATCTTGTCACTTTCTTGGTATAGAAAACACGTTTTTACCGAAATTTGTCAAAATGGATTTATTGCGTTTTGGAACCAAACTCTTCATATATACAATTTGATTGTGTGTGTGTGGGGGCCTACAAGACATTAGCCGTTTCTCAATACCAAGTACGCCAAACTCGGACTTGTGTCCTTCGTAGTTCGAACTTGCAAGTTCAGACTCGGAAGAACGAACTCCTGACGCGAAATGCATTCTGGGAAACTTCGCTGTCATAAGTCCACACAAGTCTCCTGTGGTCCTGTCCCAAATGGCACACTCCGGACTTGTGGTCCTCCTCAGAGTCCACACTTTGATGACATCACGTAGTCCAGACTTTAGGGACCCTTAATGTGAGTCCATGTGGGTGCAACGGAGTCGTATTTTGGGACAGACTCGAGCGTCACACCGGACATAGGTAGAGAAGTTGCCCGTCAGTGTGAGCTCCTCCATTCCGTCGTCTGATTGGTCTGATTGCTCTTTTGCAAGGACTTCTGGGTTGGTAAATTACGTGAAGCCTGCTGCAGTGTGGGCTTTGCTGAAGACCGCATCAAGGGGGCAAAGGAGGCGCTGATGAGCACACTTCAAAGCGTAAAAATGACAGATGGGACACCCTACGGACTCGTGGACTAAGCGAGCACGCGCAATTTAAGGCCAACGAGACCGAAAGTGCACATGTACGCCATTTGGGACAGGGCCTCTGATGCATCCTCGATAAAATGGGCGGATCAAGAACACATCCGGGGATTTTATGTGAACTTAGGCTTGATGTGAACTTTGAATTGGAACAGTACTCTGGCCGCGACTGATGATGTTTCACAAGTCCACAAGAACACAACTACAAACAAGAACGCATATTGAGAAACGGCTATTGTGCCCAGGGGCCTCCGAATTCTTATGCTGCGTTCCAGGCAACCTGTAACCCGTAACTCATGACTTTAGGGAGTACATCGATCTAGTACGAGTTCACGGGTGGGAAGTCACGGGTTTGACTGCCATCCAGTGCACTTTCACCGGTAGAAGGTTGTAAAAACACGAGTTACAGGCTGCCTGGAATGCATAGGGTCGTGAGTCGTGGTTTTGAAGTCGTAACTCACGGGTTTAAAAACCTGCCTGGAACGCAGCATTAATCCGGGCCTGCGTGTATGACGTGTCTTGTGGTAAAACTGCCGACCAATCAAAATGCAGTGGGAAGAGATCCAGCTCCGCCCCTGGATCTGAATCCAACCCCGCCCCCTGGATGTCGTGTTCTGCAGTGAGGCGCTACTGGAATTTTGTGTTGCTTTGCTTGTATGGTCTGTGTTTGTTTTTTTATGAGTCACCAGTTTCAGCAAAAATTCTTACTGTTCAGTCTACTGAAGAATAATACAATCTAAATCTTGGATGGCCTGATGGTGAGTAGGCCTAAATAAACAGAACATTTATTATTCTGTATATTTGTCTTACCAACTTGTCGTTTTCCTCAGAAGTTGAGCCAACCGTTGGAGTTTAAAATGTACTGCGAAATTCACACGTTTTGTTATTAATAGCGCAGGATCCGAAAAGCAACGTTTTTACCCTTTATGTTGAACATCATTTTGTATACAGTATTTTAAGAAGTTAACATTCAAAAATAACATTACTACACGAGACGACTGATTGAGACTGCTTGTCAGTTTACAAAATAAAGCTATCAAACTGCATTACGTTAACTTGCGTGTACGTTTCTTGTTCAATTTAAGTAGATAAGCCTATGTACGTTTTAACAAGACTGTAAAAACACTCAAATAAATTATATAATAAAATGGAAAACACAATGGCCCTCATTTATCATTCTTGCGTAGAAACGAGCGTATATGTTGGCGTAAGATTATGCTTACACTCCTCTCACCGCCTGATTTATGAAACTGTGCGTACCGTTGATTTTCAGGTGTACGCAATACCTGCCCTTCATAAATGCCGCGGCTGAAAACGATCGTCATTAGAATAACAAGCCCATATAAATTCAAGTCTCCACCTCCCCCACGCCCTCATTTTACGCCATTGACACACGAAAGACTGCAAAGAAGAGAAACCGGGGAAGTGAAAAGAAACAAAATTGTTTTATTTGGGAGTTTTTCAGAGTGGGATTAAAGACACATTAATAATTGGATGACAATTTGTAATATTCTTATTATTATTTTTATTATTAATATTGATATTTAGAAGAATAATTATTTATTTATTATTATTATTTACTGTTGCCTACTTCTAAATTCTATGTCTGCTTAATGGTTCAGTTAATTTTTTAAAAATAATATTTTAAAATGATGTAGTAACTTTTGTAGTGTGTTGTTCTGTATTTACATACAGTTGTTTGTTAGCTGTATCTTAGATCCAGTTTGATACGGAGCTCCGGATATAATTCAAATTAACAATTTGTTTCCACGACATCCACATGTTTTACTAAACTAATTCATAATTTGAAGTAATAATAATTGTAATAGTAATTACGAAATATTATAATAATTAATTCCAAGGAACAAACTGTTGAATATTGGGAACAAATTCTAAATTTATGGCCATACTTTAGACTAAATAAGAAAAAGAAGTGTCCATAATGTAGCATAAAAAAATAATTCGTGGCCATAATTTTGTCCGCATGTCATCCTGATCGGATTTACGGCTCCATTCAACACAAGCATTTTACCTTACCTCATATGTATTTATTTATCATCGAATGGTATGTATCTAGCTTACCTTTTATTGCATTACCATGTTTTCGTAGCACATCCTTGTGCTTTCTTGTAATGTGCCGCTTCAGATTCCAGGAAGAATATTTGCTAACTTTTACAGTCTCTCCGCACTCCCTTCAACTTATTGCTAGACGTTTTTACAGATTCTCGAACTAGCAAATTATCAAAGGGCGTTCTGTGTTCAACGAGCGGTGCTGAGGGAGCGGAATTTTCGGAAAGGCGCTTTGATGATAATATTACCGCAACGCTCCGCTCCCACTAAGCTGCGTTCACATGCTCGCTCTGAAACATCAGGTAAAGCGCACAGGCTCTCAAAGGAATACATATGCATACAAATCAAATGCTTTGGTAAAGTCTCACAAATTAAACATTGAACATTGTTGCATAAAAATAAACACTGAAGTTTATAATTACTATGTTTTATTTTTACAGTGGGTCATAATATATCATATATTTTAGTTTGTCAGTGCGTTTTGTGGTGTTAGGAAGTGTTTGCGCATTTCTGCACTAACTCAAAACGTGCGTACACCACCTCCTGAGCTGGCGTAGGATTTGAGCGTGCCGTACGCCAACGTACATATTGATAAAAGTCAAAGTCACCGTGGTTTTGGGTGTACGCCAGGTGTACGCTGGAAATTTGGTGTACGCACTTTTGATAAATCATTGGCCCTCATTTATCAAAAGTGCGTACACAAAATTTCCAGCGTACACCTGGCGTACACCCAAAACCACGGTGACTTTGAGATTTAATGATGTTTTTATTAACAAAGTTCGGGAGGAACACGTTCAAATAAACAACCTAATCACCTCAACTACGACCAGCTGTTGACAATCAGTAATCAGGTATCCACCTGATTGGCATCAACAGAAACCTATATAGACTGGAAACCAACTCACCCTCATTCCTTGATAGTTTCAGCATGAATTGAACATTGCTTGAACTTAAGACAAACATCAACCAACGCCAACATCTTCTCTAAGAAGTTCCACAATCTTCACTTTTCTCTCCAACGAACTTTTCCATCTACAAAATCCACACCCCGCCGCAAAGCCACAAACTAAACAAGGAAAGATCACAAAGCTACATCTCTACTCACCAAAAGGTTTTCCATCCTCGTAAGAGCGTTTTCGTCAGACCGCACCAGCAGGCCTTCAGCCTGTCCAGGTTGTGATCAAGATTCTGCCGCCAAGACTCAATCATTTTTTTGCTCCGAAGATCACCGCAAAGCAGCCTGCCATGCACTGCACGATGCAACACATCCCAACGATACAGGTTTCCCATCCAGCTCCAGCATGTTTCCGCCAGCGGTGTTATAGCCCTGCTTTCACAAACCTTTCCATCTAATTTCTAACCCTTTCCCCTGTCTGTGGCCTGCGGCTCCACCATCGGGCTCGAACACGAGGCTGCCTCCGCTAGCAGCATATGCCCAGATGCCCCTACCTTTTCCCCCTTGTTTTCTTATAATTATAAATCAAACCGGTATGACATACATACACAGCACACATTAATTCGTAACTTAAATCATGTTGCCAGTTGCGCAAGAAATAACTTCAAAGCCACATGCACACTGGCAGTGGAAGCAGTTCCTGTTATCCAACAGCTACATTAATTTAATTCCATACTGGGAAATGTGATCGTTTTACATAAGGAACACAACCCGAGCCCATATTGATTCCTGCCCCGCATCTGCAGGTGACACATTGATGATGTTCCGCTGGCTCGTGTGCGTACCCTGC
The DNA here is from genome assembly GCF_027580225.2 of Misgurnus anguillicaudatus. NCBI lineage: Eukaryota > Metazoa > Chordata > Actinopteri > Cypriniformes > Cobitidae > Misgurnus > Misgurnus anguillicaudatus. The sequence continues at coordinate 30,718,540 of NC_073350.2, read as the reverse complement.
TCAGGGGTGCTTTTCCTGAGCAACGGCATGACGCGCTGCTAAACCACCATACCGTGCATAGTTGGAGAGGCCAGCTGGCTTGTCATGACTATTTCCCGAAAACATAGCAACTTTGTCGCACATCCGTCGTAAATGATGTCAAGACAAATTAATCTGTTCAGATCGATTTAATTTCCTCTTATTGCTGTAAACTACATACATCACATCTAAAGCTTTTGTTGTCACGTTTTAGTTCTCTGTTTAAATCCAAGATTCGTCTTTCATTCGCAAGTTTCCTTCTACGTCACTCATTCCAGGGATTCCCCAGGGTCTTAAAGCTCGTAGTTTTGCGCAGTTTTCCAAAAACAGCGCTTCAATTCTGTTTACAACCTAAAAGACATGAAACAGACTTTGTTTATATTTAGATTACGGTTATAGAAATCACTGCATGCTGCTTTCTTATTTGTTTAAAAGCATGATCTACCCAAGTCTACATGTTATACTAACTAGAAACTATACTTCTAACCACGGCTGTCCAACTGATATTTGGACATTTAATGCGGCTGATAAATAACGTCACTGTGCCTGACTAAACTTAAGAGCACTTTATTTGAGATCTTTTCAAATAAAAGATCATGTCATTTAATTCAACATCGATGGAAGTGCAATTTTAAATACATTATTTATTGATAAATAATGTTCTATTAAAGAAGCAGATTTTGTTTGTAGCCTATTGCCATCAATTATAGTTCTTAGAAATCAAATTGGTATCATCCAAGACCTGTATCGGCATGTCACAATTAAAGTAAAACCGAAATTCTGAATTGGCCAAGGAAATTGGAATCAGTGCATTTTCACTTGAAACCCCCACCTCAAATGCCTCTTTAGATACCATCCTCCAAGCTGTATCCCACAGAACCCTACAAACCTACTTAACCCCTTGAAAGAGCTTCAAGACGTTCTACTCTTCTTACAGCCTGTTTCCTGATTTTGTCCCTACTCACCATCTCATTCATATCCTACCTCAATCACCACAAGAACCTCAAAGCCAGCTCCATTAAAGGATACCTAAGTGGAATCCAAATTTTTTTTTCCACAAACTTATTTTTCGGCTCACCCTCTCCAGTAATAGCTAGCACCCAGACATCCACGCTCATTAGGAATCCAAAGAACCCACCCGTCCTGATGCAAGACAGCCAGTAACCTTAGAAATACTCACCATATGCATCTCCACCCTTTGTCGAGATTTCCACTCGACTAACACTACCCTCATACTCTACGCAATGTTCATTCTGGCCATCACTTGCAACTTCAATCCAAATAATCACCCAACAGTTTCAGATCTATCACTTCTGGACAACGATACCATTTCTTATTCCATCAAACAAAGCAAGACGGACCAAATGAGAAAAGGCCATTCCATTTACATCTTCAACTTCCAAACACCAATTCAACCATACCAGACTCTCCTAGCATATCTACATTCCAGAGACTCCCAGGCTAGATCCACATCAAACCCACTCTTCACAGATGGCTCAAATCGCCGGGTTACACGCTTCCGGTTCCAAAACACCTTAAATCTGTCCTACTCCTATCTGGCTTCCCAGCAGACCTCTTCTCCAAAACCGACATTCGATCGAATCGCTCCAACATCAGAGAAGCTCAACGAACTTTCACCAGCGGATCCCACCAGCTCCAAGACCACATAAACTATCAGACTTTATCCACTGCCGCAGCAGTGATGTTTCCTCTGCTCCCGCAGGAGCCCCCCCTTTTTCCCTGCACTAACCTCCACTGCTATGGACGTGGTTTCCCTCTGCTCCCGCAGGAGCCCTCCCTTCCACAATTTCTCCACCACCACAGCAGTGATGTTTTCCTCTGCTCTAACATCAAACCGCTCCCACATCAGAGAAACCCAACAAACCTTCATCAGCAGATCCCACCAGCTCCAAGACTGTATAAACTATTAGACTTTATCCACTGCCGCAGCAGTGACATTTCTCTGCTCCCGCAGGAGCCCCCCCTTTTTCCATGAACTCTACTAACCCCCACTGCTATGGAAGTGGTTTCCCTCTGCTCCCGCAGGAGCCCTCCCTTTCACAATTTCTCCACCACTACAGCAGTGATGTTTCCTCTACTCTCACATCAAACCGCTCCCACATCAGAGAAACCCAACGAACCCTCATCAGCGGATCCCACCAGCTCCAGGGCAACACAAACTATAAGACTCTCTCCACTGCCACAGCATTGATTTTTCCCTCTGCTCCCGCAGGAGCCAGATTTTTACTAAAATCCACTGCCGCAGTAGTGGTGTTTTTACCATCTCCCGCAGGAGATCTGTTCTCCATTGCTGCAGCGGTGTCATTTTCTCTGCTCCCGCAGGAGCCCTGCTTTACTAATCCCCACTGCAATAGCAGTGATGTTTCCCCTGCTTCCACAGAAGCCCTACTCTCCACTGCCGCAGCAGTGACATTTCCTCTGCTCCCGCAGGAGCCCTGTTTTCCACCGCCGCAGCGGTGTTGTTTCCTCTGCTCCCGCAGGAGCCCTGCTTTCACTAACCTCCACTGCTATCGCAGTGATGTTTCCCTCTGCTCCCGCAGGAGCCCGTTTCCACTGCCGCAGCAGTGATGTTTCCCCTGCCTCCTGCAGATGCCTGTCTCTCCACCGCCGCAGCAATGTTGTTTCCTCTGCTCCGCAGGAGCACCGCTTTCACTAACCTCCACTGCCACAGCAGTGATGTTTCCTCTGCTCCCGCAGGAGCCCTGCTTTCCACAATTTTCCTACACTGTCGCAGCAGTGATGTTTCCCCTGCCCTCGCAGGAACCCTATTTTCACAGCGGTGCCTTTCCTCTGCTCCCGCAGGAGCCCTGCCTTCCACTAATCTCTACTACCATCGTAATACTGTCTCCTCTGCTCCCGCAGGAGCCCTACATTTCACAAATTCTCCACTGCCACAGCAGTGATGTTTCCTCTGCTCCCGCAGGAGCCCTAATTTTCACAATTTCTCAACTGCCGCAGCAGTGATGTCTGTACCGCTCCCGCAGGAGCCCCACCTTTCACAATCTCCACTGCCACAGCAGTGTCACTTTCCCTGCTCCCGCAGGAGCCCTGCTTTTCACAATCTCTGCTCCCGCAGGAGCCCTGTTTTTCCCAACCGCCGCAGCGGTACTATTCCCTCTGCTCCCGCAGGAGCCATGCCTTCTCACAATCTCCACTGCCACAGCAGTGTCACTTTCCCTGCTCCCGCAGGAGCCCTGCTTTTCACAATCTCTGCTCCCGCAGGAGCTCTCTTTCTCCACCGCCACAGCGGTGCTGTCTCCTCTGCTCCCACAGTTTTCCACTGCTCCCGCAGGAGCCCTGTTCTTACAATTTCCCCACTGCCGCAGCAGTGATGTCTCCTCTGCTCCCGCAGGAGCCCTGTTTCTCCACCGCCGCAGCGGTGCTGTTTTCTCTGCTCCCGCAGGAGCCCTGCTTTTCACAATTTCCAACTGCCACAGCAGTTATGTTTTCTACCATCCCGCAGGAGCCCTGTTACCTCCCACTTTACATTCAGCAATTTTTGGGGGGACACACACAGTTCCCGGCTGCTGTCCGATGCTAGTTTGCGATCTTTTGGGGGATTGTTCTGGGTTCGGGCCTAAGGCTGAGCCCGGAACCCTCTCCCCGCCAGGAAGCGCTCCGGGCTCAGTCCATTAATGAGCTCGGAGCCCTCTCCTCGGACAGCACGCCAAATACGCATATTAATAACTCTGTTCTGAATTATTTGTAAGTGTGAACTCGTGAAATGATGTTTTTATTAACAAAGTTCGGGAGGAACACGTTCAAATAAACAACCTAATCACCTCAACTACGACCAGCTGTTGACAATCAGTAATCAGGTATCCACCTGATTGGCATCAACAGAAACCTATATAGACTGGAAACCAACTCACCCTCATTCCTTGATAGTTTCAGCATCCCTCCACCTCCCCTTCTCCGCACGATTGCCTAAGTCACCTTACTAACCAGAACAGGGGGGATTGTTCTGGGTTCGGGCCTAAGGCTGAGCCCGGAACCCTCTCCCCGCCAGGAAGCGCTCCGGGCTCAGTCCATTAATGAGCTCGGAGCCCTCTCCTCGGACAGCACGCCAAATACGCATATTAATAACTCTGTTCTGAATTATTTGTAAGTGTGAACTCGTGAATCAATGTACGGCACGCTCAAATCCTACGCCTGCTCAGGAGGTGGTGTACGCACGTTTTGAGTTAGGAAATGCACAGAAAAAAATTCCTAACACAAAACGCACTGACAAACTAAAATAATGTATGATATATTATGACCCACTTTAAAAAAACAACAACAACAGTATTTATAAACTTAAGTGTTTTTTTTTTTTTTGCAACATGAACTTCAATGTTTAATTTGTGTGACTTTACCAAAGCATTTGATTTGTATGCATATGTATTCCTTAAGTTGCGAGCCGTTTCAGGGCAGAGCACGTGAGTGGAGCGTTGAGCGGTGCGTTAATACCATCAGAGCGCCTTTTTCCGAAAATTCCGCTCGCTCAGGACCGCTCGTTGAACCCAGAACTCCCTTTGATAATTTGCTAGTTCGAGAATCTGTAAAAACGTCTAGCAATAAGTTATGGAATTCAAGCCTTATACATACATGTAAAGTCAAAATCAAAGTTAAGATTGGACAGGAAGAAAACATTGAAAGGGACTGCGGAGACGGAGAGACTAAAAGTTAGCAAATATTCATCCTGGAATCTGAAGCGGCACATTGCAAGAAAGCACAAGGATGTGCTACGAAAACATGGTAATAATGCATCAAAAGGTAAGCTAGTTACACTCTAAAAAACAAACGGTGCTATACAGCACCAAAACAGTTGCTTTGGATCGTAACGATAGAAGAACCATTTTTAGTGCCATATAGCACCGGTGAAGAACCAGTGAAGCACCAGTGAAGCACCAGCGAAGCACCCGTGCAGAACCACATAGTGCCACGCAGAACCATATGTGGTGCTATACGGCCCCTATATGGTTCTACACTGGTGCTTCACTGGTGCTTCACTGGTGCTTCACTGGTTCTTCACCGGTGCTATATGGCACTAAAATGGTTCTTCTATCGTTACGATCCAAAGCAATTGTTTTGGTGCTATATAGCACCGTTTGTTTTTTTAGAGTGTACATACCATTCGATGATAAATAAATAGCTACACATGAATAGTAAGGTAAAATGCTTGTGTTGAATGGAGCCATAAATCCGATCATGATGACATGCGGACAAAATCATGGCCACGAATGATCTTTTATGCTACATTATGGACACTTCTTTTTCTTATTTAGTCTAAAGTATGGCCATAAATATAAAATTCGTTCCCAATATTCAACAGTTTGATAAATGAGGGCCATTAACCCTAGTTCAGACCCTTTAGTAAGTAAGTTAACATCAAATATTTCATCTTATTAAACCAGTTAATATAATTCTACATGTAGGCCTAGTCTCTGTTTTAAAGTATTGTGTGTTTTGGAGACTGTATTATAATAAACAAATTTTTGCATTGCATTGCACTGTAAACTGCAAAAATGGCAGTGGCCAGCAGAGGTCGCTTAACCCATAATTTCAACAAATGCATAATATTTAGAGCAACTTGATACAAATACAATTTTAAAAACCCTTTTTGCCCTGCGTAAATGTAATTTCGGGTCAACTGTATTTGGGACTGTGTCAAAAATATGGTGCCTAGAGCAAAATTACCAACACACCCTGTACTGTCTGTTAAAGTCACAATAAAATTGAAAACTTTATTTTTTGGAATATTGTGGTACAAATTACTTATCTGTGAGCTTCATTTTAATTCAGGTGCCCTCATAATCTTTAATCAAAAGTGCAAATCCCCTCCTTGAAACAATCTCTCTGTACTTCCAGTCAATAGGATTGTTGGGAAAAGATTGCAGTAATTAGTAAAATAGCGACATGACATGATTCTCGCTGGAAGAATTCAAGAAATGCCCAAATATTCAAGTTTTTCATTTTTTCACCAACTTGTGATTCATACCAAAATACTGATCAACTCCATTATTAATTTGTCTCCAGTTTATGCACATATGCAGACAGAGTTTATATTTACATAAGTATAAACAGTGCCTATACACATCTACACAAATTTAAGGGCATGTTATAGCATTTACATTTGTGTACAGCTCAAGGTATTAATGGGTTTGATTCTGCGCAAACACAAGCAAGCTTAATAGTTTCTGATGAAAAATATACATTCTGTACATAGCCTATGCTATAACTCAGTTATACTACATAGGCTATATGAATATATACAGTACAATAATACTGAATTTACATGAATGATTCACAACAAATGCCTAAATTGGAGGCATGAATATTTACATGTTCATGTGGGATTACTAAATATTGTGCATGGTAAACAACTACATGCTAGCAACTGCACGTTGATAGGCCTAACCAGCATTCTAAAGTAACTCAGATTGGAGTACAGTAAATATTTTTGGTGTCAGAGAGAGAAGTATTGGTAAACTGATGAAAAGCTACATGTTCTTTGATCTAGAACCCGGGAGCTCACTGGGAGATGAAGGTGCTGTCCATGGAGGAGAATGCACGGCCGGAAAAGCAAAGATTTCTTGGTTAAGAGCGGCACTCATTGCTGGCCAGTGGTCCATTTCTAAGAGCATCTTTTCCAAAGGGTTACCAGCAGGCACCATGAAACTGCGCTGGAGCACTTTTGAAGCATCAGCCATAACTGTGGAGGTATGTGAATCTATCTGCGGCCATGAAAGGGGCAGCTGTGAAACATTCATTCTTTCTGTAGACCACAGAGGACCCTGGAAAAAACATCAGGCTAAATGTCAAATTGCACCAGCATCAAAAGACAATGTGAATCAAAATCTAACCTTTTTAAGACTTGCATAGAATATACAGATACTATAAAAGAACAGTTTATAGTCTGAAGAACCTTTTTCCACTACAAACAACCTGTTCTGAAGGTTCTGTGGATGTTAAAGGTTCTTTATGGAACCATGCTACTTTTGGGAACCTTTTTTGTTTAGAGTGTGGTTTGAGAGTTTTTTAGTGACATCACCTCTACAGCGCTCCAGACTCTGCCTCTGGTTGGTTGCTGTGGTTCTAGATTAATGGAGCGTAAGGAGCTTGAAGAAGACCTCATCTCTTCTGTCCAGTTATCCATCAGTCTGTCAAGGTGGTGCGTAAAAGCATCTGTCTTATTGTTGCTGTTGTTTGTCTGTGCTTGGGCGAGACCCATCGGCTGGTGAGGTGGGGGAGTCGATCCAGGAGGCATCGGGGAGGCACCTGATGGAGTTCCAGATCCTAAAAAAATGGGAAATTCACAAAATGAGTCTAAATACGACATCTTAATATGTAATTTCTGCAAATTCTAGGACTTTAATCCTGTAATTTATAGTCTTATAATTTTAAGGGTAAAGGGGCGGTCACACTACACTTTTCGTTCCATTGACTTCCATTCATACGCATACAAATGCATCAGACAAGAAAATCATAGCCGTAGCCAGGGTTTAAAAATTAGTGAGGTCCAGGGGCGTTAAGGAGCCACACAGATGGAAAATCGAAACTGACCTGTTTTGCAGTGTGTCATGTAGCTATCCATCAATGTAAACAATGGTTAAACTACTTTGCACAAAAAGTGCACGATTAATAAAGTTATTGGCTTCTAAAGTAGGGAGTCGACTCTGAATCGCTGAAACGAGTCGTTATATGGATTGGATCTCCTGCCTGACTTTATCCACGTCACACAAACACTTCCACGTCACACGAGATACTAATCTCCGCCTACAGCCTTGCCTGTGGGAGAAACAAAAACTATGACCTGCCCACAGCTAGTGTTTTCAGTTTGGGTTGTTTTCACTATCAAAGGAGACTTTTTCAAGGAGGGATATACTAAACGTGTCTGGCTGTGAAGAATCAGTGGTTAAAATAAATTTTTAACGGAGGGATTTAGACGTTTGGCAATAAAAGATGGTTCAGTACCCACTTTATTTGGAACAACATGTGTCTCCTAACCACAACTTGTGAGTATGATTATAGCTACATACTTGCTTAAATGAGTGTAAAATGTTTATCGTCGTTTTTATTGCTATGAATGATATCGTTGTTTAAACTCTTAATATACTGTCAGAGAGTCACGTTTGCAAGCGGTTAACATAACGCATGCTCACTTAGGGTTTTGCTATGACCCAGTTAGTTTACATAATTGCTTAAATGAGTGTAAAATGTTAGTTTCTGTCGTCGTTTTCACTGCTTGGATTGATAATGAATAATGTCGTTGTTTAAACTCTATATACTGTCAGAGTCACGATAGCAAGCGGCTTATGCTGCACTTACGGTTTTGCTATGACCCGGTTAGTTTACATAAATGCTTAAATGAGTGTAAAATGCTAATTTCTATCGTCGTTTTCACTGCTTGGATTAATGATGAATGATGTCGTTGTTTAAACTCTATATACTGTCAGAGTCACGTTAGCAAGCGGCTTATGCTGCACTTACGGTTTTGCTATGACCCGTTTAGTTTACATAAATGCTTAAATGATTGTAAAATGTTAGTTTCTATCGTTGTTTTCACTGCTTGGATTAATGATGAATGATGTCGTTGTTTAAACTCTATTTACTCTCAGTGAGTCTCGTTAGCAAGCGGCTTATGCTGAACTTACGGTTTTGCTATGACCTGGTTAGTTTACATGTAAGCAATAAGGTACGAGAGGCTGTGCTGTATCGTGAATATGTAACGGCTGAAGGGCGTTGTTAGGCACGACGCGAAGCGGAGTGCCTGCAACCCCTTCAGCCGTTACTTATTCACGATACAGCACTTGCCTCGAGTACCTTATTGCTTTTATAAAACGGTTACCACACAATATTAACGTAAAAAAAAATATTAGTGCAACTTTCATGAAGTTAAATCAATAAAAGCATTCCTTCCACTAGAAAAAATAGTCCCTGACTGCGAACAACAACATGAAAGCTCAAATAAAAACAACAAACTGTTCTCAGACTTTGTCTCATTATATGTTTATGTGTTGCTAAGGGTGTTGCTAAGGGCGCAGTGATATTAAATAGAACCGTTGGGTGAAGCAGTCATAGCAGTGTTTTATAGTGAATAAAGCACACCTATTGACCAATCAGAATCAAGGATTGGAACTAACCGTTTTATAAACTTGCTTAAATGAGTGTAAAATGTTAGTTTTTATCATTGTTTTTATTGCCTGGATTAATGATGAATGATATGCATTGATGTTGATAATGTCTTCTCAGTAAATCATGTCAGTTCTAGGTCAATACATGTTGCACTATTGTTGGTCTGTGCCACTGATCTGTGGTCTGTGCGGAGACTCTATCAGTTGACCAATCAGAGCAGAGTAGGCTACTGAAAGGTGGGGTTTAGGCAGACTGAGTCCTTGAACGGCTTCACACGAATCGTTTGGGGATCTCTGAGAAATGGGGTAAATTTATATTTTGAGAAAATTACAGTGTATGCATTTAAACCTGTTGTCCGGTACTTATAAACAGTGATAGGATGCTTAAAATTGTCATCTTACTGGCTCTTTAAGAGTTAACTGCTATCCCAGGGGGGAAGGTGCTCTAAAATAAACTTTAAGTTAGGGCTGTCACGATTATATAATTTGGCTGGCGGTTAATTGTCCAACAAACTGTGACGATTATGGCGATTAATTGTCTGTTTTATTGCTTTGACATTTTTCTTCTCATCATTTTCTTTTCTTTTTGTTTTGTTTTTTGTTCATGAAATCATTTTCACACGTGATCCTACAAAGGTCATATTAGTACTGGACCACATGTCTGTAGTGGCTGCAAAAAAAAAATCAATTTTATCAAAGTTTTGCAGCATTTCTTTAAATGTTTTTTTTTCACATTATTGAATGGCTATGGCTTTACAATGTTGTGTATACAAGCGCTGCAGCTCCCCCTAGTGTTTTTTAAAGAGATGTGCAATCATCTCAATAAGTTCAGACCTTGTCTTTCAGAAATAAATCAGAGACATTGCTAACAGTAATTTGCACATTCTCAATTTATGAATTTCCCAAAGTGTCATATTAATTGCTAAAACATAAAACACTACGTCAAAAGAGGATTTTTCGCAATGGGATCTGGCAACACTGCGAATGCTGTGCTCTTTTTACGCTAACATTTTACGCTTTACAATAAACTGTCCAAACTAAATTGTATACACGGATGCCAATTTGAGTTGTTCTAAATTACTAATAATTAGTCATTTAGAGAATTTCAAATTAAATTTTTTAATATAAAAAATTGAGCGCGGCCCAGACATCGGTGGCCTCATAGCTGGCTACTGGCATGCAAAAAAACACAAGCTTATGCAAAGATATTTTGCTGCATACCAAATTTTAAGTCCGGTGAACTCTGACCTGCGAATTCTTATCACATGGAGACCAGTTTGAAAACCAGATAGAAAACCAGTACCTCACAGCGTGACCTTTCTCTCTACTGAAAAGCAAAGATGAACGAGGCCAAAGAATTTAAATGATGAAGCGCTCCCTGCACATAATAGCAGTAACATCCAAAAAATATTCGCTTGCTTAAATTCTGGTGTGACCCCCCCCCCCCCCCTTAAGTCATGTAAAAGCAAAGCTTGGAGTATTTGTAGTTTTAAACTTAATTCAACTTTAGATTGTATTTTTAAGTCCAAATAATTGAATTAAAATTGGAAATAGTTACTGCTGCCACGTTCTTTGCCCAGGCACAAGCGTTTAAGTGTCGACCCTGTAAAAAGAAATTACAATTAGTCATTCGCAGAAAATCACTGTACAGGATTGTGTTAATATATAACTTAGAGTAAAATATAACTTAAATGAAAAAAACTTATCTAACACTTTAAGTTACCTTAGAGTTAAGCTAATAAAAGTCAAACTAGGAAAAAATCATAAAACAAAAGTTTGAGAGAATTGATCACAGGTTTGAAAATTAAAATCAGATTTTAAGTGAAATTAACACATTATATCTAGAAGAACAGCCTTCACATCCAAAGCAAGCACAAAAATATGATAGTACATTTTAGGATCAACAGCTCATATAAATCATCAAAAACACAAGAACAATAAAGTAGTGAATAAACATAGATGACAAAAGATAAATAAAGGTGTAAATGAACAGGAATGGATTATTGATAAGCAACACAATAAGGAATGTCAATAAAAGTGATAAAGAGACACAGCGGGGGATCCGGAGTTATGAGACGGGGAATGATGGAAAAGAAAGAGATACAAACAGATGGATAGAGAAACAGGCCCACTGAGGAATCGAGCCCGTGGTTTACTGCTGGATTTATAGGTGACCTGCGCAGACGCCTGGGGAGAAGGAGGCCAACCTGCAAACAAATGTACAGAGGCGAGAGAAAGAGTGAGATACAATTACACCCCATACATGTAGCATCCAGAGACCAAACAGAGAACAGAGCATTTAAATGGATTGATTTGAGCAAATTTTAAGCTGCAATCTTTAATTTTTGCCTCTCTATTGCCATCTCAGTTTAAAACATAAAATTGCAGGTTACTTTAAGTACTTATTTTTGTGCTTGTTTAAAAACCAATTACATTTCCTGCTAAATGTAAAAATATTTTATTATAAGCTTGCTATTGTGAATCGTGGTAAGGCAAGGAGTAGGGCTGTAATGATTAATCGTTCAAATGCGGGTTTTCTCACTGAATGAATTTTAATAAATTACGGCGAAATCCCAGCACATCCCAAAGCCAGAGGGCGCTCTCGTGCAGAAACTGCCTTTGTGCCATAGAAGAAGTAGCATTAAAAACGCTTTTTCAGGAAATGTCTATAGACCGTTTTAGCAGTAACAACATAAACAAGCGGCTGTCGCAGTCCACACGTAACTTCCGGTAAACTCCGCTAATAATAAATAACCACAAAGTACTTTAAATGTAGTTTATTTATATAACAAGCACAAAAAAACAACGCATAGATTACATAGGAAACCAAAACATTTGTTCTTTTCGACGAGGCATTTGTTCAAGAGATCAGTTTAGCAAATAGTCAGACCATTAAAAAAACGAAACCGGAAGTAAGGTTCGGATCCAAACGTGTATCACGTGCGTCCGATGAAACCGTCTATAGGAATATTTATTTGTTTCAGGTATTTTCATGATAATAAAGAATATTTTGAATGATTTTGAGTGTTGCTTTTTTAAATGACTCCGACTCATAATGATTTTAGATTGATAAGGACTTCTTACTGACCAAATGCCGTAGTACACACACGGGTCCGAGGGGCGTGGCAATCAAAGGGACGGGGCTAGTTAAAGCGGTAGGGTTTCCCAGCTTCGGCGGGCCGCCCCAACTGAAATGTGCTGCGGGAAACCCTGCACTCTATACCCAATAAAATAAGTAAGGAATAATTGATGATGGGCCGTTGAATTATAAGAAAATAATGCACACCCAAGGTTGTATGCATTCTGACGCTAAGCAGAGTGCTGTTACACCGTGGGTGTGCACCACTTGCGAATAATTCAAAGGACCGGAGTCAATCATTCCGTTTATACCATGGTTACCATAGATATGTATAAAGGCTAGATGTGTTACGGCGGAGTTAAATGACCATAACTTGCTCAATTTTCTACCAAATTTCAAATGGTTTGGTTTCTTACAAACGTTATTAAAGTGGCTATAATTGCTGGATGCTTTAACATGTTTCATGAATTTTTTTAGTATAAGTATGCAGTGTCATAGGTACATCTTTGACATTTATAACACACCAAACCGTTTGAAAATCGGTATAAAATTAAGCAAGTTATGGTCATTTAAAAGTCCCTGCACCATTAAACTCAATGCTACGAGTGAGCGAGCTGCCTGTGGTAAGATGGCCGTCAAATGCATATGTTCAACTCAATTGGCCAGCAGCGCGGGCGAGACATCTAGCCTTTATACATATCTATGACGGTTACCACAAACATTTCTCCGGTGCTTATTTTAAGACATTTGTCAAGTTAGGTGTGCGGTTTAAAGAAAAATAATCAACACCCATGGAACATTTCTCAACCAATTAGAATAAAGCATTTAACAGCCCTGTGGTATAAACATTTACATTTTTCATTTCCTAATGCCTTTTTAATAAATCCTTATCTTGTTTTGTGCAGGTGGTAATCACTTGATTCTGACTTGTGCAATGAATCTGTCAATTTCTGATAAAACCAGACTGGATATTTCAGTCCAGTCTTAAAGGGCATGCTGGGAAATTCAAGAATTAAAGTCACCTTGAGCAGGTTGGCTGGGCAGCCCCGGTCCTTCTCCCTGCAGACCACCGTAGATGTTGTCAGAGGAGAGAGATCCCTTCAGAGAGCAGGGCTGTTGGGTCTGAACCGGCTCAGACACAGAACTGGGCAGAGTGCCGGTCCCAGTATAACCCCTGCCGTCATAAACATTAGAAGCTTTGGCAGGAGACCCATTCATGCTCGGGGCAGCTTCAGCTGACAATGAGAAAATAACTTGTTGTTTGGGAAGATGATACACAATGGGGACCACCTTTTTTAAATTTGACAACACTCCAATGCAAAATGCTGACCTGATTTTGTTAAATCATTGGTTTTGCAACCGTCGCTGGTTTTAGATCCCACGTTTCTAAGTTGTTGTACAAACGGACTGAGCAATTTACCAGCTTTAAGTTTGTGCTTGCTGGTCCTGCGCTTGCGTCCAGCAGAGGGCGCTGTGGATGGCACATAAAGACCTGGCGGCGGTGATTTTCCTAATCTGACGTACAAAAGCTCGATCTCTTCTCTGTGGTGAGCCTCCAGTTCTGTAATCTCCTTCAAATGCCTGCACAAAGACAACGTGTTTTCATTGATAACTATTACGTTTGTCACTGTCATTTAAAGACAAACATGCTACACTTACTTTTCTCTCAAGCTCTGAAGTTCCCTCTTTATGTCTGAATCCTCCAATTCGGAGTCATTGTCACTGCTGACGTAAGATCCGTATAAGCCTCCCTTCCGGCTTGGCGAATCTGAGCTCTGCACGCTGCTACTGCGTCCGGAGCGCCTCAGAAATGCCACTGCTCTTTTCATGAGGTCACTTCCTCTCCTCTCTGTTCGCCCATGGCGTGACGGGGTCATAGGTGCCAGTTTGGCAGGGCTGCTTTCGGCTCCGGAGTCAGATGACATGAAGCGAGCGTGAATTGTGACGTCAGCTGAGACTGAGGTCTGTGCCCTCGGCAGGGATCCCCTTTTAGTCAGGGGAGGTGGAGCATCTAAATAAAAGTCAGGCGGGGCGGAATATCTGCTGCTTTGTTTTCGGCGTGTGACCTCGTCCTCTGTGCTGACCACTGAGAAACGCCCGACGGTGGTGGCTGAAATCGCTGGCTCTTCATACATGGCACATTCTCCCAAATAGCCACCAGGGTGCGCTGGAGAGGCTGTGCTGCTGAAGCTACGCTGTCTACGCCCTTGACCCGACAGAATATCCGTGGTCACGGGCATCATCTGATTTATTAAAGTGAAATCAACACAGTAACAGGACACAAACTAGACAGATAATAAAATATCACAATGACTATTTTGATTATTTTTGACTATTTTGATTTAATTGTTTTATAAATAACAAATAATTTTAAGTCGTCATTCTTCACAATAGTAATTTGGACGCAACAACATAACGAATGTTAATGGAAATGATGCAAAGTCAAAAATATATTATTAATAGGGACCGATCAGTCAAATTTGGCACCCATGTACCTTAAATCGACTTCTGGATCCAGAGCAGGATGTGGAGTGTGGCAACACGTGTCTCCTTGACACAGTAACTGTTAAAAAAATGCATTTTAGTCTAGGATTACAAACATTATGCAGGATGAATATCCACTGTCATCAATAAGATAAACTATACACTATTGTCATACCTCCAACAGCAGAGTCACTGAGAGCACTCAAACTGTCCACACGCTCAGGTATCTGTGGCTGAAAGCAAAAGTTGGCATAGCCTCATAATTTAGGCGAGTATAGTCGTTTGATTTACAAATAGAGAGCTGCAGGGATTTTGTATTTTTG
Organism: Misgurnus anguillicaudatus; assembly: GCF_027580225.2. NCBI lineage: Eukaryota > Metazoa > Chordata > Actinopteri > Cypriniformes > Cobitidae > Misgurnus > Misgurnus anguillicaudatus. The sequence goes on along the minus strand of NC_073350.2, from coordinate 30,703,499 downwards.
TAGGCCAACCTGTAGTTAAATTAACTTGGGTTCCCACAGGAAGAGTCAATGGGATTTTCCATAGGCTTTTAAATTATTGCAAAACAATAAGCACCCTGATCTGCAAAAGGTCATGATACTTACACATTTTGTACATCAAGATCATCTACACAAACGTCTAAATGCATTTACTAAAAATAAAAGCTAACCTTATGCTGCGTTTACACAAGCCACAGTATAGGCGCCAAGCGCAAGTTATTTCAATGTTAAGTCAATGTGAAGACGCGTTGATGCGCGTCTGGAGGTCTTGCGACGCGAATTAGGTGGATGGCGAGGCAGATGCGATTCCACCTTATTTGCGCGTCAGGTTTGCGCGAATAAAGCATCTGGCACACGCGAATCGTGCTTTTTGTGCATTTTGCGTTTGACACGAATTTGCGGCTGACGCCCGAATTAAACAATTTTAACTTTGGTGGATTTTTGCGCCGCATTAACCAATCAGGAGCCTGCTGTGGCGGCAGCCCCGCCTGGAGTCACTCATTTAACATGAAGGAACGCTTCATATTGTCCATAAGCAGTCACCCGGAGCTATACGACACAAGTTTATTATTTCTATAGAGACAGTAGCTATAGTAAGGTGACCAAATACAAACTGGTAACTCTCTCGATAAACTTGCAGATTACCGCATAGCACTTGCCCCTCCCACAAGAAGCGTATTTTGCCTCTGACGTGCGTGCTTTTTCCAACTGCACTCAAACTTTTCAAGCGGCAAACTAAGCGCGGTAGATGCAATTTGGACGCCTCAAACGCAGTTGTTGTAAACGCAGCATTAGACTATAAAAAAAGTTTACCACAATCACTTGACTCCAACATCATCACCACCAAGTCTCTGACAAATCTTTTAAATGTTATTAACTCTTTCCCATTGACGGGTTATCTCTTCAATTAAGAGAAAATATTTGCATTAAAAAAGTTTTCCTGATGCATGATTTATGTTAATCTGCAATACCGTGATCATCCACTAGATGGCACAATTACCCAATTTATGAAAAAAAAATGAAGCCAAAACTTTATTTACTAATTTTAAACTCTCTGTATGGTTTGATAATCGTTCTGAATCTGATCTCTAACAAAATTCCTTTACAAAAATGCAATTTTTTCAGCTTTTTTCAGCTTTCATTTGATATATTTGTTTGTTTATATATTTTTAGAAGATATTTTTCATGGAACGCAATTCGTGAAACTTTTGTGAAAATCGCAAAAAATGCTGGCTGGCAACTTTCAAAAAATGGCTGGCAGGAAATGAGTTAAAAACATGTTTCCTGAAAAGGAAATACGTTGTGGATAAATCTTTCTTGGGAATTGTGCCCATGTGTTTGTGAGTTCATGACAACGTTTGTAGTCCCATGTAGCAACTTGTTAGCAACCAGCCTTTTAAAAGTTATTATAAGTGGGGTAATAGTGTAGTGTTTTAAGATGTAGAATAAAATGTAAAAATATCTTGAGTTTATAATTCATTGCATTTATATAGCGCTTTTCTGCAGCTTTACATATGAAAGGGGGAATTCTTCTGAACCACCACCAATGTGCAGCATCTACCTTGTGGTTACAGTATCTTATTAATTGCGTTTAACCAAAACTCCATTCAAAACAACCTATTGACTTCGGGACGAGAGAAGTGCTAAAATGTTTACTTGTTTTTCAAGTTTGCCTACAATATACCTCATCCGTGCTGCTCTCTATTTGTCCGATGATATAATAAAAAGCAATTTATAGTGCATTCTATACATTGTTTTATCAGCATTTGTGTTCCCTGGGTATTAAACTGGCAACCTTAGCACTACTAATGCAGTGCTCCACCAACTGAGCTACAGAAACACATATATATTCCCAAACCTAACAAAATCAGGTTTTAAAACAATAAAAGGAAAATATTACCAACTGTTCTCCAGCTCTGAATCTCCCTTCTCCAATAAGACTGGGTGTGCTGTTTCCTGATCCTCCCACTGCACACTCCGGTCCTGGTGGGGACTGGATATACTCTGTGCCAGATCCCGGAGTCTCTGCGGCAGTCCCAGATGGGTACATTGGGGCGTATTCTTGATAGAGTAAATTTCGCAGCTTCTCATCCAGCGTCTTGATCGTGCTGTCGACAAATCCTCTGCTCCGTCCCTCTCCATCTGATTCACCGGGGACAAAGTGATGTTGTGACGGGGCAGGGCTTTGGGGTAGGGAAGGTGCCTTGGCCCCACCCACAGCGGGCACTGGCTGCTGAAGCACCACAGGCTGCGGTGCCCGCTCGACTCGAGTAGACGTGATGGACTGGAGCTGTTCACGAGCAGATGTGGTGTCTTGCACTGGCATCGCAGATGACGATTTCTGAGCCCCACTGTTCACTTCGAGGGACATTGGCATGACCAAGGGACAGCAGGGCACCTCCTCAACCATAGAGACTGCACATGCTATTTCAGCCATCTGCTGAGCGGTGTGGATAGGAGACAGGGAGGTTAATCTCCCAGTCTGGGTGTCGTCCACAAAAAGAGAGCTGTGAAGATCTTGGGATGGCTGAACGCTGACAAGAGGGGAGCCTAAATTTGGGGGCTCCTCTGGAAGAAAAGCAACCTGCACTGGCATTGCAGCGGCCTGGGGAACAGGGGGAGCTTGAGAGATTGGAGCTAATGAAAGAGGGTCTGTAGTGGTCATAGAAAGGGGGCTCCAAACCCCATAATGATCACTTCCTCCAGATGGGGGCGCTGTGGCAGAGGCTTCTGAATCTGGGGGAGAAAAAGCTATTTTACTAATCAACAGGCACTGAATCAGTAGCATGATGTTGCATTGGTACTTCTGATCCTTTTAATGTAATGATATATATGTACTTTAATATAATTTCATCTTGATTTTCTTAATCTGAAATTAAATTTTCTATTTTTTAATTTACTCATTTGGCAGATGCTTTTTATCCAAAACGACTTATACTGTGCATTTAAGGAATATTATGTACTTTTACTATCTGATTGATTAATTCATATTGATTCCTGTAGTTCAATGAATAAAGAAGCAGGTGGTCTAAATAAACTCAACCATTATTTCCAGACATATTTTTCCAAGGCAAAATCTAACATCACCCATGGATGCAGAAGCAGATCCTGTACTGGGTTCTGGCGGCTGGGCTGAGATGCTCTCCCCCCGCAGTGCAGTGGCCGTCCCTTCAGTTATTGTTGTGGATGTAGAGTGTGTGGATGGACCCCCATCTGAAGGTCCATCCTGACTGACAGCGGGGGCTTCCTCCACAGGACAGATGATGAACCACCTCTTACCTGTGTGCAAAACTGAACAAGTATGCATTAACCTGATATCCTCTGTTTATTTAAAAGGAAACATTAAGGGTCAGATTTACTAACAGCTTGCTCAATCATTTTTTGCTACTGAAAAACTACTGTCAGGATTTACTAAAGACACGCAGTGAAAAATTTGCACTGAAAAGGCTAAACGCAGTTGTTTTTGCAACTGACCTCGTGGTGTCATGAAACATTTTGATAAAAAAGTAAATGCAAAGTAAGAGTATCAAAATAAGAAGCATACAGTTACAAACATCTCTTCATGTACTATTTTGCAGATGATTTCAAAGGACATCATACAAACCAATTTTTCTTTAGTTTTTTCCACATTTTAGGGGAAAATTTTCATTACTGCAACGTGTCCATGACTGTATTTGGGTTTTTTGACATGGAATTATTATAATTAAAATGCTTCAGTGTATGTTATACTATAAACATTTACAGTAAAGAAACGTGGTATTTGGTGATCATTGGTAAATGTAGAGACATTAATAAGGAATATAAATGTGTCCAAGACCAATTTTCTCATCCTCCGCAACAATTTTCAATCATTGTTTAAGCCCTCAAGGAACTAACATTTAAAAAATGTTTTGGAAGGGACATATTTGACTGTGACACTCAAGATGGCTACCAGGTAAGCATTTCTTATTTTTTTCTCTCCAGATAAAAGTTTATATTTTGTTTGTCATAGTACCTAGACAACTTTTTAGTTCTCATCACCGAAACATGAGTTTGTAAATGGATATTTAATGTAATATCATGTTTCGGTAATGATACTTTTTGATAATAATAATCTAAAAAATTTAAATAAGTCTAAAGGACATATTTTTTAAATCTTCTAAAAATAATGATTATAGTAAGTTCAGACCTTAATCTTATATGTGGAAAAAATGGCTTCAAGGGCTTTTTTTAAAATTCTGATGTTGGACACCTTCTAAATCTGAATTTCGTGAAAATGACCCTTTTGCATACGCATTTGTACGAGTTTCCTTTTTAGACACAAAATTTATTGGAGGAGAGTATTTATTAATAATTGCACCATTATTTAACACCTAAAACAACCTTAAAAGTTTGCAACCTAATTTGTGCTGCTCTTGGTTTTTTTGGAAATTAGATTTTTTGGCCTTTAACTTGCGCTTCATCAGTAAATCACCTGCAGAAATGTCCACTCCCATCAGCACTTTTTTAAACAGTGCGCTCTCGTGCTAATTTGCCCTTTTTTCGTAAATCTGGCCCTTAAAGTGTGAACTTTAAACATGGCATGGAAATAAGTTTACCATTTTGTTGATAAACCGGCTGAGGAGCCCCAGGTTGCTGTCTTTTCGTTCCCTGGAGATCAAAACACAAAATTGAAACTGTAACATACATACTCGTGCAATATTTTCTTATGTACTTGAAGCATCCCCCTGTATTACCTCTTCTCCTATCTCTTCCGAGGTTTCTCCTTGAAAATGACTTGTTCCAAGTTCAGATGTCTTCTCTCCATCCATTTCCTCACTCAGAATGTCCTCTGCCTTGTCTACAATGTCCTTCAGCTGGTCTATAAATATCTCCTTTTCTATTGGGAGAATGAAACCATTCTCCACCTGAAACATAAATGAAAGAAAATAGTAAGACCCAAACAAAAAAAGAATGTATTAAATGGGTTTGTAGTTTAAACAACGATTTGCTAGAAATTCATAATTTACATTTTGAAATGCACTAAGTTTAACCACCTTACCATATACGTGGCTATTTCTTCAGGTGCGTCCCCATCTAAATCAAATTTGAAGGTCACCATTTTATGATTGTGAGTCTCCAGATGGCATTCAACCATTTTGTCGCCTGTATTACTAACCTGGAAGGATGAAATAAGGGTGAGGAACTATTAAGAAGTGATTGCAAAACAAAACTTGAACATAAAAAAAAGTTTTAATCCTCACATTTAACATGCTTAGCTTAGGCTTGTTTATTTTCTCCTGTCGCGAGCGTGTGCGAGTAGATTTGCGATGGTGTTTTTTGGGCTTGCCGTCACCCTTTGCTCCACCAGCGGCTCCTTCGTAGCTGTCACTCATTTCTTTACCAGACCCTGTATCTTGGTATAAGCTAAACGCAATATAACACAAAATACTGTAGTGCAGTAAATTATATACATTATGCAGTAATATGATCTGAGATTAATGAAAAAAAAACTACAACCCACCTGTCATGTACATGGGGTGGAATTGATACAGGTGCCTGAATGGGAAAAAATTGAGAGATACTTAATTTTTTACATTATGAATATTTTTATAATCATGAAATATCATATTTGTGACTCTGGACCACAAAACCAGTCATAGGCCGCACAGGTATATTTGTAGCAATAGCCAACAATACATGGTCATAATGATCGATTTTTTAATGCCAAAAATCATTAGGATATTTAGTAAAGATATTTTTTAAATTTCCTACCATAAATATATAAAAAAAATTATTTATCATTAGTAATATGTGTTGCTAAGGACTTCATTTGTACAACTTTAAATATTTTGATTTTTTTGCACCCTCGGGTTCCAGATTTTCAAATGGTTGTTGGCAGTACCAATTTTATCATCCTATCAGAAACTATACATCAATGGAAAGATTTTTTATTCAGCTTTCAGATTATGTATAAATGTTAATAAAAATTTGTGGTCCAGTGTCACCTTTATGGATGTTGGAGCCTGCTCCCTATCGTCTCTCACCTCAGTGTTGGCTTGGCTTTGAATTGGGTTGGGTTCTGGTGCAGAGGTCACAGAGGCGGACGCAGTGTCAGATATTTGCTGAGTTGTACCGTGCATGCTGGTGCTTTCAGAAACAAAACATCCTGTCTGTATGCCAGCAGGTGGCTCCAGGGGCTCAATTTGGACGGTGGTAAACTTTGGCTCAAACGTTTCGTCCTGTGGTGGAGATTGGATCCGCGACAAAATCTGAGGATCCTCATAGTGACGGTACTCCTGTTAAAAAATTTCATTGTGTTTCACTATGTGTCAATTGTAAACCTCACTGGATACAACATTAAATATCCTGCATCATTGATTGTTATAACAGTGCAGTATTGGACCAATCCTGATTGATGTGTTTGCCATTACACTGTCCCTAGGCTCTGAATACAATTACTGCAATTCTACACTCTTAAAAATAAAATTGCTAAGGTATGCAACATTTTCCAAGGTTGTATTTGTTAACATTAGTTAATGCGTTATCTAACAAGAACTACGGCACTTCAACAGCCTTTATTTTTAAGAGTGCATCTCATATAGCAGTAAAGAAACCACAGCATTACCTCTGCAACGCTTTCAGGATTTGCTGGGTCTTGCTGAGGGAAGGAGGCTGGATTGGGGAGGGACAATGAGGGCTGGGGTAGGAAAAGGGATGTCCCATCCGATGGTGGGACAGGGGAATACATTGGCTGCTGATGTTGTTCAAGGGAAAGTGTGGATGGGGTTAGGGCCATAGCGAGGAGAGGTACAGATGCGGGCACATTCGTAGGGGTGGACGCAGGTGTACCCGCTCCTAGTATGCAGGGTACGTTCGGCACGGATACGACAGGGAGAGGAGCACTGATGGGGCTTGATGAATAGTAAGGAGAAGATACGGGAGGAGCATTTGTGAGGTATGAAGAAGAGTAAGAGGCTGAGGAGAAAGAAACAGGCTCTGTCCCTGCAGGCACGCCCCCTTCTGGCAAAAGAGTATATGTCGAAGGAAACTAAAGAGTAAAGAGCAGGATAAAAATAATGTAAACAGCCAGAAGCATGCAGACTTGAGAAACATCCCTTGCCAACGTGCATAATTGTTGTGATATTTTAGAAAAGGTATGAAGGTATGATCTGACCTGTGTGGTGATCTGCAGGGGCTGGAGAAGTGGAGCGGTCTGAATATTATGCTGTGGTTGTGGAGGCAGAGTGTTTAGGTTGAGTATTGAAGATGTCGACTGTAACAGATGCTGTGAAATAGACTGAGCATCTGAATGTGCCGGCATGAGGGCCTGAAAAGCCTGGGAGACAGAAATAGAAAGAAAATTTGACTTAAAACGTACATTTGATTAAAGAAGGACGTCAACCGTTTCCCAAATAACTCTGGAAATAGTAACTGTTTTATCCCCATGTACATAGTTAATGATGAAATAATTTGGTACTTTAATAAATGTGTTTATGAATCTTCTGAAATTAAAGCATGATTTAAATGTCCACAACCAATAACTTGGGGTCAAGTAATATTGTCAGGATGTTTATCAGATTAGGTCTACCTCAGGTGGGAAAGCTTCAGGATGGAAATAGAGATGAAACTGAGAGAAATACAAACACAAGGAGGAACACAAATCAAACTATCACTTTGCTAGCACACAGACATGGTTTCTCATCCACATAGAGACGCAATATGACCCTTCTTTTCAAACCCATAATATCTGCATTACCTCCTGTGTTAGTGGGACAGTGGTCTGGTTTTGCTGTGCTATGAAGGAAGAGACAGGAACGCTCTGTAGGTTCGGTCGAGGTTGCGGTACAGGAGTAGCCGGAGCAGATACCGTCTTAGATGAAACCAGTTGTGGAGAAGGCTGGAAAACACAAATAGGCTTTTTAAAAGCTGATGAGCTTTAGGATATTTCGGGATGGTACTTTCAACAGCACACTGTCAGATTTGACAGGTAAATTATAAGGTGTTACAGGAAGAAAATGCAAGGGGAAATGTGCGATATCAAACAACAAAGCGGTGATTTTCTCCACACATGGGGGATGTTGCTAACACGGACCACATACAGGGCATCAGGGATAAATTGCAGTGTTGCTGCAGGAGTCATTTATTGTACTGTCAGCTTGCTGATGAATCCTCTAATAACCTTTCAAGAGACCATGCCCTTCAAAAGTCCCCAGAGACAAGTGCATTGCAATTCTATTCTTTTAAAATAAAATCTGAATTTTCTTTTAAAGGCTGCACAGACATGAAATGAGAACTGAGGTAGATATTTATATTTATGCATTTGGCAGACGCTTTTATACAAAGTGACTTGCAATGCATTCAATTTATATATTTGATCAGCATTTTTGTTCACTGGGAATCAAACTTCTGACCTTTGCACAATTTTCTACCGACTGAGCTACAGGAAAACACAACTATACATTTAAGAGCAATCACCTGTGAAACTTGAAAGTAGCGGTACATTCACACGGTGTGCCAGCGTTAACGATTCGCATTTACTTTGAATGGGTGACGTCATGCATTGCTGAACTAAATTGTGGATCTGTCAATGCCATTGGTCATGGCAGAAGTTTAAAATTTTTCAACTTTTCAAGGGCCAACGTGAACATCAGCCAATCAGATTGCCTTATGCAAATAACCTAGTGCAGAGCTAGTCAATTACATTTATGCAAGACCAGAAAACAGAGAAGCATGTGTTGCAGCCATTGTGATTGACTGTTGGCCACGCTTCAAACGCCCTCCGTCAAGCGTTACCGCTGGCGCCCCGTGTGAATGTACGGTAAGGGTGAGCCTAAAGCAAAACTAAAATCCTAGATTTCTTGCCAGCCAGGATTATAGCTATTGTATTTTATTTATTACCTACCACAAGACTTGGTCTAGCTTCACTGCCCTGCACAGAAAAACAGCCTGTGTCCTGATGTGATATGGGGACACGCAAAGAGCTTGGGCTGTGGACCTGAGGTACGAAGAAGCTGTCAGCACTAGCATCAATACGGTTATCTCCAGGCTGTGGCTTGTCCATCAGCACAGGGGAGCTGGTTCGACGACTGATGATATGATGTAGACAACGATTGAGGTGGGACAAATCTGAACTGTCTCCTAAACAAGGGGAATGTGGACCAATGGAGGAAACTGGAGAGGAGGACCTGAGTGGTGAAGGATGATCGACTGGAGATGTGTGGATTGGTGGTATTGATATATGAAGAGGCGAATGGGTAGTTTTACATGTGTTTTGAGCGGGTGCAGGAGAATGACTTTTCTGGACTGGGGAAGGTGGCGTTATCTTAACTGGGATTGAACTGGGTGTGCTCTTAGACAAGGACAGAGATGTATTTTGTAGCCCTTGTGTATACGGAGAGGCTGGGGTCATGTGAATTGGTGAGCTTGAGTCTGAATAGGAATTAGATGGTTTAAGAGTAGAAACAGATGGCAAATTTGAGTGAACAGGAGAGGAAGATATTGTTGGAACATGACCCAAAGACCCTCGACCTCCTGATCTTACAGCCAGTAAGAGCGACACACAAGCCTGGCAGTGATGTGGATGGACTTCTGAGTTCCTTCGACTGAACGACAATGCTGGCGACCGAGAATTAATGTCTAAACTATATCCATGAGCATTCTTAGGAACATTCCTTGGTTCCTGATCAGACCCTAAGGAGGTGCTTGCTTCGGGATTGTTACAGCTATAAGCCTGATGGTGCAGCCTTTCTAAGTAACCCTGCAGGTCAGCTCTTCTCCGTAATGTGTCGAGGATCGGAGCGCTGCTACGTCTGGACCCCGTCAAGCTATCAGAGAATAGCAGAGGTCTCTGCGACCCACAGGACACACTTCCACGTTGCTGCACGTTTAGCCAAAATTAAAGACAAACATTTTAATTTCAGACAGTTGGCATAAAAAATTTTCTTGGGAGGAGGAAAAGAATTGGACCTATATAGTGGCATGGGGAGTTTTGTATAGGTAAGAATAACTGCAGGGAAGCATTGACTTACAGCTGGTTGCTGGTAGGTTTGCTGAAATGTGCCTTGGTGTAGTTGATGGGCTCCTTGAGGCATTAAAGGGGGCACCTGTGCTTGTGCCACCTGCTGCAGGGAAGCACTGGGCTGTTGTTGGAGTCCCTGGAGCTGCTGGGGTTGCTGTTGGAGTCCCTGGAGCTGCTGGGGTTGCTGTTGGAGTCCCTGGAGCTGCTGGGGTTGCTGTTGGGTCCCTTGGAATAGCTGGCCTATGTGCTGTTGTGGGACCCCTTGGTGCATTTGTAAAGCAGGTTGTAGATGTGCAGTAGATGCCTGTTGTTGTGGTAACTGAGACAGGAGCTGCGCTGGAGGACTTAAGATACTTTGGACAGCGGAGATGGGTTCACAAAAAGACTGCTGGGATGTGTTATCTGTTAAAATTGTTGCGCTGGCACTGCTGTCTGCTACAGTGTTTGAGACAGATAACATGAAAAACATTACATACCTTAAACAAAAGATCATGAATATTGTGAAATAAGCCTATTTATTAATAGATAATATTATTTCTCACGTGTAGCTGTATTTGCACTGGTTGGGACGCTGCACACCAGGCTGACAGCTTCAATCTGCAGCTCCTCGGTTTCAGGAGGAAGACTGGGCAGACCGCCCACTGGTGGCCCTGTGGAGGGCACCTGAAGGAGATTCTGTGTCTCAGTTTTGGTGCCGCTCTCATCCGTTTGTCCATTACGGCTGGAAACGATCCGCAGTCGTCTCCATTTTATGAGAGATACACGGTCGCGGATAGACTTGCCAACAATCTTAACATCGCTATCCAAAAAGAAGCCAGAATCTACCTGGAGAGAGAAAATCATTGGAGACTTTTCACATAAATGTTTTTATTATTCTGCACCAAGTATGATCTAAATATGCATTGGAACTAAACTACTACTACTTATATATTCTGCATAGGGATGCATAACGATTAACTCTTTCCCCGCAATTGACGAGTTATCTCGTCAATTAAGAGAAAACATTTGCATAAAAAATGTGTCTGTGAAGAACTTTCATGTTAATCTGCAATACCGCGATTATCCACTTAACCAATTTATGAAAAACTGAAGCAAAAACGTTATTTACTAATTTTAAACTCTATATGTTTTGATAATCGTTCTGAATCTGATCTCTAACAAAACTCCTTGACAAAAATGCAATTATTTCAGCTTTTTGCTAAAAAATATTTTTAAAGACAAATACCCATATTTAAGAGTTTATAAGCAGGAAAAAAAAATATAGATAGGATGAAACGTTTTTTTCCCCGTTTTTGTTTGTTTGTTTGAAAGCAGAGGGTATGTTCATTCATTTGATATTTTTAGAAGAAAAATTCGCCGCAGCATTGGGGGAATTGGTGATTCTTGGTCTTTCAACTGTTCCTTATATGTACATTTAACTTTTCTGGCCTCTTATTGCTACCTGTCCCAACTTTTTTTGGAATGTGTAGCTCTCATGAAATCCAAAATGAGCCAATATTTGGCATGACATTTCAAAATATCTTACTTTCAACATTTGATATGTTATCTATATTCTACTGTGAATAAAATATAAGTATTTCTACTATGTCCCAACTTTGTCTGTTTTGGGGTTGTATATATATATATATATATATATATATATATATATATATATATGTAAGAAATGTTTACATGTGTATATAAATTTGTATATTTATGTTATGTATAATTTATATTAAATATAAATACTTAATATATAAAAAATATATATATATATATGCATGTGTGCATTTTTATATATACATAATTATTATTCACAGTTCACACACACACATATAATACATAACATTAACATTGCATATATAATAAAACAAAAAACTTTTATTCTGCTATAGATTATTCACGATTATTTGTTATACATTCCTAATTCTTTATGCATTTGCATTTTGGTGTAGCAATAAATCTAGAGTTGAATCTGAATTTCTAAACAATATCCACTGAAACATGCAGTTGATGGATTCAACTTTCACTGTCTGCCCCAAAACGTTTTCAAAAACCACATGAGCTTGTTACTTTAACCACATTATGACCCCCATATCAGCCTACAGGTATTAGATATCATAGCTAAAATATCACACCGGAAATCCTCCTTTGTCCACAGAGACATTCATTTACCATTTCTTGGGCCACTGTTTCCGGGACTTCTGTCTCCAGGTCAAAGGTGAACTCAATAGCACCACTGTCTTTATACTTTCCCTTGAGTTTCTTCTGGTCTTCAACCCAAAGCCTGAGAGCGATGAAGGACTTCTTGCCATCGTCCTCCTCAGCCAGCTCTACTCGCACACCGGTGTCTTCGGCGAAGAATGCATGGTTCAGTAAATCCTTTATGGAGTATCTGTTACAGGAAAGAGCTTGTTTGGTTTATAAAGAGCTTTTAAGATGTTTAACAGTTTATTCCCAACCCACATCACAGCCTTGGACAGATTGTTTTTGCAGAAATCATTCGAGAAGTTTGTGAAAACCATTTTTTTGTGATTCACTGTTTTCTACATAAACCCACCCTATATAATGTAAAGAAAATATAACCTTGATATCTTTAATATTGACCTAAATATGCTCATGTCAAAAATTGAAATTGATGTGAAATCAAACTTTGATGCTCCTAATCTTATCATTAGATTACGAAACAAATATATAAACTGCGTGCCAGTCTGATAAATGCTAAATCTGTCCTTCTATGTATCTGTACATGCAATGATGCAAGATTTTTGACTGATACACATTAAGACAAACACAGAGGAGAATGTCATGGGGAAAGATTTAATCTTCTCTTTGTTCTCGCAGGGATCAAATTACCGTAAGAGGAATTACTGTAAAGGTTATCGGTTAAAAAAAACTCGCAGTCTTTCGGGAAAGCCTGTTTGATCAAACTACATGCACTGCCTGTGACAGGAGGCTGTTCGGCTGAAGAGCTCACCTTTCCTCCCAGCGATGACATATACACTCTCCAATAATTTCTTTGATTTCTGGCACCATCACCTTAGTGAAACTGGCTGGCTTCACTCCCTGTACAATAAATTACACACACACACACACACACACACACACATTCTGGTTTCCATGTTTTGTGGGGACATTCCATAGACGTAATGCATTTTATACTGTACAAACTGTATATTCTATTCCCCTTACCTACCCCATTCCGTAACCCCAACCATCACAGAAACCCTTCTACTACTTCACATTTTCAAGAAACATCATTCTGTTTGATTTATAAGCTTGTTTCCTCATGGGGACATCAAAATGTCCCCACAAGGTCACAAAAACACTGGTATTCCTATCTTTGTGGGGACAATTGGTCCCCACAACGTGATAATTACCAGGTACACACACACACACACACACACAGAGCCTTACTAAAAACGCTTTCACAAAAAGGACATTGGGGCAAATAACACATTTTTTTATGGTAATGTTGGCATTTGTACAGGTACCTGGTTGCATAGCTATAAACACTCACAGAAATTAATCTTACTATTACAACTAGTGCTCAACCGCTATTTTTAAGGATACGGATATTAATGGAAAACACCACATTTTTTCAATATTTTACTAAGTTCTTAACTGAACTTTGACAAATTAATACATACCTATCTTTATTCAATGCATGCAATTAATCGTTGTTTAACGCATCCATTTAGGCTAGCCCCATTCATTTTTTAGGATCCAAACAGGGATGAATTTAGAAGCCACCAAACACTTCCATGTTTTTCCTATTTAAAGAGTATAGTTACACGAGTAAGTATGGTGGCACAAAATAAAACGTGGCGATATTTTTAAGTGGATAAAAAATAAGAACTATATTGTATGGCGGGTACCTTGGGCGCAGTAATATTGACAAAACTTTGAGCGAGAGGGGGAGTAGTCAGGAGTGATGATGTTACTGCGCGCCGAGGTCGAAACTAAGTGCTCTTCCGCCATACAATATAGTTCTAATTTTTATCCGCTTTAAAAATCGCCACGTTTTATTTTGTGCCACCAAACTTACTCGTGTAACTACTCATGAAGTCTTTAACTCTTTCCCCGCCATTGACGAGTTATCTCGTCAATCTGCAATACCGCTATTATCCACCAGGTTCCGCAACTTATAAAACCCGGAAGTATTGCTCTAGGGCAAACAGCTGTATGTCCATGTATGTTTTAAAGATCGCTCTGCATCTGATCTCTATCAAAAGTCCTTCACAAAAATGGAATTATCTCAGCTTTTTGCTCAAAATTTGGTGTTTTTGATGAAACCTACACATATTTGAGAGGTGATAAAAACATGAAGGTAGGATGAAACTGATTTTTTGTTTGAAAGCAGAGGGTCTGTTCTTTTAATTCATATATTGTATGTTTATATATTTAAAAAGGAACATTTTCTGGAAGGCATTAAACTTTTGTGAAAATGATGAAAAATGCTGGCGGGGAAAGAGTTAAATAGGAAAAACATGGAAGTCTTTGGTGGCTTCTAAATTCATTCCGGTTTGGATCCTTAGGAATGAATGGGGCTAGGCTAAATGCTAACACATTCACGATGCACTGTACAAAGATTAAGAATTAATTTGTCTAAGTTGAGGTAAAAACATAGTACATTTTTGAAAACGGTGGTGTTTTCCTTTAAGAAAGCAGTGTGGCTGAATGGTTCAACACAAATGTAATTACAATAAATTAAAGACATACAGAAAATGGACGGTGTTTAGTTTTTAGAGGTTGACTTACACTGGTAACTTTGCGGTAGATTTGTGCTGCGTTCTGGCACTCCGAGTACGGATATTCAGATGTTGCCATTTCCAGCATACACATGCCAAACGCATACACATCTACAGCTTCATCGTAGTGTTCTTCATACATCTCAGGAGCCATAAACTCAGGAGTGCCTGAAAGAAAAAGAGAAAAAAAATCAAAGATGAATAACTACAATGTTAACGTTATGTATTATATATATGCATGCTAAGTTCTCCATAGCTCTTATATACAATGTACAGTATAGATACAATATCTGCAATCTGCAAATAATATGCAATATTCTGGGTTGCTACCTATAACACTCTTGGCAAATGACGTTCGCTTTAGTGTAGCCAGGCCAAGATCTCCAATCTTGACTGATCCTGTAGGACCAGTGATGAAGATGTTGTCACATTTTAGGTCACGGTGGATGATGGGAGGTGTCCTCGTATGTAAAAAGTGAAGACCTTTGAGAATCTGTCTGCACCAGCTCCGTAAAACCTTTGGTTTCATTACCTTGAACCGCTTAAGATACCTGGGAAGAGAATTATAAGGGTTTTTCTTTAACATTATTCTGCATGGTGTTATACTGATGTAAACAGATGTTTGAGCGAAGATAAGAAATCTTGAAAGGGTTGACCTATTTGATTTGTTTTTAACACTTGTACACTTATATAATTCCAGAGGTCATTAATATATGTAACCCTGGACCACAAAACCAGTCATTAGGGTCTTTATTTTTTAATAAGGTTTCCATTGATGTATGGTTTGTTGGGATAGGACAATATTTGGCTGAGAAAAATCTGAGGATGCAAAAATCTAAATATTGTGAAAATCACCTTTAGTTGTCCAAATGAAGTCTTTAGCAACCAACACTACTAATGATAAATACATTTTGGATACATTTCCGGAAGAATATTTTTTATCTTTACTTACTATCCACTTTTTTCTGGCATAAAAAATTGATAATTTTGACCCATACAATGTATTGTTGGCTATATATTGCTACAAATATATCTGTGCGACTTATGACTGGTTTTGTGGTCCAGGCCAAGGCCACATATTTGACTCACGTTTTTAGCGTTCCAGACGTCATAAGTTCGGTGACTAAAACAATGCACTTCTTCCCTTTTAGAGGAGATTCCCAAAAGTCGTAGAAACGCACAATGTTTGGATGCTGGAGACCTTTTAGCATCTCCGCTTCCTCTTTAAACCTCTGACGCTCTGCTTTGGACAGCTTTCGATCCTGATGTAGCGTTAAAGAAGAGAGACAGATTAAGAAGTTAGGTGATGTATAAACAAACTTGTAGCAATCACTGACTAGTAAAAGATGATGGTGCATACTTATTATTATGGCTATTTATTGCTTATTATTGCTTTCTGAACATATAAAAACTGTACTTGCTGTCTTTGTTTGTATTTTTGTATTTGTATGTGGTGGTGGTCTGGATATCTGTAAATATGATGCAATTTTGATAAAGAAAGAAAAAAGTCAAGAGGAAGATAAAAGGCAGATGAGAAATAAAAAACAACTACAAGCGTTCATTGTTAGAGCAAATTGAGACAACATGAAAGGCACAATATGCATAAATCTCAAAGAGTAGGATGTGTGATTAACATACTGTAGTGCTTTGATTTGGAGCACAATGCTGAAAATATTATGGCGAAATTCAAGCATTCTGCAATGGGATTCATTACAAATCTTTATTGACACAAAATGCAACAGGGTGGAAACAGATGTATGTGTAGTTTCACAAAGCTTGCAGATTGTTGGTGTTACGATGACCAGAGAGCTCTGACCAAATCAATATCTTTGCATCTGCATTTGCTTCTGCTGTTAACGCTATTAAATGCTGACAGGGAGTATCTGTAACATCTCTGTCCCTTGGGATCAGGCGATAAAACCTCAGAGATTCACTCCAACACTGCGCTATCTGATAGCTCCCATGAACTCCATGACACACAGAAATCTTCCTCCATTGATTTATTCTTAATTTGCCATCAAATTGAATGTGCAAGTATGCATCTAATACAATTCAGTAATATTATAATTCTGATACTTTCAACATTTACGACCAAAAATACCACTGAGCAAATAAGAAGAGGAATTTTAAACATTAACCTATTTCTACCACGTGGAATAAATGTTTGCATGCAGTCAAAGCCTCATGTGAGATGTCACCAACACCTTTATTAAAACGGCATATGATGAAAATAAAATTCAATGACATGGTTTTCCTCCCTATTATAAAAATATTTAAGGAAAGCTTACATCTGACCTCAATGTACATTTTTGGCAAATCTTCTGTTGCAATGAGGGTAATATCAAACCATACCGATAGTACCAATATTACCAAAACTCTATATACCACAAAGCACTGCTTTAAAATAATGCATATTGCGAAAAATGCTATGTCTTTTTTTTAGTAAATCTTACAAGCAGAGAAAAGATTTGAGTTGTTCCTTACAGAATGTACATACATAGCATCATGCTAGCTGACCAATAAAACCACTGTGGTGGTTACTTTTATTTTAAAGCTCATAGATCGTGTGCAATTTACATTTGCATTGATCCATTAGATGCTTTTATCAACAGTAACTTGAGAAAACACAAGCAATTAATGTATCATCAGCAACATTCCTATGTTAGAAATGATGCTATGCTGCTGACAGTAAACATGACGAGTACAGAAAAGTACTGTATGTTAAATAATAGGACTGGGCAAAAAAATGGATTATTCGACTAATCGTTGTTGTTGTTGTTTTCATGTGGTCGATTCAAAATCGATTCTCAAAGGCAACAAATCGATTTATTTATTTTTTTCATATTTATTTACGCAAACATTGAACGTAAGATTAACGTTAATCTAATTACTAGTCTTCTCTACTAGATGTCACCCTCTTCTTTGCCTTGCGTGATGTTATCAAGGGGCGAGAGGCGAGCCTGTCATTCATTCATTCGGTGCTTAAAATGGCAGTTTCAGGTGCTTCGTCGACATTGATGCAACCTTCACATAAAAAGTCAGAGGTTTGAAAGCATTTTAGATTTCGCAAGCAAGACGATGACGATAGTGTTGTGGCTTTTAATTTCTTTTTGAGTTGAATCGAGAATCGAGTATAAAAATCATTCCGAGAATTGTAATCAAAAATAAAATCGAAATCTAATCAATTTGAAAGCTTCCGAATTGAAATCGAATTGATCCGGAACATCTGAATCGATACCCAGCCCTAAATAAGTTAATATTAATCATTCATTCCAGTGTTTGAGTATAAAAATCATTCCGAGAAATGAGAATCAAAATCAAAAATCAAATCGAGAATCGAAAGCGAAACGATAGCTTGTGAATCGAAATCGAATCGATCTGTAACATCTGAATCGATACCCAGCCCTATTAAATAAGTTAATATTAATCATTCATTCAAGTGTTCGAGTAAAAAAATTGTTCCGAGAATCGGAATCAAAAATCAAACTGACAATCGAAATCGAAACGATAGCTTGTGAATCGAAATCGAATCGATCTGTAACATCTGAATCGATACCCAGCCCTATTAAATAAGTTAATATTAATCATTCATTCAAGTGTTCGAGTATAAAAATCAATAATTCTGAGAATCTAAATCTAATCGATTTGATAGCTTGTGAATCGAATCGATCTGAAACATCTGAATCGATACCCAGCCCTATTAAATAAGTTAATATTAATCATTCATTCAAGTGTTCGAGTATAAAAACCAATCATTCTGAGAATCAGAATCGAATCGATTTGATAGCTTGTGAATCGAATCGATCTGAAACATCTGAATCGATACCCAGCCCTATTAAATAAGTTAATATTAATCATTCATTCAAGTGTTCGAGTATAAAAACCAATCATTCTGAGAATCGGAATCTAATCGATTTGATAGCTTGTGAATCGAAATTGAATCGATCTGGAACATCTGAATCGATACCCAGCCCTATGAAATAAGTTAATATTAATCATTCATTCAAGTGTTCGAGTAAAAAAATCGTTCCGAGAATCGGAATCAAAAATCAAACCGACAATCGAAATCGAAACGATAGCTTGTGAATCGAAATCGAATCGATCTGTAACATCTGAATCGATACCCAGCCCTATTAAATAAGTTAATATTAATCATTTATTCAAGTGTTCCAGTATAAAAATCAATAATTCTGAGAATCTAAATCTAATCGATTTGATAGCTTGTGAATCGAATCGATCTGAAACATCTGAATCGATACCCAGCCCTATTAAATAAGTTAATATTAATCATTCATTCAAGTGTTCGAGTATAAAAACCAATCATTCTGAGAATCGGAATCTAATCGATTTGATAGCTTGTGAATCGAAATTGAATCGATCTGGAACATCTGAATCGATACCCAGCCCTATTAAATAAGTTAATATTAATCATTCATTCCAGTGTTTGAGTATAAAAATCATCCCGAGAAATGAGAATCAAAATCAAAAATCAAATCGAGAATCGAAAGCGAAACGATAGCTTGTGAATCGAAATCGAATCGATCTGTAACATCTGAATCGATACCCAGCCCTATTAAATAAGTTAATATTAATCATTCATTCAAGTGTTCGAGTAAAAAAATTGTTCCGAGAATCGGAATCAAAAATCAAACTGACAATCGAAATCGAAACGATAGCTTGTGAATCGAAATCGAATCGATCTGTAACATCTGAATCGATACCCAGCCCTATTAAATAAGTTAATATTAATCATTCATTCAAGTGTTCGAGTATAAAAATCAATAATTCTGAGAATCTAAATCTAATCGATTTGATAGCTTGTGAATCGAATCGATCTGAAACATCTGAATCGATACCCAGCCCTATTAAATAAGTTAATATTAATCATTCATTCAAGTGTTCGAGTATAAAAACCAATCATTCTGAGAATCAGAATCGAATCGATTTGATAGCTTGTGAATCGAAATCGAATCAATCTGGAACATCTGAATCGATACCCAGCCCTATTAAATAAGTTAATATTAATCATTCATTCAAGTGTTCGAGTATAAAAACCAATCATTCTGAGAATCGGAATCTAATCGATTTGATAGCTTGTGAATCGAAATTGAATCGATCTGGAACATCTGAATCGATACCCAGCCCTATGAAATAAGTTAATATTAATCATTCATTCAAGTGTTCGAGTAAAAAAATCATTCTGAGAATCGGAATCAAAAATCAAACCGACAATCGAAATCGAAACGATAGCTTGTGAATCGAAATCGAATCGATCTGTAACATCTGAATCGATACCCAGCCCTATTAAATAAGTTAATATTAATCATTCATTCAAGTGTTCCAGTATAAAAATCAATAATTCTGAGAATCTAAATCTAATCGATTTGATAGCTTGTGAATCGAAATCGAATCAATCTGGAACATCTGAATCGATACCCAGCCCTATTAAATAAGTTAATATTAATCATTCATTCAAGTGTTCGAGTATAAAAACCAATCATTCTGAGAATCGGAATCTAATCGATTTGATAGCTTGTGAATCGAAATTGAATCGATCTGGAACATCTGAATCGATACCCAGCCCTATTAAATAAGTTAATATTAATCATTCATTCAAGTGTTCGAGTATAAAAATCGTTCCGAGAATCGGAATCAAAAATCAAATCGACAATCGAAATCGAAACGATAGCTTGTGAATCGAATTCGAATCGATCTGGAACATCTGAATCGATACCCAGCCCTATTAAATAACTTAATATTAATCATTCATTCAAGTGTAATTGCATTTTATATCATTTTTATCCAGCTTATAATTTAAACCCTGGCTGTGATTTATTTTCAGAGGTGATGCTCAACTTCCATAAAGGTTATTGTGTTTCACTATATGGCCAGGGCGTGGCACTATCAATATTCCCAAGATGGGGCTCAGTTTAAGACTCCAGCACAAATAACTAATAATAACTGGAGGGATACATATTTAGCACAGATGTGTCTTAAATATGAGTCAGTGTTGGATGATCTACTGTACATAAAACAGTCCATACAAAATGTGTGTAAAGAGAAGCTTATGTCTCCAGAGAGCTATTGTTTGATGTCAGGGAAGCAATGGTTCTCTAGTACACAGCCTTCTTCGTCTCGACTGACCTGTATCTTTCTGTTTCTCCTTGCTCTCTTTCTCTCTCTCTCTCTCTCCTTGTTGCAGATTTGAGGGCATTTGTCAGCATTTTTTCATGCTGATTCGGCTATGCACAACAGTTTAACTATACAGTAAGTGAGTACATTTAGACTCTCATTTTGTTCATGTCATAAAGCAGAATATATCCGCATATAATACAAAAACAACCTTTAGAAGAGGTAATAAAAATCACAGAAACAGTCGTGCAGACAGACACAGCAGCAGGACTTCAGAAATCACAGCTGCATAGTCATGCCTAGTCACAAAGATCTGTGCTTTACTGTATGTGCACTGCACATGAAGATATTTAAATCATTAAAAATATCTTGTTGCTGGTAAAATAAAGAGTTGCAATACTGTATATAACAGAGGTAAGAGAATTATGTAAGTATGTGATCGCATTGCACTATTGCATCATTTCAGCAGGTATAAGATCACATGACTAGACCCTGTCACATGACTGTCTATGCAGGAGAGACTGATCCTTTAGGGATTTGCAATGCTGCTCTCCAGAGCTGGTTTGTGTTTATACCAGTCAGCCGGTCTAATTGACTGTTTCATTTCTTGGAGTAAGCAATGAAATACATTAAAGGGTTTAGCACTAAACATAACAACCACAAAGCTGTTCATACCCTGTAAAAAAAATATGTACCTCAGTAGATTTAATAAAAAATTAAAATAGTGTTTTTCAATCAAAATTTTAGGTAAAAAACACAAAAATCTTTGGAATTAAATAACTAATTTTTGTTTTGAATATTATATTTTTTGAATAATTGTAAATAAACACATTTGCAAGTAAATTTTATCTTAATTTTATATGTTTAATACACTTAATTTGCTAACTTAATATTTTTGTGTTGAAACTACATGAATGATTTTGGTAAACTAGCTACACCGAATAATATGCTGGATTTACTTTAAAATATAGTGCATCATTTTTGCGTCCATTTTTTAAAGTATTTATGCACTTGCTTAAAATTTCAAGTAAAATGTACTTAAAAAAGTGGATGCAAAAATGATTTTAAAGTAAATCCAGCGTATTATTTTTTACAGTGTAGGCTTTGGATTTGTAGTTTGCAGCATGCTTTTTCACTGAAAAGAAAGACTTGTTTGAGTTTAATGTTTATTTATCCTTAAGATTTAGAAGAGTTATTGTTTTGTGATTAATATTGTTCAGAAGAACTTGTGTTTAGGTAACACAATAATAATAATAATTTGGTAATTCACTTTGCTAAATCCAGTACTGAGACAATTATCTTCTTACTTGCTATCATATTGTGGTATAATAAATATGATAAGTAAATATTTAAAAAGCTAAAGAAAGGCTGTAAACTTTAAGTTAACAGCTTGTGATTTTCCAGTACTTTTATAGCTTATTTTTACTGTGTATGTTTAACTAGTTTAATATTTTGGGTAACTTTACATGAATAAATAAAGAAGATTGCATTAAAAAACAAGTACTTTAAAAAATATGAAGTATGGTATAATTTTTACTATGTAGGAGATCATTAAAACTAGTAAACAGAAGAAAATTATAATGTGAATAAAAACAAGACTCTTTTAATATCTTAAGATTCAAGCATTAATATTTTTTCATGCAGTAACATGCTGAAGCTTCGTTATGGACCCATACAGTCAATAAATGACCTTTCACAAACCTTTATTTTTAGGATCTTACAGTGGTTGACAATAACCTCCTAAGAACCGAGCTTTTTTCAGATTTCTTCCAGCTATTTTGGGGTTACGAAGAACCAATGAATATAATAAACAAATATTTTTCTTTAAACATGAAGCAGTGTAATTTTCCACGTTTGTTTACAACAGGTTTCAGTTACACAGAATTAAATATTATGGTGCAAACAACAACAAAAATGTCTTAGGATGTTAAAGACCAAATATATGTGATTGCATTTTCTTACCTGAAGTTCACACCAGGCCACCTCCACCCAGGTCTCTGTGTCCAGGCCCTTATAGACAGTTTTGAAGGACCCTCTGCCCAGCTCTATATCAAACTTCAGAAAGCGTCCACTTGGAGAGGTGGATATCGCCTTCATCCCGGCCTCCTCTTCATTGTCGTTTTCGTCGCTTCCAGCTTTCCCCACACTCCTGGCCGTTTCAGACGCTTCAGCATCTTGTTTTTGCTCGGTCTCGCTGGTCTCTTGCTCTCTGCAGATGTTCTCGTTGACATCTTGCTCCAGTCCCACCTGACTCACCGCGTTCGTGCTCTTCCGGACAGCTATGCGTGCGCTTCGCGAATGCGCGGTTTTAACCGGACTGTGACTGTCGCACTCCGACGCCTCGGGGTCTTGATCCTCTGACTCGGAGAACCACAAACTTCTGCGTATGAATCTCTGACGAACCAGACCCCTGTAATCCGATAGGGGGTATGCGGTAGGATCACTGGCCCCTCTGTGTGCCGCAGCAGCGGGGTCCACGTGGGTGCAATGTTCGTGACCATTTTCATAAGTTACAGTCTTTTTTGAGGGAACCCCAAAGCCCACGGGCTGCTGTTCAGAACCGGTCAGGTTTTCCATGGTCCGTGTACAGTTGGACACTTATCTGTGACATTCAGCCGTGACATTGTGCATGGTCCTCGCTATTAAACAGATGCACATGCAACGCCAGTCTCAACTGACGCAGTTTGGCATCATTCGAGGACGTTGGCATATCATTTCCAGTATGACTTATAAATGCATACTTTAAAGTTAGTTTAAAGAGCGAAGCATACACTGTAACAATAACTATACACTAACTGTAAGAATTTCAAGCACGAGGCAACCTCCCTCAACTCCATTGCATTACCATCACAAATCCATGCATCAAATGGCCTTTTAAAGCTGTAGATTATTTGTTTTTAAAACCAATATCTGTCTAACTCACCATGTTTGGTGGTTGACAATGGTTGTCATGTTGTCTAATCCGTCATAAAAGTCCGAAGTGCGCAGATGCTACAATATCTCCGGATGGCCCGCACTGAATGTTAAATAAAAGCGCATTGCATTATCTCTCACCCAACCTGTACTTTCACCAAGCAGCCGCATATCTGTTAATAAAGCCTTCGGTCAATAAATGTCAACGACATAAAATCCGGTGCAGGAGTGTTGATCAGATTATTTGCTCACTGCGGCAGCGCTTTGCTCATCTCGGATAATACGGCACCAACACCTCCCCAAAGGCTCTCCGGTCTTTATGTGCTAGTTGCGCAGGCTTTCATACTTAGTTTGTTTTCCCCTGCTGATGCACTTTGCAACACGGACATCAAGTAGCGATGCCGGTCCAATAAAAGCCTCTGTTTTTAGGCGGCACCCTTATCCTCCTTTGCGCAGGTCGTCACAGACCCCACGGACCGCTGGGTCCGCCCAAACACTTACGTGACGTGACCAAAAGCTCGGTTGAAGGACTGAACAGGGCGCATCTATATGCAGAGATGTCAGAAGTAATAATTAATAGAGATATTTAAGGTTCATATGTGCTTAAGTGATACATTTGTTTAAGTAATTAATTTCCTTGGTATATGATGTCATTGAGTGCGCGCTCTATATGTACACTTTAGGTCCGGGTGACTCGGTAAGAGTGATGAATATTTAATGCCAGGAATGAATGTTGTATGACGATGCTTTTATATGCTGCCCCTCCTTGTCTCCTCTCCTCTCTTTCTGAAAGAAACTCTACCACCTACTGGAGACAGCTGCGCGTACTTTGTGCAATGCATTGTATGTATTTATGGGTTGCAGACAACTTCATTTAATGTTCTGTTCCTTTCCACTTAAAATATTAAAGTTGTATAGCCTAGTTTAGTATTTATTGTAGTAAATTATTTACAAATTCTTTAGCAGAATGCATGCTATACAGTATTCACTATAGTTAATACTACAAAATACTATAGGCCTATATATTAACAAAGTCTAGTTATTTATTTTAATATACTAGTGAAATGTACTATAGTTTATTATAATAAATACTAAATTATATTACAGTTCAACTTGTCCAGTAGAGTTTAACCACCACTAGATGGCAGCACAAACACATTTAGCACTTCCTGTCCTATTCAATGCCCGATGTTGCCATAGCAAACCTGTTGGCATGAAGTCAGAGCTATATGACCTTATGGCCAGTGTCCTTTTGTTTCACAAAACCCTGTTGGACAAGCTAACAGGAAACCATGTTTTAAAACCTAAAAACAAAGCCATATACGTCACACTTGTAAGGCATAATTACTATAGTAAATGGTAGTATACTGTAGGATATTATATTAATAATATTAACTATAGTAAATTGATAAACTGTAGTAAACTATGTCATGTTACTGTAAGGTACTGAAGTAGGCCTATTTTACTACAGTTTAATATAGTATATACTAAAGTATGCTACAGTAGTTTTACATATAGGGAACTAATTAAAAAATGTGATATATAAGAGCATGAACTTTGCATTAGGTTCATTAGGTTGTGTTTGCCGGGTAACTTTGTTGTTGCGCGGTACAGAGTGATTGGCAGATTGTTTGCCCCGCCTACTTTCCCTTTCACAGACAGTCCATGAGCTCATAATGCAGCAGAGTGAAACCGAGCCGTAAACGGACTGCTATAGATATTCATCTAAAGACGAGGAATGGCGACAGAAGCGATGGAGCTGAATGGAGATGCCAACAGAGGGAATGTAGGAGTGGTGAGTGATCATTTAAAAACATTACAGTAACCTTACATTTATTATGATCATAAAACGAAACACAGACGCGCGCGCCACATGGAATGTTGGTGTGAAACTTCATCCTATTGTAGATCTTTGAAACCCAATCGCATCCTTTTGGGTGAGGTGGAAATGTTGGCCAGACAAAATCCTTTTTGTTGAAGGTTTTCACGTTTCTTTACACTACTGCTATGCTTTGAAACCTGGGCTGATGAGTACATTACTTACAATGTTTATAATTCAACTGATACAATGCACCCAGACTGATGGGATGTTTTGGTGTGGCCCATTGCATCTTATCTCGTGTGGATATATAGTTTAAAGCAATATCTGATTCATAAACATTAGTAAATGCATTATCAAACATGACCTTCACAGTAGGCTATTTATTCATCTTTGTTCATTTTAGTTACCACACCAATACAATTGTTTGATCGTTGTGCAATAACAATTAAATACTCAGTAAAAGTTTAAAACAGCATTAACTAATATTAATAAATGCTGTGAATGCATTGTTCTCCATTAGGTCATGTTACTTCCACATAAAAAAAAACTATAGTATACTTATGTATTTGCTGTAGCAAAATTCCTAGATAATTTACCATAGTGAATTTTGAAGTATACTACAGTATGTACTACAGTTGATCAATTCATGAATAATAAAGAATACCAGACTATACATTAACAAAGTGTAATAGTTACTATAATATACAACGGTATACTACGATTTACTATAGTAAATAATAAAGTATACTACAGTATTTACTAAAGTTTATCAATTAAGAATACTGTAGTATACATTAACAAAGTGAAATTATTACTATAATATTCAACAGTTTACTACAATTTACTATAGTAAATGCTAAAGTATACTACAGTGTTAACTACAGTTTATCAATTCACTAATACTAAATAATACTACCGTATACATTAACAATGTGTAGTAATTAAAATAATATACAACAGTATACATATACTATAAACTAAAGTATACTACAGTATTTACTACAGTTTATCAATTCACTGATACTAAAGAATACTGTAGTATACATTAACAAAGTGTAGTAATTACTATAATATACAAGAGTTTACTACGATTAAGTTAATCGTAGTAAACTCTTGTATATTATAGTAATTACTACACATTGTTAATGTATACGGCAGTATTATTTAGTATTAGTGAATTGATAAACTTTAGTTAATACTGTAGTATACTTTAGCATTTACTATAGTTAATCGGATTAACTATAGTAAATGCTAAAGTATACTACAGTCTACCAATTAATTAAAACTAAAGAATATTGTAGTATACATTAACAAAGTGTAGTAATTACTATAATATGCAACAGTATACAACACTTTACTATAGTAAAAACTAAAGTATACTACAGTATTTACTACAGTTTATCAATTCACTAATAATAAAGAATACTGTAGTATACATTAACAAAGTGTAGTAGTTGCTATAATATACAACATTATACTACGATTTACTATAGTAAAAACTAAATTATACTACAGTATTTACTACAGTTTATTATTTCATTTATACTAAAGAATACTGTAGTATATGTTATCAAAGTGAAATTATTACTATAATATTCAACAGTTTACTACAATTTACTATAGTAAATGCTAAGGTATACTACAGTATTTACTACAGTCTATCAGTTCACTAATACTAAAGAATACTGTAGTATACATTTACAAAGTGTAGTAATTACTATAATATACAACAGTTTACTATGATTTACTATAGTAAATGCTAAGGTATACTACAGTATTTGCTACAGTCTATCAATTCACTAATACTAAAGAATACTTTAGTATACATTAACAAAGTGTAATAATTACTATAAAATACTACAGCATACGGTGTAGTTCAGTTTATTATAGTGAATCATGAAAGTATACTACAGTACTATTTCAAGTGAGTTAATACGACCAATAGAAAGTAGTAAGTGGCAGATAGTCAGTTTAGTGGCTTACACTTTAGAAAAGCAGTTCAAAGTTTTTCAACAAGCCTTTCATTCATTAGCCGGTTGTTTTGCTTCACTTGTTCCAGCCTGGAGCTGAGATCATCTATTCATCCATGCTAAAAAACAGAACTGAAATACACGAATGGGTGATTCTCACGAAATCCAGATATAGGTGGTGTCTAGCATCATATTTTTTAAAAAGCCCTTGAAGTCGATTTTTTTGATGTCATTACCGCAACATGTATTACATTAAATATATGCATTTACAAACTCATGTTTCGGTAATGAGAACTAAAAAGTTGACTAGGTACTATGACAAAATGTAAACTTTTATCTGGAGAGAAAAAATAAGAACTGCTTACTTGGTAGCCATCTTGAGTGTCACAGTCAATTATGTCCCAACAATTGTTTTTTGAAAATGTTAGTTCATTGAGGGCTTAAACAATGATTGAAAATTGTTGTGGAGGATGAGAACATTTTTCTTGGACACAAATATTCCTTATTATTGTCTCTACATTTACCAATGATCACCAAATACCACATGTTTCTTTACTGTAAATGTTTATATTATAACATGCATTGAAGCTTTTTATTTTTTAGATTTTTTAATTATAAATATTTCCATGTCAAAGACCCCAAATCCAGTCATGGACACGTTGCGGTAATGAAAATTCCCCCCTTAAAGGTATAGCGGAAGATTTTCCTGAATTATTTAAAAGAACCGCCCCTCCGTATTTTTTAAAAAATGCACACGAAACTCTCTACCTCCTCCCGAGAGGGAACGCCTGTTAAACGCGTGCACGAGACAGAGAGAGAGAGAGAGAGAGAGAGAGAGAGAGAGAGCATGCAGGAGCTCAGTTCTTCTATTCGCTCTGTTTACAAGTTGCTGTCGGCATGTTTACCGTGTCTGTGCGGTTCGTGACTCGTGCCAGGGCTAGCATCGCTAATCATAACTTACATCAACTTTACTAGCAGTGATTTTAAATGGATTTCTCCAAATAGCATGACAAAATATACCTTTCCTGTAGAAACTTCGCGTGGGAAGCCCAACCTGTCCTTTTAGCTCACACCAGCAGCCAGCGTGTGAAATAGTCTCCCATAAACAGTCTGGTCTTGTTTCTTTCTTTATAGTCCTTTCTCTTCTTGTCATACAATTCGTAGACATTTTTTCTCTTGCGACCCTCATACATTTTGAAAAAAAAAACACAGCGAGAACGCGAGCTTCAATGAATGGTTGAAACCGTAGCACAACACAAATACACGTGAAAGTGCGCATGTGCAGAAAGCGAACCGAGAGGCGAGCACGTACGACGGTTATACGTCAACATATAATCAGAATGATTGACATCTGGGATGACCAATAACAGAGGTGATCCACCCGGAAAACGAAAATCTTCCGCTATACCTTTAAATGTGGAAAAAACAACAAAATTGGTTTATTTGATGTCATTTGAAATCATGTGCAAAATAGTACATGTAGAGATGTTTGTAACTGTATGCTTCTTATTTTGATACTCTTACTTTGCATTTACTTTTTTCTTATCAAAATGTTTCATGACACCTCATGAGTCTAATTTCGCTAGAATCACCCAAATGTCAATCTGAGACAAACTTAGATTGATAATAATTTAGTTTTAAAACTGTAATTGAGAATATATGGTAATCTTGCAACCTAGTGAGGCACCGAAATGAAAATTCTTGGCCGAAACCGAAAACCGAAAACAGGAAAACAAGGCCGAAAAACCGAAACCGAAACACCGAAATAAATTATTATGCCAACTATTAGTACAATTGCATTTAAGGCTATCACTGTCTACTAACTTTACTAGGGATGTGTGACGGATAAAAAAACTCACAGTTCGGATCACATTACAGTTTTTGAGGCACAGATCAGATTATTTTTCGGATCAGCAAAAAGCAGATGGGAAAAATCTAATAAACCATAAAGAAATTGCAAACATTTATAAAAGAGAACAAAGTTGTACATTAATAAGGTCTGAAATTAGCATTAGGTACAGAAATCAAATTAAATGAAATATATTATTTTTTAGAGTTATTTGTCTCTTTGTCATGGGTTGTTTGATCAACTGTATAGACTTGACAAGAGGTTTTCCTGAGATTTTTCCTTTAATGTTTGAGACCTGACAGGGTGAAGAAGATGTAGTTTGTCTTACCTCCCTTATAAACTCATCATCTCTCCTTTCTGCTTCCCTTTCCCTGCTTTGCACAAAACATTTCTGATGTACATCTACAGAAGCCAATAATGATCGAATGATCAAAATAAGATTATCATTATTATTTAGAAACTTACTTTAGTCTCGTCATGTTTTCATAAGCTAGCTCACTCGCGTGGCGTCACCTTTTGAATGCGGTTGAGAGCGGATAAAAGCAAAGACGCGCGTGGACATGGATACTTGCGTGCACGCGTCAGTGCGGCTGCTTCTAGCGACGCCCCTGCTCGGACTCTCTCTAAAGTTTACACATCAAGACATGCTTGACAAATCTTTGCAGACGCGTGCAAACAGCTAGACCGTGAGTGAAACCTGCTTGAGCACGAAGGGGAGGGGTGGGAGACGACTGATCACCGTGAGTGAAACCCAAGCGCTAGCGCGGATGGGAGGGCGCGGTTGACATTCATTTTCGATTTACATTTTCGGCTGGATTTTTTATTTCGGCCCGAAACCGATAATGCCATTTTCGGCCGAAATTTTCGGTGACCGAAATTTCGGTGCACCCCTTCAACAAATTAACATAATGTAGGTGACCCAGTCAAAAAACCCGGCTAAAGTCATTTTATTCTAACATTAAATCATCCTACATAATGTAAAGAACATTCTGTGAAGATATAACCTTAATATTATTAAAGTCATGTCAAAGATTGAAATCAAACTTTAATGCGCCAAATCTCTTTATAAGATTATAAGACTTTATCCTGGTCACATTTTCATGATGCCTTTCAGTTGATATGAGGACATAAACTGCATGTATTACGTAAGTCATACAAGAATTAAAAAACTGTTGTTTAAAATAGTTGTAAATAAGCATATCACAGCCCTGTCACTGTTTGACATATATCAGCTACCCCAATCCAGATCAACACAGTTTTATAAATGTACAGTACAGTATATGTACAGAGTTGGCTTCACACTTTGCAGTGGTGTTTGTGTGGAGAAATAAAATCAATAAAAGTTGAGGGGTTAAGTTAAAATCTTACCACTAGCAAACACACAAAATGAAACCCCAGCATTCATATGGAAACCACCAATGTTTCAGACACTGTGTGTTTAGGTTGAGTGAAATTCCTGGAATTTCCATGTGGCTTCCTTCCCAAGTGGAAAAGAGAAAGACGCCTCCCCCTGCTTTGCTATGATGTAATATTTGTGTAACATCAACTGTGTGACTTCATCAGCACCACCACTGAGTCTAATTCTAGTACCACTAGTCGTGCAACAAAGAAATAAGCATCTTTTAAATGCTACGCAAGTTCTTAAAACAGTTATTAGATAAAAATGAAAGGGCAAAATGTGAATGACTTTGTGACTCAGAAACACAGGTGAAGATCTCAGTCCACACCCTGTACTGTAGTGTAGTCTACTGTACACACATCAGGTCAAGGTGGAGAACTTTCCAGCAGTTTGTATGAGCATTATGTTTTAATTTTGGTATTTTCTTTTAATGGCAACATCTTAACGGTTGAGTCAGTCCAAGATAGAAACTTTAAATGGATAAATGAAAGTTCTGTCATTATTTACTCACTCATGTTGTTGCAAACCTGGATACATTTTATAAATCTGCTGAACACAAAGGATGAGTGTAAAATTGTAGCCAAGCAGATCTAGGCAGGGTTTCCCGCAGAAAATTTGTTAGTTAAGGTGGTAGGGTTGTGCAGGGGGGGTGACAATAAAAGGGGCGGAGCGGACGCATTATGATATTTTTTTTTTTTATTATTAAAACACTCCTTCATAGTTCTTCATTTTGTAGAAACTATTACAGAAAATGAACACATATTAGATTATTAATAAATTAAATGTTTTTAACAGAAACCTCTAACGAAAATAGCTGCGTGATGAAGGGAAACTAAAGGGTTAATAAACACAAATGAAGCAGATTTGTAGAACGTCTGGCGAATTAATATTGTGGTATTATTAACAAATGACTTATCTGTGAGCTTCATTATTTAAAAAAAAATTGTGTGATCAAAAATGCAAATCTCCTCCCCTCCTCAAAACGATCTCTCTTCACTTCTGATCATATGATATGGCAGGTGGGCGGGGTCCGGGAGAAGATCGCAGCGATTAGCAATTAGCAACACGACCCAACTTCAAACGATCCAATCAGATCTTGATGGACAAATTCAAATCCAGCCCTGCCTTATTTTATTTCAGAAGCCATTTCATTCGATACACATCACCACAGGGAAAATAAGGCAATCGCTACTTCCGTTTCATGGCGACTTTAAAGGAGTGTAACTACTGTAGCATGTAAATAATGCACATATGACCAAGAGCGCTCAACAATTATATAGAATCAACAGGCACGTGCAACCTAGCTAGCAGTTTGCTCAAACAATAAAAATCACCAGCTAACTTACTTTAAATTTGCAAGAACTATAGACTAATACAATAACAGGCTTAAATAAACCCAAAACATAAGTCCACTTACAGTTCTCACTGACACGTGTTTTATTAACTGGCTATCCTCCAGACAGTGATGGACCATTTTGAGATGCACTCGACGGCCTTTTTGTGCAGCGTTTTTTTTTTTTTTTTTTTTTTGGACGAGCTAGTTAAGGCGGTAGGGTTTCCCAGCTTAGGCGGGCCGCCCGAACTGCAAAGTGCTGCAGGAAACCCTGCTAGGACCACATTGACTTCCATAGTAGGATAAAAGAATACTATGAAAGTCAATGGGGCTTCTGATCAGTTTGGCTACAAACATTTTTTTTATATCTTCCTTTGTCTTCAGCAGACCTATACAGATTTATATTTTTAAAAATGCATACAGGTTTGTAACAACATGAGTGAGTGAATGATGACAGAATTTTAGTTTTCCGGTGAATTATCCCTTTAAAATCAGACCGTTTTTGGCAAGATAGATTGGGGTGAACTACACTTTCTTACTACAACATTGATTGAATTTGACACATTGTTTACTTAAAATATTGTGGCTAGATTAAGGCAAATACTGTGTCATTCATTCAGTTTCATTCAATTAAAGGGACAGTTCACCCCAAAAATGAAAATGTTTTCAAGATGTTTCAAACCTGTATACATTTCTTTGTTTTGCTGAATACAAAGAAATATATTTTGACCAATGTTTGTTTGGAGCACTATTGACTTCCATTGTATTTTTTTTCTACTATGGAAGTCAATAGTGCCCCTGCTTCCTGCTCGAATACAATTATCTTGTCATTTATACAGGCTACTTGAGGGTGAGTATATGATGACAACATTTGCCCAAGACAAATTTCCCTTCGGGGACAAATAAAGTTTAACCTAACCTAACCTATTTTCATTTTTGGGTGAACTCTTTCAATTTTAGTTTAATAAACTAAGAGCGTCTACAGCAAAACAATTCCTGTAGCTCTATTGGTAGAGCGCTGCTTTACCACAATAAAGGTCTGTCGATTCAATTCTTAGTTAACACGCATACTGATTAAATGTGCACTGTAAGTCATTTGTTAATATTAACAATACTCCTACAGCATTTTTTCATCTTAGTAAATATATTTTTCATAAATAAAAAGATTGTATGTATATGTTGTATTCGTGTAACAATGGTTTGTGCACAATGAAGAAACAATGAAGCACTTTATTTGTATTAACTAACATCAACAAAGATCAATAAATGCTGTAAAACTTCTTGGTTCATATTTCCTAATGCATTAACTAATGTTAACAAATGAAACCGTATTGTACTGAGTGAGTTACTGCGTATATTGACAGTGACAGAGATAAAGTGCTTAAGCTGTGACAGTTAGATAACAGTATTTTTTTGACAAGAACTGCATTTATAGATGTCAGCATCTGAGTTTTCTGGGGTTGTTGCAAGCTGGGAGTTTCTTGGACTTTTTGCCGCTCTCTGCAAACTTTAGTCTGAAGGATTTTAACATTACAGGCATAAGTGTGCCGCCCAGCTGGTCAAAGTAAAACAAAAAGAGGCTTACAGACTTAATAATAGGGTAACTGAGGAGTCAAAGCATGCTTAGACATGCTGCTATAGAGAAGGAAAGTGAGACACATCATGATCACATGGGCTGTCCTGTTTAAATTAGCAGAAGTGTCTCTTAAGATAACAGTGCTTTGAAAGACCCCTCGTGCTCAGTAAAATATACAGTATGCATTAACTAGCCATAACTAAAACCCCCTTAGAACCAAAAACGTTGTCTGAAAATGCTAATACTTGTTATATAAGAGTTAAGCAGCATTTCTCGAGTGTTATATCCGTGTTAGTCAAGGAAAATTTTATCATTTTGTCCGTGTCCATGTCACGGAATTCAGCTTTTTTTTCGGTGCCGGTAGCACGGATGTCTTTTTCATGTCACTTCCACGGATTTCTCCTGTCATTTTTCATTGTTTTTTATTATTTTCAAATCAATGTCGCTTGGGGTTTGAGTCAGAATGTCTAAAAATGTAACAGAAAGTGATTCTAACCCCAACCCCAAGCGACAATGGTAAGAAAATTGAAAAAAAAACAATGAGAAAATAATACATAAAATGACATGAGAGAACGCACTGATTTTGTACAAAACTCATTTTGTGTCCCTGATTGGCCAGCTAATCTTTATGTTGTGATTGGCCTGAATACCTCTGACATCACCCTGAAATGTGGGAGGAATTATGATAATGTGGGAGGAATTAAGATAATGTCTGTCTGGTCTACACACCAATCCCAGGAAGTAAACTGTTGTAGTCCAAGAAAAGAGATTTACGTTGTAGATGATAACTTTGGGGTTTATACATTTTGCATATCGTTAAGATGTACTTATACACACTTACACACCAAAGGAAAACTTTGATTTCCCGCTTTTTATACTATAAATTTGACAAATCTCCAAATCCCATGTAAACATAGTTTTCTGCATAGTCTGTTTATTGATTTGCGTGTAAATGCATAAAACAGGTTTCTATAATAAGCAGATTTTTGTTAATTATGCACTTATACTGTGCATGTAAACGCACTCATTCTTAAGCTCAATAAAACCTAATTTACAGCACTTTGATTCTGGAAAGTCACATAAAATTGCCAGTATGCCTTTTGCGTGAGAGCAAACATGTGCTGTAATTGTTTCTGGGATCGCTCCCAGTGGCCTAGTAACATTGCCGAAACATTTACGGAACACGTCCCGTGTGAACAAAAGGCGAAAACAATGGCGTAAGTTGCGTGCCGTAGTGAGGATGCGCATCATCGTAACAAGAAGATCTGCGTCCCACACTCCTTTATAATCTTTTCATAAATACAAATGCACATGCATGGTTTCTTGAGAGAGACATCACGGACAATAAGCAAACTTATTAACGGAAAAACCTATTAAGTGCAAAACTTTAAAGGTGCAGTGTGTAAGGATCTCTTGACAGAAATGCAAAATAATATACAAAACTATATTATCAGGGGTGTATAAAGACCTTACATAATGAACCAGTGTTTATTACCTTAGAATGAGATGTTTTTATCTACATACACAGAGGGTCCCCTTACATGGAAGTCGCCATTTTGAGCGCCATGTTTCTACAGAAGCCTTTATCGGACAAACTTTTTTACTAAGTTGTCTCAGACGATGACCTGTTTGTCCTGTGTTGGCTACCGTAGCTTCACTATGTTTTCGAAAGGGAGGGGTGAGTTGTGGACTGAGCCATTAATTGCAATTCACAACCATACCACTAGATACTGCTAAAATCTACACAGTGCACCTTTAAATACGTCTTTACAGGATCTTAATGGGATGTGTGTGAATGCTCGCACAGATTCCGGAAAATGATTGGCTGTGTAAATGAACCATAATCAAGCGATCCCTGGACAAATCCCAGATGCATTCTCTGTGTATTATCCATGGAAATGATTTAGATGAACTATTTTCATTGGTGGAGCAAAATAGCTACTTATATTGTGTCTTAACAGATAGTAAACCTAAAATAAGCTTCTCTGCAGAACTGTTGTATAAAGACAAATCAATTGCAAAAAAAAAACAATGGTTAACCGTCTATTAAATTTTCACTGACAGCACAGATTGTTCCTAGACGTCTGTGCTGTGTTTAGACCGCTATTAGACGTCTTTTAAACGCAAAATTGCTTGCTGGGATAGTGCCTTTATTTCAGAAGTGATTGAGTCAGAAAGGCTTGTCAAGGCAAGTGAAACTTAAGACAAATATAGAAATGAACAAGTAAGAGCTATGGAGAAGTTATTTTGACATTGGATGTTTCTGTGTTGCAGATATTTTAAGACTAGCTAGCAGTGAGCCCCAGAGTCCTCCTATAACTAGTTGTGTTTTAAACGGAAAAGGGAAATCATGTCAGGGTCAACTGACCACTCCTCTCAAGTGGCACAAACATTCACACCCTGAAGGGTACTTTCAGTTCCTACTAAAACTGAACTTTAAAGCGACACTCCACTTTTTTTATAGCTTAGCATGGTCCATTGAATCTGATTAGACCATTAGCATCGCGCTAAAAAATAACCAAAGAGTTTCAATATTTTTCATATTTAAAACTTAACTCTTCTGTAGTTACATTGTGTACTTAAGACCGATGGAAAATTAAAAGTTGTGATTTTCTAGGCCGATATGGCTAGGAACTATACTCTCATTCTGGCGTAATAATCAAGGACTTTGCTGCTGTAACATGGCTGCAGGAGGGGCAATGATATTATGCAGTGCCCGAAAATAGTCCCCTGTTACCAAGGGGACTATTTCTGGCTGCTTTGTAAAATGAATGCCTTCTGCAGTCGAAAATATCGAAACTCTTTGGTTATTTTTGAGCGCGATGCTAATGGTCTAATTAGATTCAATGGGTTATGCTAAGCTATTGCTAAAAGTGATACCGCCAGACCCGAAGATCAGCTGAATGGATTCCAAAACTGTAAAAATAAAATGTTTAACTCTAGGGGAGATGGAAAATGAGCCTATTTTCAAAAAAAAGTGGAGTGTCCCTTAAGTCTAAGCCATAACCTCAAACCACATGAGAAAAAGATGAGGTACTGCTTGACAAAAAATAACTACATGCAAATTAAAAGTCTTATTTAAAAGAGAAATTTATCTGTCTATTAAGTCAATGCTTGTAAACATATGTTTATGAATTTATTTAAATGGTTTAATTACCAGATTTCATTGACATGGATGCAATAACTGATGTCTATTCTCATGTGTGGGTTTGCATTGTTGTGTTCAGCCTTCTCGGCAGGGACGAATCTCCAGGAACAATCCCATTAACATGAACCACTACGCCAATAAGAAGAGCGCAGCTGAAAGCATGTTGGACATAGCGTTACTGATGGCTAACGCATCCCAGCTGAAAACCATTCTGGAGTTGGGTCCCGGTTTCTCTTTTTACACTCCTCTCATCACCCTGATCAGCATCTCTCTCATCCTGCAGATCATTGTAGGAGTCCTGCTGATCTTCATAGGTAAGAGGACCTTCAGATACATTTCACCTGAGAATCCTATAGGAAGGGCTGTCACAATGATTATTATTTACTAAAAATATAAAAAGCTGATTTTTGACTTTAAAAGTCATAAAAGTTGTGTTCTGTGAAGACTAATTTGTTGGCCAAAATGTGTAAGTGTAATAGACTTACACATGGAGATTATTATTATTTGTGATAAGTCTATAAAAATCAATGGGCTTTTTTGGGAGGGAACCAGTGTCCCGCTAACCTCCGGGAAAATACGTCATCCCTGCGGTTCTCTACATGAAGAAATTGGTTCCAAAACCAGATAAGTCAGGTTTTTTATTTTTTAAAATCTCGTTTTTTTCTAATGTTATAGGCCAACACTTTAAAATTTTCTCAACAAAGATATTTTCTTGTTGTAAGTTGTAAAAAACCCTCTCAGAAACATGAACTTACATCACTTTGGCACTTCTTGCAATGAATTTACTTTCACTTTTATTTTAGTCCACATCTTCTGTAAATAAAACAGCATATTGGAGTAACTGACACTTGGCCAGGTTTTTTTATCAGTTTCTAAGTGCAAATTTGGCAGGCTTATTTTTCAGTGTATGCTTAATATTGATGTTATCGATTGTATTGATCGCCCAAAAATGAAAAATGTACTATTCTTCATTTCAAGCCCCCACATTGTTTTACATTGTTCTTCAGAACCCAAATGCTATTTTTTAGAAAGTGTTGTTTAGGGTTTTCTGGTCACCATCCATTTCCATAGTAACCAGAAAACATTTCAAGCTTTAAAAGAACCCAAAGTGTTAAATACGCAAGTAAATAAGTAACTCCACTTGATTTGTGTCATATACAACAAAATTTCCACCAGATGTAGAATCAGAACATTTAAGTATACAAGTTAAGTCATAATAAGTAAAGTGAAATGACACATATCTGGTGGAAATTTTGTGTCAATAGCCCACTTAGAAATCCCCTTACTGATAAAAATGCTGATGTTTAAGTGTCCTTGTTATCTTCTTGTGGACATCACTGTTGTTACACATTATTTTTAAGTAAACATCCCTAAACAACAGTTCACTGTGTGTCTGCACTGAAAGAGAGGCAACACTTAAAGCGCCAATGAGGGCGAGTAAATAATGACAAAATGTTGATTTTGGGTGAATTATCCCATTGCTGTTGTGCAAGATAAATCAGTCTGTTCTGAATTACAGAATGAAACGAGTAAAGATGTTTTGTTTTGTTTTGCAGTAAAGTGGAATCTTAATGACACCAGTAAACATTACATACTCAATCTTCTGGAGAACATTGTCACAGCTCTTGTCTTTATTATCGTAGTAGTCAACGTTTTCATCACAGCGTTCGGTGTACAAAAACCAGAAGAAAAGAAAGTGTGATGTTTTCTCCTACCAATGGAGATTCAAATGGACATAAACTGTTAGAAATGTTATGATGAAATTGTGTGTGCTGTTTATGTTAATGATATGTTTTTAAATGCATCAGGTAATAACAATTCGTGAATTATTATAGATCAACTACTGATGAGCCCCAAAAATATCTAATTATATATCAATATACGATTATGTATTATCGTAACACTTGACTTTAAGACACACTATGTGTGTTATTCATACATAAAACAGTGTAATCTGTGTTCCCTTCTGCTTCTCATCTTAAGGAAGCATCTCACTTCCCCAAAAACCACTATTTCTAGCAATCTCTAACTTTCCGTTATTTCCTCTGTAACAACTGTTTACATAGCGATTTTTCTGTCTAGATGAATTTTAATGAACTCTAAGGGTGTTTTCACATTTAGTTCACCTCCGGATGTGGTCTGAGTATGGTTCGCTTTTGGGTCATTTTAGGGGGTCTGAGATTACTTTGTTTGTTCACATATACATACTAAACTGCTCCGAGAGCATTTGGAGGGCTCAAACAAATTAGGTGTGAAAACACCCTACACACTTAAAACTAATGTGTTAAAACATCACATGTTGTGTCTTGTTAAAGACAACATATTTAATTAACACATCATGTGTTAAATAGGATTACACAAAACAATGTATAAAAATGAACACATTCTTTCATAGATTGTATGGTTTACTGTGTTCATACAGAATCTGTGTTTATATACAAAGATATCCACAGAATTTAAACACTTTAGTTATTCAGTTTTACATTATTTCCTGTTTGTGCGTTTGTATTTTATTAAATATGTTGTATAATATAATCAAGGTTTTAACTGAGAACTATTCATCCAACCAGTCCAGAGACACATTTTATTTTATTTTACTATGCATGGAATTGGACAAATTCATTTTTTGGGGTGTGGACTGTATCAGCCATACACAGTTTCAAAGCATTTTGCATTGGATTTTCAATACTGCCTAATATTAAATATTTCTGAAAATGTAAAATCTATAAATGTACAGATTTTTATATGTATATGTTTTTCAATACATTTCAACTTTTTGTTCACACTAACTCTATTGCACAATGTATGTACGTTTTATTTATCATTGATATTAAAGGGATAGTTCACTTTAAAAATAAAATTCTGTCATCATTTACTCATCCTCATCTAAACCTGTATGAATTTCTTTTTTCTGATGAACACAAAATATGATATTTTGTTAAATGATGGTAAGCACACAGTTGACAGTACCCATTGCATTCCATCATATGTTTTTATTCCTACTATTGAAGTCAATGGTCACTGTCTGCTGTGTGTTTACCATCATTTCTCAGAATGTGTTCTTTTGTGCTCATCAGAAAAAGAATGAGAAAATGATGACAGAATTTTCATTTTAAAGTGAACTATCCCTTTAAAAAGCCATGCTTTATAACACATGAAGGATTTAGCACACGCAATTAAGTCTTGAGATAACAGCGCCCTCTTCTGTTGACGACGTTTCAAGACAGACTTTTAAGAAATATTGCCTTTATAAAATGTTTGATTTTCTTTATATTTAGTGTTGATATTTGTTGTGATTATCTATTTTTAATAAGCTGTTTTATTTCCTTTAGTATCTGTATATTTTATACTGAAATTTGTATAAATGATTAAAATGATCCTTTGTCAACAGCACTGTCTCAAAGAAAATTGATGCAACACGTACTTGGTTGTCATTTCAGTAAATCTTATAATAAATATAAGATATATAAATATAAATAAGTCATGACAGAGGTTTACTGATGCACATTGTTTTTGATCCTGTATCTCAGTGACACATACTAAAAAGTTGTACACCATGTAAGTTGCTTTGGATGAAAGTGTCTGCATAAATTTAAATACTACGTTATTATTGCATACTTGCTCACTAGGGTCCCGTTGCTACATTTAAAAACAAAACAATACTCCGAAATTAATAACAATATTTATTTATTTATTCAGATTTTAGAAACTTTCCAATTGTCCTTAACTCGCTTTATATACAAAGGACACAACTTATACATATCACAAAGGCACACAATCCAATTTATACCCAAATGCATTAGACATATTATATTTTTAAAGATGATATATATATATACTGAATATATTTTTATCTTTTCAACATTTTTATCTTTTCTACTCGCTACTCATTTGTGTGACTCATAAATACATTATTTTAGTATTATCCTCTTCATACAAATCTTGCAAAATATTTCTTACTTTTTTTAATGCAAAAATAAGGCCACCAGAGTCAGAAATATCTCCTAGGAAATTGACAAATGTGATCGATTATTAGTAGACAATCCAGTGCAAACATGCTGCTTGTTTTAAAAAACAGATTTATAAAATATATATAAACAATGAATAAAATATAAAACCTTAACCCACAAAACGCTTGACACAAAAAGTATTACAAGGTAACAAGCTCCTAATACTCCTTAAATTCAGCTTTATATCTCAAAATATACTTACACTTCATATATTTGTTATAACAGGTGTGCATTAAGTAAGGCTAAAGCCTCTTTGGGTCAACATTTTGTCCAAATATCTCTTGAGTAATTATCAGTTACAGTATGAATGATATATACAATACATGAATGAGAGATTATTGAAATTAACCAGTGTTAACTTTATCCTTGAGCATAAAAATGAGTTTGATTCCTAAATGCCCAGTATTAAATTATTAGTTGCCTACTTTTCAGTGGTGAGTGTAAATCAATTAGTATTAGTTTTATTAGTTTCACTGTTGCATGTACTTATCTAATATTTCAAAATAGCTGTTTGTTTCTTAAATGTTTCCAGATGTAGGCCATTTTTAGTCTCGCTCACATCAGTAATTACTTTATACACTACATGCATATATCTTTTAAAACCTGAAGTTGGTGTTTTGCAATGAAGTTGTACTTAACAGATGTACTAAACACATGCTGGTCATCATCTATGCTGGTCATTTGAGTACGCAAGACAGGTTAAACACTGGTTCACCAATCTGAATAACAATGGCGCAACTAAGCAATTCAAACAGATGATGTATAAATTATACATACACTGTAAAAAGCAACATACACAATCCACCTGTTAGATCTGAAACTTATTTTGTGCGATACTCTAATATTGTATAGTGTCAAAATGATTTTAAAAGGCACCAAAAATCAATTATATTCCATCTTCTGTGTACCAGATGAGAACATCTCGCACCTTTCTACTCAATCCCAGGGCAGCCAGACCGAGTGCACTGCTTGAACCCGACACCTCCTTGGACTCTGCAGTTTTGAGAATACATTTATAGTGTTTGCTAAGATGTATAAGTGCATTTTATAGGCAATATAAAAACACAAAGTCTGTCTGCTTACCACCATAATAATACAGAAGAGCGGCTCCGACAGCAGCACTAAAGCAGCTTATGAAGAATACAGGACCTGCGCAAAAACAGTTTGGCAAGATGAGAAATTAAAAATTCTTTTTAAAAAACTTGTTTTAAAAGCAAGCATCAGGTTTATTTCAATGCAAACAGTTTATGTTTATTTTATGCAATAAAAAATTAAATTTGCACCATTTTTATGAAAGTTAAGACTGAATGGACCGGACAATGCCAAATGGTGTAACCGCCAATTGTGGCAAAGAATGAGAAATTTTAAATATTTTATCCACCTTGATGGCATGTAAGCATAAAAATAATCATTTAAAAATATCATTTTGTTAGTTATTTCTAAGTGTAAATTTTTATGCGTTTTTGTAATATTTGTCCTGACATTTGCTGAAAACAGCTGTTTTCTAAATAATCTTTGACAAATGATGAAAAATCCTATATTACACTAAACTAGATGATTATATTTTATTCCACACTTTTTATGAATATATTTATATTTTAATTTTAAAAAATACTAGTTACACCAGTTGACACAGACCAGTTACACCACATGGACATTTTCGCAAATTATCCCCCAAATATTATTACAAAATTAAATAAAACCAGAAATTTTAGACGTGGTCCTTAAAAAAGAAAATGTATGCAAGTAATCTGCAAATTAGAAATTTTAACCCTTTTACATTTAATTGAACCATATGGACACATAATAATTAACATCGTGTCATTAACCCATTAAGTATTCATATTTATATATAATATAAATTAAATATAAATATAAAAATGTATATACACATGTAAATATTTCTTAAATATATACATGCATGTGTGTGTATTTATATATTCATAATTATTATACACAATACAAACACATATGATGTAAACAAAAACTTATTCTGCAAACAATTAGTTGCATCTTTAATGTAAAACAAAGCAATGTAAATAAATTTGACTTGACTTAACAGTCATATGTGTATATTTAGTAGTGTGGACCATAGAATAAAGACTGACTTACTTCGGTCATTTAGTACATATCTATGTTTGGGATTCACGATTGGATCAACTCGATCACCGGACTCTAGAAAGCACCACAAAAACTAAGTTGTCAAACAAAATATGCAAAAGTGTGGCATAAATCATAAATCTTGAATTCTCCCAAATACAAACCCCTGAGTCGGAGACGTGTGGGTAAGCTGAAGTAAACCTCCTCAACGTGGAGGTGCAGTGCTCGGTAAAACTCTCGACACGCCTCCTCTCCTTTCTCCTGCAGACGAGACAGCAGCTCTGCCAGCCTGACACATGTTGGAACATCCAAATCCCTAAACTAATGTTTGGGAATATCATAAAAAAATCATCAAAATGTGGCTTTTTAATGTCTTTAAGAAACCATCATGTTTCTCTGTATGAATGTGTAACCGTTACCCTGGTGGCTTCCTTGTCGGTAAGGATCTGTGGATAGATTCTGTTGAGCTGCAGGATGAGTTTATCCACCAGCTCTGTGTCCAAACGCCGGTCCGATTTCAAGAACTGGCTGTCTATCTGCAGCTGTTCATAGAAGCTCTCTGTCAGTTAAAAACACAAACTTTTATAAACCATTGTGCATACAAGAGGTATTCCAATATGTTTTAGGATTTTATAAAAACAAAACAGACAGAAATTCATCATAAAGACTGTCAATGAGTTAATGAATGCAGTGCACTTATCGGCCAGAAGGTGGAGCCACCTAATATAAATTCCTTATGAATAGACACTGAAAAATGCAAGACG
The DNA here is from genome assembly GCF_027580225.2 of Misgurnus anguillicaudatus. Lineage (NCBI taxonomy): Eukaryota > Metazoa > Chordata > Actinopteri > Cypriniformes > Cobitidae > Misgurnus > Misgurnus anguillicaudatus. The sequence goes on along the minus strand of NC_073350.2, from coordinate 30,659,756 downwards.
TGTCAAACATATTTTGAGGTAAATTGAGTTATGTTATGTGTACCTAAATAGTCCAATAGTCATAAATGCATTTAAGTATTTAGCAGGTTAGACTTGATTGGCGTAACAAAACACTAGACGAAGCAACTCGTACTCTGTTACCAGCATGTATAGTATGTATCGTGTAAAGTAAACCCACAAGTAAAACTAATGTCGAAATTATGTTTCAAAAGTGAATATACAAGTATGAACTCCATAAAGTTGAGTTGCTATGAGGCATAAAATGGTTTTAAATGCATAACCTTTAGAGGGTAGCTCGTGCATCTAGCTTTCATGTCTTTCATTTTACATCACACGGGCATTATCAAAAAATAGTGTTTGTTTATGATTGATCGGTTATTTAGCGTTATAGATATCTTGTATACCACGTCGCTGAACTTTTCACGCCAACTTGAATAAAGTGTATGTTTATAACTGAGATCAAAAGTTGTATGACTGACCTCCCATTCTGAAGTCTCCTTTGCTGTCTGTTGTGGACACGCCCATGACAGAGAAGGGAGGGGCCAACCGTACCGGAAGTAGTGGTGGGCGAAACAAAGCTTTTGGAAGATTCGAAACAATTGAACCAATTTCTTCGAAAAATTATTCATTCGACCGAAGCGCTCGAAACACCTAAATATGGCGCCACCTGCTGGTGAAAACATTGTAAAAGCAACAAGATCTCAGTCCAAACATTTCACACAATAATTGCAAGATTTTTCTAAAAATTAGTTTTAAGAAAATTGTATTATTTAACTTATAAAATAATAACACTTTTGATTTTCGAAACAGTTATGACGTGACTTGGCCAGTTTGAAACACGCTCCGAACCAATAGGCTTGTTCGACTTCGTGCGGCGTCGCGGGAGCCGTCAGCCGGATGACGTCAAAGTACCGCGAGAATGATTCAAGAAACCATATTCGTCTCGCTCTCACGATACTTTGACGTCATCCGGCTGTCAGTTCTTGCGGCGCCGCATGAAGTCGAACAAGCTTAGTGATTCAAAACAAAAGATTCATAAATGTTTCGAGGCTTCCCTAACCGGAAGTTCCACTAAAGGCTTGACAAAAAGTTACGCAGCAGCGCAGAATTTATATTAACTGTAAAATATTTTTTTCTTAATAGCTGAGATTTAACATTAAAATAAACAAAATGCATATCGAAATATGTTATCTCACATAAAAAAAGTACTAATTGTATTGTATTAAATTGTATTAATTTTTGTAGTGTACTATAGTATTTGCTGTAGTAAGGTTCAAAAACACTAATATTTAAGAATTTTACAGCAGTTTACTATAGCATACTATAGGATTTTTTTTCATGTGGGATAGTAATACATTTATAAGAATATAGCATTATAAAATACACAAATATACAGCTTTGAGAAAATTAACCTTGGTTTTATTATGGTAAAAGTGTAGTAACCACGTTTTTCTTTGGCAGATTGATTATTATTTGTATTACCATAGGTTTACCATATTTAAGTATGGTTACTGTTTTGAACCGATGGTATTGTTGTAAGTATTGTGGTTTTACTACAAATACAACTAAATGCTATTGTGGTAAAAACATAGTGTTTGTTTACCAAAATAACTTGTAGCAAATGTCACTCAAAATGAAATATTTTACATTAGTTTATTTTTTTCCTATAAAGTCTTCTGCATGTTGAACTACAGAGTCTCAAGCACAAACGTTTAGAAAAAACACAATGTTGACATCAGCAATGTTAAAAAAAAACAAAAAAAAACAGGCAGCATAGTTTATACACTTCACCTGTAAAAATTCAAGTAGAAATGCAAAGAAAGGCAGCCCCAGTTAATATGCATATAAACTTAGTCATTAATACTGAACCGATAGCCAAGGTTATGAATAAATACAAACAAACATATGTGAGGTCATTCCATACAAATGTGTAAAAATATACTGAAATGTAACATAAAACTATGTCATGGCTGATGAAGTGGTTTTCAGCAAATAGAAAACTATAGAAGAGACAGAAACGGTACAAAATTGCACTTAATTTGTGGTCAAAAGAAAACCGAAATTTGACAATGTCCTAAATTTGAAATGGCACAAAAAGTTTTCTGCTTGCTGAAATACAAACAATTAGATAGCACGGTTACAAACAAGAAAATAATGACAAACAATGACATTGTGACCACCATCAGCAATCATTACTTTCTCAAGGAATGTATGATTTTACCACACCCAACTAACATTTAAAACTGTTTTCCTATACAAAATATCTGACAGACTCTGACCTTCAAAAATTGTGCTTAATAACAAAATCAGATGTCTGCATACTGACAATATGCCAAAGTTACAGAGCCAAATGAGTGAAATCTAATGCCATCTCATGGCATGTATTTTACGACATGGCTAATTCAAATGACCACATGTGACGTTGGGGTTAGGGGTGTGGTTTCATTATTGTTTTTATAATAATCCTATTTTGTTTTTGTACGATTCACTTCATACAAATTAGCCAACTCTTAAAATACATATAAATTCTCATGAGATCAGGCTGGTTACATCTGTAGTGAGACAGACAAACAGCAGAAACGTAAGATTATGGCTCTCAGAATTGTTCATGAAAACACAAAACCTGCTGCATAAAAGGCACATGAGGCTTAAGATGAGAGTTAGTCAAAATAGAAAGTAATCAATGTCTGAAAACAAATATTGTATCGCATTGTGAACCACAAAAAAACTTGGCAAAATAAAGTAACAAAAATTCCAATTTGGAATTCATGATTATTTTCTACGTTGTAAATTTAACACATCTGTGACTCCAAAAATATTTAGGAGCAAGTCAAAGTCTTTGTTGTTTTAGTGGAGTGACACTACATGTCTAGCTAATGTTAAAAAGTTTGGCTATTCAAGACCAAAAACATAAAGATATACCTTATTTGTTCCTCCCTGGGTTATGCTCAAAACCTGGCAGTTATGCCTTTCGAATACTATAAACAAAAGTTCTTATATTATCTTTTTTTCTTCAGTTAAATAGGTACAATTTGCAACAGAAAAATGTGCTATACTGAAACGTGCATCTCATAACATTAACGAATGCACCCAAAAGTGCACAAGTTACATAAAAACAACAACAAAGCAGAAAAATAAAAACAGAAGTTGAAGATTACCACAGTACAGATATAACAGTCAAATTCAGAGATCAACTGGCTGTAAATGGGAGCCTGTTTTTCTTGAAGTCACATCCAGGGGAAAAATTCATTTCCGTAACTGGACCAGGGATGCATTTTGTGTATTCTGGACGCATAGAGTAAAATAACCACACTTAAATCTTCACACCTAAAATAAAATTACTGCAAAATTAAGAAGAAAAAAAAAACATCAGAATCACCGCATTTTAAAACAATCCAGATACATTATAAGTTTTTATCATCTTAAAGAAATAGTTCACACAAATCTCAAAATTCTCTCATTATTCACCCTTTTGCCATCCTATATGGCTGATGATGATTACATTTTTTAACTTTTAGTGAACTATTCCTGAAAGTCAATCACATGCACACAGACAATGTGGATGTTACCGTGAGAGTGATGGTCAACAGATCAGACCCATCTGCCTCATGCAGTGGACTGCAGGAAGCAGAGAACTAACATGCCGGTATTAACGTGCAACTCAAGTATTGCTAGCAACAGACAGTCATGCACGCTACAGTGATTTAGCGTCACTTATAGGAAGACAAAACACAGACAATATGTTATTATGGTTGAGAAATGGTATAAGAAAAGCAACAGACATAAAACAATACCTTATTGTTCACATGCAAACTCTACACTGCAAAAAATGATTTTCAAGAAAAAAACCTCTTAGTATTTTTGTCTTGTTTTCAGTAAAAATATCTAAAAATTCTTAAATTAAGATGCTTTTTCTTGATAAGCAAAATGACCCAAGAAAATAAGTGTAGTTTCAGACCAAAAATATCAAATTCAAGTGATTCTATGCATAAAACAAGCAAAAAATCTGCCAATGGGGTAAGCAAAAAATCTTGAAAATTTTTCTTAAACACTAAATTCAAGAAAAATTTGCTTACCCCATTGGCAGATTATGTTGCTTTGTCTTATGCACAAAATCACTTAAATTTTATATCTTTGATCTAAAAACTAGACTTATTGTCTTGGGTCATTTTGCTCATCAAGGAAAAGCATCCCAATTCAAAAAAAAATGTTATCTTTACCAAAAACATGACAAAAATAGAAGAAGATTTTTCTACATTTCTTTATACATTTGTGATCCTGGACCACAAACCAGTCATAAGGGTCAATTTTTTAAAATACATAATCTGAAAGCTAAATAAAGCTTTTCATTGATGTATGTTTTTAAGGATAGGACAATATTTGGTACTATTTAAAATCTGAAATCTGAGGGTGTAAACAAAATAAAGCTGTCTAAATCAAGTCCTTAGCATCTGCAACTCCTTAGCAAATTTTCGGATATATTTACGGTACAAAGTTTACAAAATATCTTCATGGATCATAATATTAATATCCTAATGATTTTTGGCATCATGGTTTTGTGGTCCAGGGTCAAATATTCATATTTCTTACTACTCTTTCCTAAACAGGGTCACATTTATACTTTATACCCTTTAGGGTTCCGACCTGAATTCTAAAGCTCCCAGCAGACTCGGAAAGTTGGGATTACACAGACTTATTGCCACTGACAGAGATTAACATACTAGCCGAGATTGGGTTTAACCCAATCACATTCAGTATTTGCAGTGTTCCAGACAGAAAAGACTAAATTAAAATGTTCAGACATGTTAAGACAGGGGTCCTCAATCCTTGTTAGATCCATCCCTGGCCAAATATAGAGGTTCCCAACTATTTTCACTTCAAGGCCCCCTAGTTGCCCACAACAATATTTGAAGGCCCCCCGCTCAATCATTTTTTTTCCACATAAAATTAACTAGAACTTGGTATGACTAGACAGATGTATATTTGCTACTAAAATAGTCAATAAAATAAGAAACATCTTGATTTTTGCTTGTTTTGTCCAATTTTTAATAAATTTAAGTCATCTTGAGGCCCCCTTGGAAATCTGCTGTGGCCCCCGACCCCCTGGTTGGAAAACACTGGCCTAATACACCCGCTTATAATTTTAAAGTGAACCCCAAAACAATCATTCGCAATGCGTTGTGAGTCATGGATGGTAACTGTACAGGATTGTGGACCCCTACCTTCAGAAAAATATTAATGAAGGGAACAGAACAGTTTTCACAAAGTTATGTCCCAAGCAAACATTCAGTACAGTGAACGTTAGTTAGCATGACAATTGCGCACGGGTGTTAATCGGATCCGGTGTCACAGAGAATTTTATACTTCTCGCTGCAGAAAACCGCAGGGCTTCCAATGAGGCCATGTGGCTGCGGTCGGTTCTTACAGGGAAGTCTAGGACTTACATGGGGGCTGGAAAACGAAGACGGTCCGTTGCCACGCCCAGACCGAGCCTTCCCACGGCCACCCGGCCCAGAACCAGATCCTCGTCGAGCTTGCTCGTAGTCAAATTCCAGATCCTCCAGGCGCTGGGTAAGTGCCAGTTTCTGCTGGATGGCCATTCGTAGGAGGGAGTTAAGAGTTTTTTTCTCATCTTCAGCTGCAGCCAGCTGCCTCTGCATGTCGTCCAGTTGGGTTACGTACTCATCACATCTAGAAAAGACAAAAGGGAGATGTGTAGTAGTGTAGTGCGTTTTTTGGTATATGCAAACTAGACAAAAGCTGGTAAAGGAGTACTACCTGGTGGCAAACATGGCCCTGAGAGAGGAGAAGGTGGCTGCGTCTTCTTTAAGTGCCTTCAACTCGTTCCTTAGTTTCATCATGGTCTCGGTGACCATGGCCTTCTCGTTGTCATATTTGCTCTTTAAGTTAGCCAAGGCCACCTCAGCTGTCTGCAAAGGGTACAGAACCAGATCACAGTTCAGAAAAAGGTCCTTGACTTTGAAACACAAGATGTTGGTCAATCTGGACCCTCAACAAGAAGATTGTCTCCCTTGTAAAACAAACCTCATTCAACCCATCACTAAAGTACTCCAAGATCTGAAATGGATGTGACCTCCAAAAATGTGTGTGTTGCTGGAGATCCCTCAACAGCAAACACAGAGTTGGGAACAACTGGTATACAAGATGCTCAACGTTTAATCTTGCGACCGTCATATACCCTTACAGCAAGATAATCACTCTTATTCTCACCTGTTTGTTGGCCTTGAGGACAGTCCTCAGCGTGGCAATCTGTTCTCTCTTAGTGCTCAGCAAGGATTTGAGCTTCAAAATCTCTTCCATGCAAGCAGCTTGATCTTTATCCGCCACCGCAGCCAACTCTAGAGAGGCAACTCTTTGCCTGGAAAGCTCTGTGGTGCGATCCACTGCCTTCTGCAAGTGACGAATCTGATCCCGAATTATCGCTACCAGGTTGTAGATGTCCATCGGTTCAGGACGTGGGTCTTCTTTGACTGGTGTCACAGAAGTAGAACTGTCCACGGTTGTGGAGTTGGACTCGGGTGCCTGGGCCGTGCTATCGTTAGTTTGCGTCAGTGTAGACCGACTATGTTTATGTTTTTCAGTTTTGTTTCCTTTACCCTCTTTGTAATAATCAAGCATAACACGATTTGGGGTTTCGTTGTTGCACATGCAAACATGGTGGTAGAGGTTTGCGAGCTCCTCGCTAAAGGCGACAAGTTCATCCTGGGCAACGCTAAGACTCCCTTCTGTCTCGCCCGCAACTGCGCTCACTTCCTTTAGTTTCTTTTCCAGGCGAACGACCTGGTCACGGTCTGCACGGCTGATGCCCTCCAACTGAGATACTTGGATGGTGAGGTCACGAACTTGTCCCTCTAGTCGTGCCCGTACCTCCTCATGCTCCTCTTTCATCTGGAAGAGTCATGCATGAATGTTACAATACCAACACAGATCACAATCTACCATTAATACATTCATATTACTAAGCCCCCCTTACCTCATCATGCTCCGCCTTTAATCCCTTAAGCTCCTCCCTAAGGTCGCCTGCCTCTGTTATAGCTACTTCATACTTGCAACGCAGTATTTCTGGACCGTTGATATCCAGCTCATAATAATCAGCATCGTTGTCCTCTCGACTGTCCCGCTCCCGCTCGCTGTCAAGGGCCGACTGACGCTCCTTGCCTACCTGCAGTCTCCTCATGACCCCCAAATCGTCACTAAGTCTCGTCATAGCTTCCTGCTGTTCAGCTAACGCACCTCGAGCTTGTTCTAACTGTTTTTGAGAATCCTGTAGAGTAGTTAGTAGAGCCACCTTCTCCCGCTCGACCTACAGAGTAAGGAAGATTTGAGGAACTTTGTCAATAGTTGTGGTTTATCTTTTTATTATAAAATGCAGGAAAAAATTATTGGCAGATGCTGGCAAACCTGTAAGAGCTGTTGCTTGAGTTTCTGGATCTCAGAGATGTTCAGCTCGCTCAACAAGTCATCCACCAGACTTGGTGCAGGACGGACGTTTTCACCTCTCTTGGGTACGGACAATCTGTTATCTTCATCGTTACCGTCAGCGACTTTGGCAAATCCATTTTCAAATGTCATAATTGCGTCATCATTATTAGGTTCGTCTGTACTCAGTTTAAGCCCATCCAATGAGCTTGCTAGGAGTGAGTCTCCTAGGGTCATGTGATGGGTCAGTTCTTTTCTAAGAGCAGCTTTCTGCTCCCGTTCCGTCTTTACGGTTTCTAGAGCCTCCGTTAGCTGGCGCTCAGCTATCTCGCGTAACCGAACAGCGTCTTCTAGCTGGCTGTTCAGGTACTGCACTTCCTCCTCCAACCGGCGATTTTCGTGCTTGAGTCCCTCAAATTCCACCTTTTAAAGATTACAGATGAAGAAGATTGTAAGCGTTTTTCACCTTGCACAAAGCAAATACAATGATCCGTAACTAGGCTAGTCATTGAATGGTTTTTCTAACCTGACCCTGTTTAAGGGTAGAGACTTGTTTCTGTAGGCTGATGTTTTCTTCCTCCAACTCCGAATAGTCCTGCAGCAGACGTGACTCTCGGATCTTGTACTCTCTGATGTCATCACGCAGACGGCTGCGCTGTAGCTCAACTATCTCATTATTCTAAAGTACAGAACAAAAACTCATTTAGAAATGAATGAATGATGAATCATCAATATTTATATCGTCGCTGTCCGATGAAACTCACGTATGTTCATTTTGCCGATTTTGAGATTTTTTGACACATTGAATGTCCAGGTTCATTTCCATATACAGTATGCGTCACATACCTAAATAGCCAATGAAAACTTGTGAAATCATGTCATCTGATTTTCACGTACCCGTTTGGTGTCAAAGCTGTCAATCACGCCGCATATCTTCCGCCTGTGAAGCATCTCGCCGGTCTCGTAAAGTTTCATCGAACCTCAGCACTGGATATAGCCGAATAAACATGACAATGACTTTCCTTCGAGGTAAACGTTTCCTCCGGACGCCAGACTAACATCTAGGAGTTACTTAATTACGGTAGGACTGTGCAAACAAAGTATCTGTCTAGCATTGGTGATATTTACGCTGGGGATTTCCCCACCACTTTTTGAAAGCATTTGGTTAAAATGTTCTGAAAAATCAAGCGATGCTTAAGACTGGTTTTGTGGTCCAGAGTCACATATGTTGCGTTGTATGCTTATGGTGTGTTTTCTTGTACATAATATGTAATGAAATTCATTGTAATCATTTATTAAACGCGCTGCTGTTTTCTACGGTATGGTACTTTGGCACTGTTCGGTTGAGCTGGTGTTGCAGGGACTGTTACATGTGTGATGTGTGCAGTCGACATTGTTGAGGGTTTTATGCTGAGTATTTTCTTGTTGTTGACTAGCCTACGCTATGCCCATTTTTGATGCGCCGTTATTCAATATTTTTCCCGTCCTGCAGTAGTTTTTATTTGATCTTTTGTCCCCACCACTTTTCAACACAAACTGACGCCCCTGTTGTGTTGCATTACCATGTCAGTGTATTGATTCATTGTCCCTTAAAGGGACACTACACCCATTTGCATTAATCTTTGTATAGTTAGAACCCCAGACATGCTTTTGAATGGTCGTGCATCATTTCCTCAGTTTTCACTGAGACAGGAGAAATACAGATTTCAATATTGCACTTCCTTCTTTCAATGATGTAAAAATCATCATATTGCATCATTGAAAGAAGGAAGTGCTATATTTTTGTTGAGGGAGTGAGACTACAAACACCCCTTTTCTTGGTCAAATAGGCACCAAATTCGAAATGTATGCTACATTTCGACTACGAATATGACACACTTTCAATAAAGATTAATGTTTCTACGGGTGAAATGCTCCTTTAATGGTTTGCAAGAGACATTTAATACACTTATAATTAATATTAAATAAAGTAAGCGTATTTAACCAAGACGTAGGCTATTTAATAAACTGAGGGTATTCATCTGTCAATACGAAACGCGACTTTGGCCATTCTAATTAATGATCGGAAGAACGCGTATCGATCAAAGTTACTGTAAAATATGCACGCATGTCCATTTAAACTCAATTTTGGTCAAATGTGGATTATATCATGACACTGGCAAGAATATGGTTACATGTAAATATGCCGTACCAAGTATGACAACGCTACATTCAACTGCTTTTGATATACGGTGTTTTTTTCACTTTCTGAAAAGTTACCGTTTTGGACATACGTGAGTTTCATCAGACAGCGACGATATACTCATTTACTTTCTTATTCTACTATATTTATAATAGTTTCCTTGAAAACATGCACTGTTGGCCATGTTGTTTAGTTTTTGTTTTTTTACATTATGTAAGATGATTTTACGTAGAAGAAACATTACTTAAGCTGGGTTTTCACATGCAGGGTCACAAAATATTTTTAAATGCCTCTACAGTTCTCCTAAACAAACCTCTCTTAGTTCCAGCGCAAGGGTGGCCAGACGTTCGTTCTCTCCCTGTGTGCTGGTGAGACTGTTTTTCGTTTGCCGCAGGTCGGCCTGTAGTTCTTGCATTCTCTGCTCATAATACGCCTCTTTAGATGCCGATTCCAGGATAAGAGATTCCTCCCTGCTCTCGCCATCTGCTGCCACCTTTCTGTGGGTGGAGTGAACCTGGCCATACGCCTGTGTTGAAATGATCATGGAGAGCACGGTTACATAAGTCTATGCATTATTAACACAAACTGACAATCCTGGAGATTGTCAGACCCAAGTCTCTTAGATGAGCTTTTATTCTTAATTGTATTAAAGAGATAGTTCACCCAAAAATGAAAATGTTGTTATAAACCTGTATGAGTTTCTTTATTCTGTTGAACACAAAATAAGATATTTTGATAAATGATGGTAACCACACAGTTGACGGTACCCATTGACTTTCATCGTATTTGTTTATCCCACGATAGAAGTCAATGAGTGCATACAATCATTTAAAAATATCATCTTTTGTGTTCAACAAAATTTTCATTTTTCAGTTAACTATTTCTTTAAAGGGGACATTTCACAAACCTTTTTTAAGATGTCAAATAAATCTTTGGTGTCCCCAGAGTACATGATATGTGTATTCTTTTAAATGCAAATGAGTTGATCTCTGCACTCAATGGCAGTGATGTGGTTGGATAGTGCAGATTAAGGGGCGGTATTATCCCCTTCTGACATCACAATGGGAGCCAAATTTAATGAGCTATTTCTTTACATGCTTACAGAGAATGGTTTACCAAAACTAAGTTACTGGGTTGATCTTTTTCACATTTTCTAGGTTGATACAAGCACTAGGGACCAAATTATAGCAATTAAACATGTGGACTGATAAATTAACATGTAGCACTGATAAATTATTGATAGAACAAAATTATGTTAAGTAAAAATAATGCTAAAAACTGTATTTCAAGTAATCTGATATAGGAATGCACTGAATGTTTGGGGGATTTATAAAGCGTGCACTCCTTTCACTCTACGCTGGTTACTTTTTAATCGCTTCATAAAAATCTTTATTGTTCAGTAAAATTTATTTGGCCTATTCACCTATTCACACAGATTTTTTAATCTGACAGCCACCTTAATCGTTTTTGTTGATGTGAATCAATAGGCTTTAAGCCCAGTTGCACTACTTCCTGAACTTCAGCCAGCTCCTTCTTTCCTGTCTGCCATTATTGGACAAACTGATTAATCCAGGTGTGTCTGATTATTGTTGTTGTGACTACTGAGGTCAGGCACACCTGGATTAATCAGTTTGTCCAATAATGGCAGACAGGAAACAAGGAGCTGGCTGAAGTTCAGGAAGTAGTGCAGCTGGGCATAATTGTGTGTTTCAAAATTAATTTTTTACATGACAAGTACATTAATTTAAATATTTTGAGTCATTTGAAGTTTTTACTAAATAAAACGTGTACATAGCTTGTTAAATAAAACACCAGTATAAAAAAGCCATTTCTATCTAGGCCTTTGCAAACCATTGTGGCCAAATCACAGGATTCCCACAGGAAGTTTACCAACCATCTTACAAAGCAACTTGCAAACACCAGAGACGCTTTTCCTCCAAATGATGATGTAATCAGCAAGAAACAAAAACTGTTGGAATTCTGTCCGAGTGAGCTTTGCAACACATGGTTCCCCTCTTTCTATCCGTGTGCCAGTCTGAATGATGTCATCATTGGCATGCTACAGTTTGCGAATGTCACACCCACACTGCACCATGGCAGCCAAAGCTATAAAGGCTAACATTTAAATCAGTGCTGGTGGATGGCTGAATGGCTAATAGATTGGCATGCTGGGATTACTGACATTTCCCTGTCATGTACAAAGCACATAAATACAGGGCTCTATAATCTAGTACAATACATATATCTCATACTGACCTTTATAAGTTAAAATAAAAATCTAGTCAGTACTAAAGAACTGGTCAAACCAAGTTTTAAATATTGTTTCGAATTTAAGCGAATAGCATAATTCACATCACAACTATTACTATAGTGATACAGATGTTTGATATTTTTAAGATCCCCTTCAACGCAAAGGTTACCAGCTGATGAACTACAAAACAATGAAAACCAAACAAAATACAGGGCTTGTGCATTTAAAATGTGAACTGCAGTGTGCAAGCTCAGAATAAACATAACATTACCGTCCAATGGTGTGGATGCTAATATAGTTATAGTTATCTTTAAAGGTGTGAACGTGCCCTAAGATTCCCTCCTGCCACAGCAACTGCTTCTACATCTGACAGCTGTCTGTGTGTCACCTTGGATTTTGCCAGTAGTACTTTCTTTAAACTTTATTTTGACTCCAGAACAGATTTCTAAAAAATAAAAACCAAGATAGCTCAATCATCACCAACTAATTTTAATCCCAAACTTGTATTGAAAATCTATTTCAATTTAGCATAAACTAATTTCTAAGCATTTGAAAATTAACTCGAAGTTCTCAGCATGGCTCTGTTTATAAACAGCTGAGGTTGCATTTGCTGTTTTCTTTACTTTGCTAATACTGAGAAAAGGCGTAGTTAAATTTACTCCACAGTTGAAGAAGTATAAGTCCTGACAGGAGGGAGGTTAAGGTGTGACATTAGGTTGCAGGACTTCTTACGTACTAACTGTAACAGTCAGCAAATTCTTAATATCAATCAGCAACCAAAACGCTTGCCAAAGAGAGCTGATTTAGATACCAAACTTTGTTGTTTATGAAAGGACACATAGGGATCTCCCAAACATGCTTTATCTTTTCCCAGGGTACTAGTTTGAAGTAGGGCTGTGCAATAATCGTTTTTGAATTTCAATTTCAATTTCGGTTCAAACAATTTAAAAAAATATATGAAGAGTTTCGTTGCAAAACGAGATAAATCCATTTTTTAACATTTTTGTCAAAATATGTTTATTATTATGTTATCATGTTATTATTTTGTTTTATGGTGCTACTTAGCTGTACTTTTTAAGTTATGAAGGTTTAAATCAAAACAAACCAACTGCAGTTGAATTGAAATTACTTGGAATGCACAACCAAAAAACGAGATTTCTGAACAATTAAAAAAAATGGTGGTTATCTCGTTTTGCAACGAAACTCTTCATATATGTATCTATATGTGCCCCTGGACCACAAAACCAGTCACCAGGGTCAATTTTTTGAAATTGAGATTTATACATCATCATAAAATATTTGGCCGAGATGCAACTATAAAATAAATCTGGAAAATGAGGGTGCAAAAAAAAATCAAAATATTGAGAAAAACGCCTTTAAAAGTTGCCCAAATGTCCTTCCTTAGTAACGCATATGATGAATACATTTGAACAAATTAAATACATTTTTGATATATTAATGGTAGGAAATTTACCAATTATATTCATGAAACATGATCTTTACTTAAAGGATTAGTAAATTTTCTTTAAAAAAAATCCAGATATTTACTCATCACCACCATGTTATCCAAAATGTTGATGTCTTTCTTTGTTCAGTCGAGAAGAAATTATGTTTTTTGAGGAAACCATTCCAGGATTTTTCTCATTTTAATGGACTTTAATGGACCCCAACACTTAACAGTTTTAATGCAGTTTAAAATTGCAGTTTCAAAGGACTCTAAACGATCCCAAACGAGGCATAAGGGTCTTATCTAGCAAAAACATTTTTGGCAAGAAAAATAAAAAATATGCACTTTTAAACCACAACTTCTCTTCTAACTCCGGCTGTGTGAACTCACGTAATTGCGTAATGACGTCAAAAGGTCACGTGTTACATGAAACGCACATTTGCAGATCATTTTAAACAATAAACTGACACAAAGACATTAATTCGTATCATTCCACATACAACAACAATGGAACGGTCCTCTTTCTCCACACTTGTAAACACTGGGGTGTAGTTTCAATACGTCATCCGTGACCTCTTGATGTGATGACGTATTACATGAGGTCGCGCTGGCGTATCACAGAACCAGAGGAAGACGAGAAGTTGTGGCTTAAAAGTGCATATTTTTTATTTTTCTTGCCAAAAATTACGATCGTTGCACTAGATAAGACCCTTATGCCTCATTTAAGATCGTTTAGAGTCCTTTGAAACTGCAATAGTGTTGGGGTCCATTAAAATTAGAAAAATCCCGGAATGCTTTCCCTAAAAAAATAATTTCTTCTCGACTGAACAAAGAAAGACATCAACATTTTGGGTGACATGGTGGTGAGTAAATTATCTGGATTTTTTTTAAGAAAATGGACTAATATTTTAACATCTTAATGATTTTTGGCATTAAAGAAAAATCTATAATTTTGACCCATACAATGTATTGTTGGCTATTGCTACAAATATATCAGAGCTATTTTCATCTGCTTTTGTGGTCTAGGGTCACATATTCATATTTTTTACAATTATATATATAAAAAAACATCTTAAAACATTTTTAATAAGCATCTCGGCTGTGCTTATGACTTTTAAACAAACAATGCTATTGCTATTTACTGTACATGATACTCTTTCTTTAAAACTAAATCTTTAATCACATTAATCTCCAATCTAGATAAAAAGAGAGCTTAACACTACATTTTCTCTGTTCCTACAAGAAACCGCAAATATTTAGACTTGTGCTTCTTTAAATAGTCACAGGCCAAATAACCCACAGCATTACTGGGTAGATGCACAGCTGTGGACGCACCACACTGGTAGCAAATCTGCGACCCCTCCCCATTGGCTAAATATTACCTTTCTTTAACAGTTTACACCCCTTCTACTGGTCTGCACAGCTGACAAAGTATCCCGGCCGTAAACTCCAAACTGAACTAAATTCTGAGGACCCGTGTACACAAAATTCAAGGAGCCCCTGGTGTTTAACAATCCTTTTACTTTGGTTTATTTGACATATGACCCTGGTGGGCTCTTTCTACAGTAGACCTCCTTCAAAGCCCAAAACATGTAAAGAAAATGCTTGAAAGGAATTACACAATTTTTTAAGTCAAAATAAGTAAGTGGACAGCCATGTCCAAAGGAAATGTCGCAAATTTATCAAATAATATATCAGAGACATTTACATTTATGTATTTGCATGAAACTTAGAATAAAACTGTACAGAAAATAAAGGAAATAAAACCTATATTTACTTTATGCATTTAAAATTATAGACCGAAGTTCTGAGGTGACACACCAGATCACAAATAACGTAGTTCACGAGTTCACACTTACAAATAATTCAGAACAGAGTTATTAATATGCGTATTTGGCGTGCTGTCCGAGGAGAGGGCTCCGAGCTCAATAATGGACTGAGCCCGGAGCGCTTCCTGGCGGGGAGAGGGTTCCGGGCTCAGCCTTAGGCCCGAACCCAGAACAATCCCCCCTGTTCTGGTTAGTAAGGTGACTTAGGCAATCGTGCGGAGAAGGGGAGGTGGAGGGATGCTGAAACTATCGAGGAATGAGGGTGAGTTGGTTTCCATTCTATATAGGTTTCTGTTAATGCCAATCAGGTGGATACCTGATTACTGATTGTCAACAGCTGGTCGTAGTTGAGGTGATTAGGTTGATTATTTGAACGTGTTCCTCCCGAACTTTGTTAATAAAAACATCATGAAATGTATTGGCCAAAATCTCAATTTGGGTGAAACTATCTCCATCTACAAACTAAGTGACGTCACATTACTGTACTGATATCATATTGTAATACCATACTATTTTGTATATACTATATAAAGTATATTTAAAATATTTTATATATACACAATCATAATAAATGATCATCATATTATTAGCACACAGGTGAGTTTAAACAACAGAGTAGATCTGACGTACGTCGGGCTGAAAGGATTATCGTCTCCTCATTTCACCTTGTTCTTCTGTCTGATCCAATGTGTCTGATCCTCAATTGCTACACCTGTGTTTAATGTGTTCGGGTGTGTACGTGTCGACCTCCACATGAGAAGGTCTCCGAGGGTTTAACATCCCACTGCGTCCTCTACGTAGCACATCGTGTAAAGCACCAAGCTTCCAAACCTACAGCCTGTGAGTTTAAATCCTGCATGCAAAACCTTTCTATTTGTGTATGCATGCTAAATACTAAAACACTGTAAGTCACTCTGAATAAAATCATTTGCTAAATATAAATGTTAAAATCAGTGTATCACTTCAGTGAAATCAAATAGCATTTAATAACCATTTATGCATTTGTCCGACACTCTTATTCAAAGCGACTTACATTCAATCCATGCATTTTTAATCGATATGCGGGTGACTCTCACGAAACCATTGAAACACCACGGCACTAATGATTTTAGCTTTAAAATGTGTAATATAGTAACATTAAAAAGCATCAGAATTACCACAATACTGTGTTCTACCTTGCACAATGTGTGATTTCAACATAAGAATTTATAATTGTAAATTTTATCTCATTTTCTGCTGAAATTCTCATTACCGCAATGTGTTCGGCTGTGTTTGAACATGCGTTATGTTGTAATTTAATCAAATTAACACAAAAATATTAAGAAAAAAAATAAATGGATGTTTTGCTAGACTACTTTAGATGACAGAAAAAGTATTTACTGAATATTCATGTATAATAATAATGAAGAAAAATTAGGAAAATGATGTGTCCATGCCTGATGTTCTCATCCTCCGCAACACTTTTTGAGAACAGTTTAAGCACACATACAGAATTTTAATAAAGTTTGATTTTGAGTGACCAAGCACATGGACCAGTTACTTCAAGATGGCTACCAGGTAAGATCATTTTTTTACAGTTAATTTGAAATATTGTCTTGTCAGAATGCTTACACGACATTTTGATTATCATTACCGCAACAGATGCTTATTAAATGTTAATTTAATTAATAGAAGCATAATACTTTGATTTTAAATGCATGTGCAGAATCTCCAAATTATGTTCTTTCAGGTTTGTCATGTCATTTTGAAAATATGTCAGTGTTGATGTTTTCTGACTGTTGCCGTAATGAGATTTTTTAGGACTAATTTTTTTTTATTATGTTACAAAAAGTGTTAAATGATAAGTAAAAGTTTTTAAATTAATGTTCCCATTTACGCCAGACTTTGTTTTTCAATGTCTGGTGGGAAAAAAAAGTAAATTTAAGCAATTTTTACATTTTCATGCTTGACATTTTTAAAACCAAGTTTTCGTGAGAATCACCCATGCATGTTCTCTGAGATCAAAACCATCACATTTGTAATGCTAACACAATGCTAACTGAGCTACTGTGAGCTATGAATCTACTTTCTTTCTGCATTAATATAAAATCACAGATGTGCATTTATGGGCATTTTGCAATGACTTTAAGCATGGTGGTTCATTCACTACTAAGAGTCATAACTATCCATTCACCGTTTTCCGTACACTTGACTCATGGAAGATAATCTGTCCCTAATCTGATTGATCTCATCTGTAATGACCTACAGAAGTCTTTGGTAGTTTCTAAGTGATACAGGAAAGTATTAATAAACAGAAAAAGTTTAATAGTTTCCAGCTGAAGCCCCTCACTGACACTGCTAGCGTGAGATGAGTCTATGCCCTGGATATGAGTCAAGACGGGGAGCTTTTTTTAGCCTGATTTCCACTCAGATCTTCTTCCTGCCATGACGATATCCTCACCCTTCGTTTAGATCCGGACCGTAAAGATTAGAAAAGTATGTTTATATAAACCTACATGACATATAAATGAGTACAATAAACTATAATCCAAAAAATCACGTTTTGCTTTGCAATGTTTGTGTTTGTGTGTGCGTGTGTGTGTGTGTGTGTGTTGTTGTTGTTGAAAGTAAGATGCAAGCCAAAATTGAGATCAAGTTCAGGCAGAGGTGCTGATGACACAATCAATAACTAAACTAAGTCCTTATAAACTAAACAATAAATGTACCACCAAGCTCTATTACAGGATGTCACATGAACATAAAATGACTAACGTCTGTGTCACTTCTTGTTTCACTTCTCATCGCTGTTTCAGCCTCTTAACATCACATATTTTATATGTTAATACAGATATAAAAAAGTATTATTTATTTACATACATTTATTAGTCTATTAATAGTAAAGCTGAACTTCCTGCCTTATCTTAGATAACAGGAAGGATATCCTGTGGTCTTTCTTTAGGTTATTGTGCTAGAATGAAAATAAACAATGCTTAACTCAAAACGTATAATAAATACTTTATTATTATGCAGTGATTTGAAACCTTTGTATACAGGCATGTATTGTCATTATTTGCTTAAACATTGACATTATTTGTAAAGTTGGAAATTTTGGGTTTCATTGACCGATATAATAATAGCCTACTACATAAATAAAGGTCTACATAAAAATATAGATCAAAATGTAAAGATTTTACACAATATTTACCTGACCATTCCAGTGTATATGGCAGGTTTTGGAACAGATACATAAGAAAACCAAGCCATACATACTAGGATATATAATTTTAAAACTTTCTAAGATTTATTTATTTTACCGTTTCGGTTGTATACGAATTGTATATTAAACTTATTGTATAACGTTTACAAATAATACTATAGCCTAGTCATGAGATACAATGTAAAGAGAACAAAATAATTAGCATACATTAAACTCGCAACAATGTAACAATGGGTGGAGATCCGCAGACTGTTACTGCCGCTGCGCGAAACAAATGTAACATTCTGCGAACAAATAGTAACACTGTATGTTGTAGCATTTCCTCCCACCTCTTTAAGTTGATCCAGCTCTTGTCTGACGGTCTCATAATCGCCTTCAAGATCTTCAAAGCGTTGTTTCAGCTGTTGGTTTTCCTCCAGCACCACCAGCCCGTATTCCGCCGCCTGGATCTTCTCCCGGGTCGTCTCGCTGAGCTCCCGGGACAAGCGCTCGATCTCGGCGCGGAGCCAGTTGGGCCCGGCCTCCGTGACCAGTTGCGCCTCGGGATATCTGTCTTCATCCCCAGACATGTCTAATGCAGCCGATAACGGACCCAGCCCGTTAATTTCTCATGGTCAAGCATTAAAGCCACATGTAAATATTTCCAATATGACGTGCACACAGCTTAGCCTATTGGATGCACTGCTCTTAAATTTAAAGTTAAAATCCAATATTACAAATGTACTCTCCATGTTTGAATGTATAGATCCATGGTTTTCTCCGTTGTTCGGATGTCATTCCTGAGATAAGGAGGGGAAGTCAGTATGCCGTGAGATCATCCAGCAGGAATACGAAGTGATTTTCTGCGGTTTTATGGGTATGTAGTTCATTCACAACATTCGTCAGCGTTAAATGCGAGCTTTAAAACTGCAGTACCCACAATGCTTTGCGTTCTGTACACGAATACAGTTCTGTCTTTAAATCAGAAGCACACAGATGGGAGAAAAAGCTTAAAAGTTGCTCACTGCTTCCACCTGCTGGTTGGTTGGTGAGGTTTTAAATTGTGAATCAATAAACCACACCGCAAGGCTCTCTAAAATGAAACAACTTGATTTACATTGTGCTCTGATGTAGGGCCTGTGGTTTTTGTGTTGTGTATTTTTCGGCATGTGTTTGCATGTTGGCACTTAAACTGCACTTATATCAAACAGAAAGTATTTTAAAAAGGAACCACAAAAGGTTTCAACTCAATCATTCTGAAAGAGAAACTGTTTTTTTTGGGACTTTTACAGGCATGCCATTGTTTGATATCTGTCATTGCCAAGGTACAGTTCACCTGAAGCACTCTGTCAAAGCGGGTTTTGCTTTAATGCTATGTCCGAAGAGTTGAGTTGATCAAATGGTAAGAATAACCTTTTCTTTTTGCTTCCTTTGACAAAAAAATTATAAGGCTATATCTATTTTAAGTCTCAAATCGATATGTGTTCAGTCAACAATATTCTACAATTTTCTCTTTAGGGAGGGATGGATTTATTTAATCACTGTAAGTCTGCTACATAATAACTTATTGATAACCTGAAATTAAAGTAGTTTTGTCGTTTATATTTTTTGATGATACTGTTGTTAATGTTTCCCACAGATAAATTTTATCATTTCTTTTCCATCTGTTTCGGCCTGGGATGTGGACTAATGCTGTATAGGCCCTATTACTGTAAGAATGATACTTTTGTGCCTTAATACAGTGGTTCTTAAACTGGGGGCCGAGATGGTGCCAGGGGGGCCCCAGTTTTGTGATATTTTATAAAATACATTCATTTATCATTAAACCTTAGAAACATAAGGCTACTAACCAACAGCAATATGTTTTATAATTTAATATGTTTTGTTTAGTTAAAATTTTAGATTTTTAATGTTGTACATTTTATTTCGGGGGGCTGCAAAAGTAGGCACCGCATAAGGGAGGCCACACGGCAAAACTTTGAGAAACACTTCTATAATATAAAGTGTGAACAATGGTTTGTTTGTATTCAACAGGACATTCACAATGCTTTTCAAATGGCATAAATGATGACTTGGGCACTTGACAGTGCAGTCATGTTGCCAGATCATTCACAAAGAAGTGCAAAAAGGATTTAAACGTTTGTTCTGAGTGACTCTACACCCTTTATCACTCTGAGACTGTGAAGCTGAAAGCCATAAAAGACAAAACATGGTGTAGCAATGAATGAAACTTTCAGTTAGAAAAGTTTTGGGGATATTTTGTTTAATAATAAACATATTATAACATAATAATAGTTTAATAATCAAATGTGTCTTTTCCAGCCACTGTGTTGCCATCGATCATCTGTGTTTTCTGTACAGTTGGTTTTGAATTTTTGGGTGCAGCCTGTGGTAAGATGGTTTATTAAGACTAAATGTTTTCATTACATGAAGTTAATAAATATATAACATAAATTATAGGTCCAATAGTTCTAATTCTAAATAATTAATTCAACATTAAAGCTGTTACACAATTTGTTGAGTTTATTCAACTTCTTATGTTTTTCCTATTAGGTTTGCCAGCCCATACCAAAAAATGTAAAGGTGCACCTTATGACCGAAGAGGTAATGTACTTGTGTTCTGATGAATCTGCTTTTTCTCCTTTAGTAAAAGGTTTATAGGAATTGTTCATCTTCCTCTCACAGATGTCATTTGGGGATATTGTTTTGCATTCTTGGTGACTATCCTGCATCTACGATCTTATCATGGTATGTCACGCAGACATCTTTATAAACAATCAGTGATGCGTGTTTTCTTATGTTGTGATCTACACACACAATGCATGTCTTCAGTGCCGTTTATAGTTACAAAGAAATGAAACTGTAATGGTTAGGTGGTCTTTCTCATTTGTAAAATGCATACTGTATGTGATGCAATTATTTTTATCCATCTCTTATACCTGACAGTTTTAATATTTAATACATGTATTGTGTTGTAATTAAAGTATTTCCTTTTATTTGCAGTTTATACTATGTCCTGTGGCTGGGGTATCACTATATTTGCAATAAGAGGAGCAAAGCGCAAATACAGCGCTCTATGGTAAACAACCAGTTAATTTTAAGTTTCACAATAAGTGTCAAAAGCAAATTTTTTCTAATTACATACTAAACCCCAATCTGTTATTCTTGGCTTTCAAACAGGGAGAAATGGAAATACTACGATTAAAATACAGCTTGGATTTTGAAAATGGATAAAAATTCTCAATATATTATTATTGTATTTATTTTTCATAAATTATATTTTTAATCAACTTTTTTGCTTCTCTCTCCTATGTTTTTATGTTGGCCTGTGGCCATTTGTAAATGTGCTGTAGAAATAAACTGAACTGAATTTATGATCAAGAAAACAATGTTACACAATATAACATGTATACGACAAGCAGTACCGTACACACATGATCTCTTAAACTCAAATCCAGAGGACTTTAATCATTCCCTTTGTGGACAGACAGAGAAATGAAAGAGGAAGTGTTGTTATAAGTTAAAGCTCAGACATAACATGTTTCAGTAACACCATCTCTCATTTTCTCAGACCAGTAAAAGACAGCTTCAGGAAAACACAAAATGCTACTTCATCCCTAAACACAGAAAGCATTACACAAGGTGAAATATAGGACAACCGTGAATAACTTTACTTAACCACCTGTTAAACATTCTTGTTACATTATCTTTTATATATGTTAAGTCTAAACTCTGTGTATCAATAAAATCCACCTCCCCTCATCTTCATAGATACACAATGATAATATAAAAACATTAAAATATGTCACAAACAGTTTTGTTGGATCTTATCAAATTGCACTTTTAAAACATGAGCATCACATATTGATACTTTTTGGTGATAAAGTATTGGCAGCTTTGCGGTAATGACCATTGAGTTTAACCTGGTAGTGACAGAGGGTGTATTAACTCTAGAATATAAACAAAATGAATGAACTGCATTTAAAAACTGACACCAATTATTTCTTATTGCTAATATATTCATAGATGGGTCACTAAAAGTGAAAAAGGGTTTGGGCTATCTTTTAGAAAAGTGAACAGGTTTATTTGGCATTGGCCGAGCTGCTGATCATTTTCTTGACCATCTGTGCGATGGAGTTGCGGTCAATGCCGTGGATTTTCAGCAGGTCGGACATTTTTCCACTGCGGGGAACATGAGCGACAGCCAGGCGCTGCAAAGTAAAGTTTGGCTCATTTACGATAGCAGAGCAAACCGCCTCCCCTAAACCACCTGTGAATAACAGAAATAAAAAAGTTAAAAGATGCTTTAAAAGTTTACTTTTTTACACTAATATCACTACCTGACAGAAATGTTTGAAACAGATGTCAAGTGAAAGCACGGTAGATTGTATAAAGAAAAACTAAATCAGTTCTTCATATCTTAAAGGTTCTTTATGGAACCATACAGCTAAAATCTTCTATGGCATATCATGTAGCACCTAAAGTTATTTTTTGCATTATTATTTTTTTATTTTTTGCATTATCCTGCTGGAAGTAGCCATCAGAGGATGAGTATATGGTGGTCATAAAGGGATGGACATGGTCAGAAACAATGCTCAGGTAGGCCGTGGCATTTAAACGATGCACAATTGGCACTAAGGGGCCTAAAGTGTTCCAAGAAAACATCCCCCACACCATTACACCACCACCACCAGCCTACACAGTAGTAACAAGGCATGATGGATCCATGTTCTCATTCTGTTTACGCCAAATTCTGACTCTACCATCTGAATGTCTCAACAGAAATTGAGACTCATCAGACCAGGCAACATTTTTCCAGTCTTCAACTGTCCTATTTTGGTGAGCTCGTTCAAATTGTAGCCTCTTTTTCCTATTTGTAGTGAAGATGAGTGGTGCTTCTGCTGTTGTAGCCCATCCGCCTCAAGGTTGTGCGTGTTGTGGCTTCACAAATGCTTTGCTGCATACCTCGGTTGTAACGAGTGGTTATTTCAGTCAAAGTTGCTCTTCTATCAGCTTGAATCAGTCGGTCCATTCTCCTCTGATCTCTAGCATCAACAAGGCATTTTCGCCACACAGGACTGCTGCATACTGGATGTTTTTCCCTTTTCACACCATTCTTTGTAATCCCTAGAAATGGTTGTGCGTGAAAATCCCAGTAACTGAGCAGATTGTGAAATACTCAGTCTGGCACCAACAACCATGCCACGCTCAAAATTGCTTAAATCACCTTTCTTGCCCATTCTGGCATTCAGTTTGGAGTTCAGGAGATTGTCTTGACCAGGACCACACCCCTAAATGCATTGAAGCAACTGCCATGTGATTGGTTGATTAGATAATTGCATTAATGAGAAATTGAACAGGTGTTCCTAATAATCCTTTATGTGAGTGTATACTATAACTACAACATGACAATAAAAAACTTTTCTGTGTTATTAAAATTATTCACGCTAACTAAAATGTGCATTAATAACCCATAAATCATGTCAAAATCTTCTTATTGTAAATTTCTAAATTTTTGCGTTTCTTATTGTCCTAGCATGCCCCTGCTATATCGTGACCCATCGTGCTATATCACACTATCTCTGTTTTGTCTTCTGCACTCTTAAGAGGAGCTACATGATGCCATTAAAGTATAAAATAACAATTTTAGGCTGTATGGTTCCATAAGAACCCTTCAAAAACCTTTCTGTTCTATGGCATCACTGTGAAGAACCTTTTAAGCAACTTTATTTTTAAGAGTGTGGGCAAAGAGTGATTTCAGGATTATTTTGGATGTTCTCTCTCTCTCTTTCTCTCTCTCTCTCTCTCTCTCTCTCTCTCTCTCTCTCTCTCTCTCTCTCTCTCTCTCTGTCCAACCTCACTGCTCCTCTGGCACGCAGGCAGTAATGCCAGGTCCAGGGATGTCAGCTTTATCTAGGTCACAACAGACCCTGGAGGCATACGCCTGCTTAAGAAGATCTGACAGCCCTCCGCTTCTCACTGTCTGTTTTTTCCCTGAATGAACAGAATGTGACATGCCCAAAAAAATCTACTTATTATAACAACAACATGCCTCTTGCTCTCTGATCCAATGTGACAATTTGCCAGCATCATATTTTTGCCAATCAGAGACTTCCACAGTATTCTGAGGTCTTGCAGACCAAAGCCACCTCTTCAACTAGACATTCATCCATCCTGAAACGTATGTTTAAAACTGAAAAGATAATTGGCTTTGATCTTGAAACTCACCCTCGTAATAGTGATCCTCCACCGTGATGACACGACCTTTGGTGGCACGCACATGATTGATGATGGTTTTGGCATCTAGAGGTTTGACTGTGAATGGATCGATCACTCTGATGTGGATCCTTTCTGGAAAATAAAATAAAAAACAAATAGATTAAGAGTGAACATTAGGCTAATACTAATATCAATCATTTCTGACTCAGAAACAATGAGCATTATTTAGTTTTCAGAATCAACGTTAGAAATCAATCAAGAACAGATAGAAACAGCAATGTCGATTTTTGTTACTCTGTTACTTTAAATAATTTGCTTGCTACTTGAAAAGCCATATTATATTAAAAAAGCTACAGTAAATGTTATCTTAGCAGTTTTTACCTTTTTTGAGTTGCTCAGCTGCAGCCAGAGCTTCATGAAGACTCATCCCTGCTCCAATCACTGTAACCTGATCGTCCTTACTCTGGTACACCACCTGGTAAAGTAAAAACATTTAACATTACATTATTGTTGATTTGAATGTTTTAATTTTAATATATATATATATATATATATATATATATATATATATATATATATATATATATATATATATATATATATATATATATATATATATATATATATATATATATATATGTGTGTGTGTGTGTGTGTTCTTCGTTCATGATACAGAGGAATAGTTTTACCTTTAGCTGGCCAACATGAAAGTCTTCATTGGTGTTGTAAATGATCGCTGTTTCTGGACGAGTGGTCCGGATGTAACAAATTCCCTGAATAAATGAACAAAACACAGATCCAGCAAACTGAAACTGAATCAAATGAAATTTTGAACCTAAAGTCAAACCGCATAAATGTTTGTTTTTCAAGGTTTTTTAGGGTGGTTTCAAATTAAAAAAGAACTACAACTGTAAAAAGCGAAAGTTGGATTAATTAAAAAAAATACTTTAATTGGTAAGTGAAAAATTTATGTAGACAAAGCTTACAATTTTTAATAATTGAAGTCAATTTTCAAAGTTTTTTTACTTCACTCTTTCAAGTGAGAAAATTTGTCAAAACTTAAATGTTTTAGTGTTACCAATTTATATTTTTTTGAGAAGATCAAACTTTTACTTTTTACAGGGTATATTTGACAAAAATCTGATAACTACATATGTAAATGAAGGAATAAATGACTTAAAACAAATACAAGTAATTTTTAAATTAGTTCTGAATTTATTTTTGCATGACCTTTTTTGATTAACCTGATTGACCTTTAATGATTGTTATCTGTACATTTTATTTTTATTCTTTTATTTATTTTTTATATTTATTTATTTTTCCACATATATATGAATTTTTATATTCTCACATTTCTTTATTATTTATTTATTAATTCATTTTACATTTCATTTACGTGTTAATTCTTAAAAAGGGTTTTCACAAGTTCAGAGCATGTGTTATAAATCGAGTTTTAGATGTTATATTTTTTTACCTTGTATTAAACACAATATTTTCGATTAATAGACTATAAGATAGGGCTTCAAGTATATGGTATGATTTATTTTTTATGATCAGGGTTCCCACACCTTAGTTAGCTTAAATTCAAGGACCTTTCAAGGACTTTCCAGGTGCAATACCCTCAAATTCAAGGACTAAATGTGAGGAAACATTTCAAGTGAGAACAAGGTTACATAATGTTACCTGTTAAGATATATTGTTACAGTTGAGGGAACTCGCGCTGCGTCACTGTGGTGACACTTTGGGAACGCCTCCAGGGATAAGTGCATCTGAATGTGTATATCAAATTCAACCAATCGTGAGGCTTAACCACAAAGACAAGGTGACGCGGGAGACAGGAAGTATATCGCTATCTGAAATATTGCCAAAGACGGCATTACAGGGCCGCAGGAAGTATGGCAAGGGAGACGCATCGTCTCGTTCCCTTCTCAGGGAACAACAGTTACATACTTAACCCGAGACGTTTTCATGTGTCAAACACAACTATGCAAAAAAAGAAATTTGGTATGAATCAACATTCGCATACAGAAGATATAAGCATTTAAAGCAAACAGTTTAGCATGGATGCTTAAAAAGTCTAGAATTTTTATGATATTACACTACACAGGGAATAATATGGATTTTTTTCTGGAAAACTTCTTGCATAAAATAGATTCAAGCACTTTCAATGACCTGTATCTATGTATGTATATTTTCAAAAACGTCCCCGGGCCTTACATTTTTTCCCCAGATTCACAAATGTTCAAGGATTTTAAGGACCCGTGGGAACCCTGTATGATACTGTCAATGTGCAACAGTTACTACAAATTCCTGATCTGTTTATTACTATTTATAATAGTGAATATATCAAATACCTTTGTGTTGGCTGCGAGCTCCACAGCCTTTTCGGTAGACACACCATCACTGGGGTAAAAGATGGTGGCAGTAGGGATGGCTCTAAAAATAGCCATGTCCTCCAGACCCATATAAGCTGGTCCATGTTCTCCTGTAATACAAACACATATACTTACACTATTAATTTCTAAGAAAGACTAACTATTATAGAGCGGGTATATGAGGCAGGTGTATACACATGCAAACAGTCATGCAGACAGGTGTACGGCCAAACAAACCGACAGAAAATGTGTCATGCAGTGTACCTGTGCTAACAGAAGGGATGCCGGGTCACCCGAAGACTTCTGAGATAAACAGGGAGAGAGGAAGAAAGGGTAAAGTGCTAACAGTCACACCATCCCCAGACATTCAGGAGAACAAAACATAAAGAGAGGTTCAGGAAAAAGGGGTGAATTGCTCCTAAATCTATGATAAACATGAACTCATAAAATCTTATTAACATTAAACCAATAGAGATTAAATGTGTAAGCGTGTAAGAGAGGACCATTGGGGTGCTGGAAAGTGGGTGGGGCTTTAAAGGAAGAATATGATTGGCGGTCTAATAGACTATGAATTAAGCTGCAATCACACTAGGCTTTGAGTATTTAAAATGACAATGGACAGTGTCATATTTTAGATTTGTAAAAATGTTTTCCCTGTTAGTTTTTTTACTTATATTTTCTGCAATGAAAAATTAAATCAATAAGAAACAATAACTAAATAAAAAACTTAGGGCAACGAAAATCAGATATGTCAAACATTAGGGCTTTTGATTGTATTACATCACGAATGTGATCCAGGACCAAAAAAAAAAGTGTCATAAGGGTCAATTTTTCTGAAATCAAGATTTATACATTACATGGAAACTGAATAAATAAACTCTTCATTGATGTATGGTTTGTTATGATAGGACAATATTTGGTCAATATACAACTATTTGAAAATTAATCTGAGGGTGCCAAAAATCTAAATATTGAGAAAATGTCCTTTAAAGTACCTAAAAACAAATATTAGTGATAAATCCATTTTATATATTTATGATAGGAAATATCTTCATGAAATATGATCTTTACTTAATATCCTACACTGTAAAAAACACTTTGCTGCCTTAAATTTTTTGTTGAATCAACTCGGATTTACAAGTCATTTCAACTTACTATTATTTATCTTGACTAGAGATGAGTTGTTATAACTACAGGTGAGTTGTTATAACTTAAAAAAACTGAGTTGACTTTTCTCAACTAGATTTTATAAGTTGTGACAACTCATCTCTGTTGACATGACTTGTAAATCTGAGTTGATTTAACAAAAAATTTAAGGCAGCAAAGTATATTTTACAGTGTGATGATTTTCGGCATAAAAATATAATGAATCATGACTGGATTTGTGGTCCAGGGTCACAAATTAAATAAAATAAAATAATAAAAATAAAAAAATGCTTTATAATAATTTATATAAATGTTAATATTTAAATTAATAATAATACATATCATGCAGAATGCAAGATAAGATTTCTTTGCATTGCATTTCCATTTTCTTTTGTTCGCATGTGTATAACTTTAAGCAAATGAAATGCATGTCTCTCTAAAGTGTCTCTTGTAAAACAAAAGCAATGACTTTTTACCAGATGACAGGCCGCAGTGGGAACCACATAGGTTAATATTGCTCTCAGAAATGGCAGCCATGCGGACCTGGTCGTATGCGCGGGTGAAGAAGGTTGCCAAGCTGCTGGCGAACACAATGTTTCGTTCACATGCGCCACAGCCTGTAGCAACACTGACCTATAGGAGACAGACAATTTTTATGACAACAAAGTGTTCCTGTATCTGGTAAAGCATTGCGTTTTTACTGCAAAGAAACAGACAGATTCTTAGACAGATGGATGGGTTTGTAGGTAAAAAGATAGACAGACAGATAGATATATGCAAAATATGCATTGGCAATGCACACTTAAACAGTGCAAGTTGATATGTATTTTTTCTTTGACAGATTAAAAAGAATGTCTCTCTCATTAGTATGAATGCTTACATCTATTAGGATTGCCTAACGGTAGGGTGTGGAAAAAAGAAAATGACAAACAAGAAACCTTCATTTAACTTTTCACAACAAAAACAATCATGCATTTTTGTAAATTTTTCATTCATAAGGGATCATAAATAATATTTTGATGAGGATATTCTGCAGGGTTTCTGGGGCTAGGCACTGCAGCAGGGTGTGGTGCAAAATGAAGCGTAAGTGGGTCACATCCTCAGTACTGCATTATGGATAGACATCCATGTTTTATAAAACTAACCAGCAATTCCAAAGGTTGTGAGGGCCATTTTTTGTGGTAGTTTCCAAAAATTATTGAAAAGATTGAATAAAATGTTCCCAAAAATGCTTAAGTTTAAGTTTCATATGCATGTGTTGGAAACAGTGGCGTAGTGTCTGGGCATGCAGGGTATGCACGTGCAAATGGGCCCGGGCCAATAGGGGGCCCGGCCCTGGGCCCCCCAGCTTTTAATAAAAAAAATTTTTTTTCAATTTAATTTTTATTTGTGGCAGCAATAAATATATTTTTGTATGCATATCATGTGTAGTGGTGTCTTATTTCTCCATAATGTCTAATTTCTCAGTCATTTCTTGTTTGCGTTTATTAGTTTTTTTTGCACTCCTCGGCTGCCGTAGACTACTACTTCATCATTTTTTTACATGACGCATTGCCACGCCAAAAAAAGAAAAAGAAAACACAGTGTGAGAGGTTACTATAGCGGCTATCTACATGAACATTAAGGATGGACAAATATAAACATAAAAGTGGGGCCTCAAAGAGAAAAGAGAAGGCGAAGAAGTTAGTCACAAGTCAAAAACTACCCAAAACATTTAGTTTTTCTTTATTTAAATCTACCCTTTAAAGTAAAAAAAGTAAAAATATTTGACTACCTTAAGTATATGTTGTCAACAGACCTGCGAGCCACAGTTAACAGTTAACAGTGCCAACGGGCAAGGTTGGGGGGGGGGTCTTTGGCTTAAGGGGGCCCATACATTTTTTTTGCATATGGGCCCGGAACTCACTTGCTACGCCACTGGTTGGAAAAACTTTCGCAACATTCAATGGGGTTTCTGAATCAGTTCATATCGAAAAGTTAAAATAATACAACTTCAAATCAACATATAAGGCCAAGCATTTAATCTGATCTTTAAAGGTAAGCACATACTATTTCTAAAGAACTACAATAGGGTACTTCTTTGTGTTTTTATACAATTTATGTGTTTTTTAATGTTTTAAATACCTCAATAATAATTTCCTACCATGTTTTGCTCTGCGCTATAGCACTCGATGAAGCGGTTGGGATGTTCGTTTTTAAAGATTTCAGAGTAGGTGACGTTTTTGTTGTCGACGTCCATCGCCACCAGTCGCTCATTGTAACGTCCCAGTTTGGCAATTGCCATTCCATACGCCTTACAGGTGGCAATCTACACAAGAGGATCATGATGAAGATAGTAAGATTATGTCATCTATGTGACAATAAATCCAACCATCAACCTCTTACCTTCTCCCCAGGTTTATAGTTAGGAGCGCTGGGCATGCGAACGTTGCGCAGACTGACAGGTGGAGCATCCTCGATGGGTGAAGCCGGATACAATCGCTTACTACAGCTAAGGATGCGACCCTGGAGGTCTCTCATGACGCTCTCCGCCATATCCTTTGAGAGAACCTTGCCGTGCCATCCCATCTTATCTTCTGCCGCTGAGTTTTACAAAGATGATAACAAACTTAAATCAATGGCATGCGTTTTACTACTATATAGCTACTTTATTTATAAGAGGGTTGAAATATACCAGGTATGCCTTTTCCCTTTATAGTCTTGGCAATGATGGCAGTGGGTTGGTGGCGTGGCTGGCTTAAGGCTTTACAGAGCTCTTCAACACTATGACCGTCCACAATGATAGCATGCCACCTATAAAACAAACCAATAAATATATTAATAGTGCACAGACATGCAAGCTCATCTAAATTTAAAACACACTTAAGTATATATCCAAAGTCACAACCTTTTTAATCCCAGGCAACACACATACTGATCAAATGTGTAATGCACTTGGGATAGAAGTGTCAAATGCATAAAAATTTAAATATGTGCATACATCTGGGTATAATTTTTCTAGGATTTGTACCTATACACCACAACTTAAATACCCACCCAAAGGCTTCACAACGTCTCTGGTACTTCTCCACATGATGTTGGAGTGGTGTTGGGTCACTCTGGCCCAGACGGTTGATATCCAGTATGGCCAACAGGTTATCCAGCTGGTAGTATGAGGCGAAGGCCATTGCCTCCCATACAGCCCCTTCAGACATCTCACCATCCCCCAGCAGACAGTACACACGGTAACTAAACAACACAGATGACAGATGAATTTTGTTTCTGTAAAAATGATAAACCATGTACCCTAGCTGTTAATGCGGCAGTACCCTTAATATTAGGTACAGATATATATACATTCGGTACCAATATGTACCTTTGAGATACTTATATGAACTCTTTAGGTGCAAAGCTTTCCTTTTGGAAACGCTGCCTGGTTTGTTGGCAGAATCCATTAAGATTGTGATAAAAAAAATGCTTATTTACAAGAAAATATGTCGCACACACTCTCTTCATTTATACCTCACAGTAGACATGTTTTTTTCTTTCTATACTCATTGAATACCCTTACAAAAATGAACCATGGTTTTACTACAGTTAAAACCAAAAAAACATGGTTACTGTAGTAAAACCATGGTAATCACAAAATAATCATGGTTTTGACAACCACACTGCAAAAAATTATTTTCAAGAAACAAATTCTTAGTATTTTTTCTTGTTTTCAGTAAAAATATCTAAAAATTCTTAAATTAAGATGCTTTTTTGATAGGCAAAACGACCAAAAATAAGTCTAGTTTTTAGACCCAAAATATAAAATTTAAGTGATTTTGTGCATAAAACAAGCAAAAAAAAAAATCTGCCAATGGGGTAAGCAAAATTTTCTTGAATTTTTCTTGAATTTAGTTTTTAAGAAAAATGTTCACGATTTTTTTGCTTACCCCATTGGCAGATTTTTTTGCTTGTTTTATGCACAGAATCACTTAAATTTGATATTTTTGGTCTAAAAACTAGACTTATTTTCTTCTTATTTTTAATCTTAATTAATCTTAATTTAAGCATTTTTAGATATTTTTACTGAAAACAAGACAAAAATACCAATTTTTTTTCTTGAAAATCATTTTTGCAGTGCATGGTTTTCAAAAACCATAGTTAAACCATGGTTAGTGTAGTAAAACCATGGTTTTGCTGATAGTTATCAATACACCAAAAAAACATGGTTACTACACTTTTACCACAATAATACCATGGTTAATTTTCATAAGGGTATCAACACAGTGGCAGACAGACATTAAAGGGGACATTTCACAATTATGCATTTTTAAGATGTCAAATAAATCCTGGTGTCCCCAGGGTACGTATGTGAAGTTCTAGCTTAAAACACCATCTAGGTAATTTATCAAAAATGCCACTTTGTAGATGTGAGCAGAAATGTGCTTTAGGTGTGTCCTTTAAAATGCAAATGAGCTGATCTCTGCACTAAATGGCAGTGCTGTGGTCGGATAGTGCAGATTAAGGGGCGGTATTATCCTCTTCTGACATCACAAGGGGAGCCAAATTTCATTGACCTATTTTTTCACACGCTTGCAGAGAATGGTTTACCAAAACTAAGTTACTGGGTTGTTCTTTTCACATTTTCTAGGTTGATACAAACACTGGGGACCCAATTATAGCACTTTTGGAAAAAGTCAGATTTTCATGATATGTCCCCTTTAAGCATTTATTATAAACATTAGAATTAGATTTGATTATACAATGATTATACAAAAGTTAGATTTGGGAATAAATTGTGTGCTAATGCCAAAACAGCATTCTATTATATAAATGGGGGACGGGCTTATTAGAGCAGAATAATCTGGAACGCTCCACACCCTTAAAATCCACAACAAACTTCAACATGAACACACAAACACAAATAGATTACAGTGAGCCTCTATGACAAATATGTATGAAAAATGACTAACCGCCGTTTTACTTTAATGGTTTATGGGTGAACGGTCTTGTCTTACCTGGACTTGTCAAAATATTTAGCTGTGTAGGCCATACCACAAGCTACACCCAAACCCTGTCCCAGAGAGCCTGTGGCCACATCCACAAACTGCTGCTTCTATCATGCACAAACACATACACAGAGGGAGATGTTACATAAAATAACGGCTGGTTTTGGATTAGTATTATTTGTTTACATCTAGTTTAATCTGAACTATAATTTCTGAGTCAATAAACAGCAATATTTCTCACGGTGCAACTTAATATGCACTGATATGAAATCAGAATTGGCCCATGAGAAGTGTCTTTTACTCACGGGTGTGGGGTGTCCCTCCAGCGTGGAATCCACCTGACACATGCTCATGAGATCAGACTCCTTCAGAAAGCCGATCTCCAGCCATACAGAGTAGAGGACAGGGGCCGCGTGACCCTGTGGACAGACACATACATCTACAGTTCAACAGGAACCTATTTTTTGAGGGGACCACAAATGGTTCTTCTTAATTATGCATTGCTGCAAAGAACCCTTCCTAGCAGCTTTATTCTTAAGATTGACCATCCTCACCTTGGACAGTATGAATCGGTCATTGTTGGGGTTTTTAGGGTCATCTGGCCTGTATTTCATTGTATGGAAGAAAAGAACAGACATCACCTCTGCCACGCTGCAGCATGAAGTTGGATGCCTGTGAAATAAAAAGTCTAAAAGTTAACATACAGACAGAAAAAAATGAAGAAAATTATTCACTGTATCTTAAAGGGATAATTCACCGGAAAAAAATTATTTTCTCACTCTCATGTTGTTACCAACCTGAATAAATGTCTTTGTTCTGACGAACAGGAATGAAGATATTTTGAGGAATGTTTGTAACCAAATCGTTCATGAGTCGCTTTCACTTCCATGGGGTTCATGATCAGTTTGGATACAAACATTCCTCAAAATATCATCAGAACAAAAAATGTATACGGGTTTGTAACAACAAGAGAGTAAGAAAAAAATTAAATGATTCAAATGAATTTTTATTTTTGGGTGAACTATCCCTTTAAACAACATCAAAGGTGTTTATGTAATCAATATATATGTCTGTCTGTTTTATTTAGTCATATAAATGCGCCTTTTGTGGCATCAAATCACATCTGCGTTTACATAACCACTCAGGAGGACAATAAAAATCAGAGAAAATCGGCAATGAAAAGTTTATATTTTTTTCAGATAGATATTTAAGAAAAGGCTAACCACAATAAATTCGCTTATTAGGTTATCTTTAGTCTACTTGTTGCAAGGTCATTCATTTCTCTCTCAAAATTAATCTCCAGTTTAATTACCCTTCCTTGGGGTGTTTGTAAATGGGTAAAGTCACTAGAAATTACAATAGCAGAAAGATCGTAAAGCTAAATCGCTGACTATAATTTATTCAGTAATAATGTAATGACGCTGCGCTCGTGCTTGAAAAGTTCAGCTCGCGCGTAACCTAACGAGCGCGAGCTGCATCTGCGCTTTTATAATCACTGACCCGATAAAAAATACAGAAATATTTCTAATATATATGTCATTTCTGTAAAAAAGTTACTTTTTTAAGAGGTTAATACCTTTAATACTGTTACTCAACCACAAACTAATAAATGTAGTCTGTTTCCTTAGTTAATTTAAAGATGCTCATACCCGGCGCCTGCCGCAGTCGTGGCTTTGATGGAGTTGATCCGCAGACGGTTGGCGATGTTCCTCAGCGCCTGCAGGGTCTGCTGGTCTGGTTTGTGATAATCCTCCATCAATTTAGTTTTTAACAGCACCACAAACACGAGTGAAGAAGATTAAGAGCATAGAGCACTGACTGCGCGTGCCATAGAGAAACGAGGCTGCTTTTATGCACTTACTCACTCACTCACTCACTCACTCACTCACTCACTCTTACCTCACAAATTTGTGAGGGTGTTGTCCTGATAAAAACCCATTGTGAAGGAATATCCCCAAATGAAACCTTTTATTAAACAGTTAAACAATCTAAAATAAAAAATTATATGTAGGCTATTACTAAAAAATATAAAAATATTATTAAAAAAATCCTGTACCCTAAATCTTTTAGGGTTAGTTTGTGCTAATTATTATTAGCTATGTACCTTCACATTTATGCCACCTATAGAAAGTTCTATCCAAAATTACATTGCATTCAGTGAATGATTTTTTTAATCTATAATTTTTTTTATTATTATGTGTGTTCCCTGGTTTCCATTAGACTTGCCTCTGAATCTTACATGTACTGTATAGTGCTAAATAACTAATTTAGCTTTATTGTGACCCACCAGGCTGAGTTATGAAGGATCCTGTTGCCATCTTGTGGAAATTTGGAAAAGTCACAATTAAAAAGGGTTGGAAAGAGAGATAGATGCGAAGGGATTACAGGACTGTTTCAGTATGTGTGTCACACAGTACATCTAATGTTCGCCAAAAAGCTGTTGCTCTCCTCTTCTTAGGGAGCATGCTTTCTTCAGTCAATACTACATGGAAATATCCAAAATAATTCACTGACTCAAAGCAGGCAACAGCACCCATTTCTTATCAGGTAAAAGCAATTTTATTTTTAGAATTTTGACAGGAAAGTATAGGCCTACTGGCATGGCAAATCATTATACAAAGCATGTAAATCATCATTTAAAAACAAAACAAACAAACAAAAAACATTTGAACATACTTTTTAGCAGTATAAGGTAAGCATTCATTGTTGTCTATTCAAACTAAATTAATTACGCTATATTCTTCATTTTATGTTTCCATTGTTTAACTACCACTTTCTGTGTTTGCTTGTTAATTGACCGATATTAAAGGGATAGTTACCTAAAAATGAAAATTCTGTCATCATTTACTCATCCTCATGTTGTTTTAAACCTGTATGAATTTGTTTTTTTCTGATGAACAAAAAAGGAGATATTTTGATAAATGATGGTTAGCTGATTGTAACCATTGACTTCCATAGTAGGAAAAACAAATACGATGGAATTCAATGGGAACCATCAACGGTGTGCTTACCATCATTTAACAAAATATCTGTTTCATCATTTATCACAATACTTCAATAATATGTGTTTTCCTACTATGGAAGTCAATGGTTACAATCAGCTGTGTGCTTACCATCATTTATCAAAATATCTTTTTTGGTTTTAGAAAAAAGAAATTCATACAGGTTTAGAACAACATAAGGATAATAAAATCAAGACAGAATTTATATTTTTGGGTGAACTATCCCTTTAAGTTCCTGCTATTACCAATTGTCACCACAAGAGGGCAGCACTATATCACACTGAACGGTCTCCTTGCAGTGCATTCAAGCAGCTATACATTTTTATCAGTATGTAGCTACTCCACGGGATCGAAGCCATGACTTTTAATTACTATATCAAGTTGAATAGGCTACTGTATCAAATTTCAGGAGTCATTGATACAAGCGTACAAATTATTCTACTGTTTCCTCTAAATAAATTTTAGACGCAAAGTAAATTAGTAACATTAATGAAGTAAAATAAGTCCTGTTGAAATGAGCTGTCATGATATCACGCAGCGTCTGTCTGTAGAGCACGTTCGGCGTGAATCAACACAGCTGGCAGTATTTGCACAACGACCCCATTACTCCACTCCCCCACTGCAATGTCATGCTTAGGTTGTCCGGTTATGTCACGTGCGAGATTCTGCCATCTGATGCCACGTGTTTGATTCTGAATGCTATGATGTCATGTCACAGCATTCCTGTCACTCACAATCAGACAAGGTCTAGATTGTCTTGAGGGAAGCTAGAGGACAGCAAAATTCAAATAGGGTTGGCAATCATAAATACTGGAGTTAATTTATTCATCTTAAACTCATTGCATAAAAAATAGAGGTAAAATCCTGAAGTAATGAGAAACAAAAAATGGCATATGTAATTTCTTTGCCATTGTGCAGCACTATTATTTTTAAAGGGATAGTTAAATAAATCTTCTGTCATCATTTACTCACTCGTTGTTATAAATGTATTTGTTCTGAAAAACACAAAGGAAGATATTTTGAGGAATGTTTGTAACCAAACCTTTCATGAGCCCCATTCACTTCCATAGTATTCTTTTTTCTACTATGGAAGTGAATGGGGCTTATGATCCGTTTGGTTACACTGCAAAATATTATTTTCTTACTTAAGTATTCTTGTCTTGTTTTAAGCACAAATATATAAAAATCGTTAAATGAAGATGCATTTTCTGGATGAGCAAAATGACCTAAGAAAATAAAATTTACGTGAATTTGTGCTTTAAAGTAGCAAAAATAATCTGACAATGGGGTAAGAAAAAAATAAGTTGAAATAAGTTAAAATACTTTTTTTCTTAAACAATTTTTTTACCCCATTAATTCACTTTATTTTGTTTGTTTGTTTTTTGTCTAAAAACTAAACTTTTTTCTTAGGTAATTTTTCTCAAGAAAATACATCTTAATTTAATAATTTTTAGATATTTTTACTGAAAACAAGACAAAAATACTAAGAAAGTCTTTTTTGCAGTGTACACACAAAGAAAAGATTTTCAAGAAAAAAATTCTTAGTATTTTTGTCTTGTTTTGTACGGAGCCCTTAAGGGGACATGGAGCAAAAATTAAATAAAGTTTAGTTTCATGTGCTCACGTGAAACTTTCATGTGCTCATGTGAAACCTTGATGTGGAGATTTTTTTTTTAAGTTTAGTTTCGCGTGCTCACGTGAAGCTATCGCGCGAGCACGTGAAACTATGCGCGTGCGATAGTCTCACGTGAGCACCCGATAGTTTCACGCGAGCACGCGAAACTAAACTTAAAAAAAATTCTACACATGAATGTTTTGCGTGAGCACATGAAAGTTTCATGTGAACACATGAAAGTTTCACGTAAGCACATGAAACTAAACTTTGGATTTTTTTTACTCCAATGTCACCTTAGGGGCTCGGTAGTTTTCAGTAAAAATATCAAAAAACATACCAAAAATTCTTAAATTAAGATGCTTTATCTTGATGAGCAATTACCTAGAAAATAAGTCTAGTTTTTAGATTAAATTAGATATTTTTGGTCTTGTGTCGTTTTGTTCATTAAGATAAAGCATCTTAATTTAGAAATTTTTTGATATTTTTACTGAAAACAAGACAAAAATACTAAGAATTTTTTGCAGTGTACAAACATTCCTCAAAATATCTTCCTTCATGTTCATCAGAAAAAATAATTTATACAGGTTTGTAACTACATGAGAGTGAGAAAATGATCACAGAATTTTCATTTTTGGGTGAACTATCCCTTTAATAGGTTAGGCTAACACTCAGTCTTAGCAAAAATCCTTTTCTTTAATGCAACCTATGTAACGTCACTTGTCACAAAGTGACATTATGATTAAAGAAGCTTGTCTCCTCCCTCTTGGTTGTCCTTTTTTTTCTTCTGTTCTCTCTCTCTCTCTCTCTCTCTCTCTCTCTCTCTCTCTCTCTCTCTCTCTCTCTGAGTAAGCAGTATCTCCTCTGGGCTTTCTAACCGAGTCAGAAGCACTTGTCATCAAACTGATCCAAAATGTGTGACCCAATCCTAGGAAGAGAAGCCATGCGCATGTGACACAAAAGAACCAATCAAAGAAGTCCATGATCCCTTACCTCCTGAAGGGAATGTACATTCAGGGTGCATGATTGTTTCTATTTTTACTTTCTATGGCAGCAAACAGCACAGGCTACAACAACAATTTAAAACATAACCCAGTATAACACCACAGAATGTTAGGAAAGTAGGTGTTAGGCCCGCTGAATCAACGTGTGGAAAGTCCTTGGGATTAATAACACCGTTCTGGTGACATAAAAGCTAATATTCACATGCTCCAACTCATACAAATGTGGCTTTGCACTTTGAAGCGTGCAAACAGACTGAAAACAATTACGTATAATGTGTGGATGTGATAGCATTCAAACACACATGCTGTATGGGAATTTAATTTACAAAACTGTATCTATTGTTCAACTTGCTCTTGACGGGTTCGTGAGATTCACACACATGCAAACCTTACCCACAAAAGACGATGCTATTCAGAAACACTTGATTTTAATGCCAGATGCTCCTTGAGGGATGAATCTGGTCCTTGGTCTTCACTCGATTACCCGTAAGTCACTCAATGGTTGCCATGGCGACACATCACTTAGCCTCAGCACCTGGGGGTGGGGATGGAGGAGAGGGGTCAGCTGTCAGTTATCTACAGCTGTCAATCATTCAGACGCGGTGCAAGGACAAAATGATGGGCGGACGTGTGTCATTTTGTAAAAATGTCACACATAAAGAAGAGTATATGATTTAACAGGTATATAAATAATAAAAAAGAGAAAATAAGTATTAAAAAAAAAGAAAATGTGTGCATTACATCAACATGTTGGGATACATGTTGACATAAGAATGAACATCTGTACTCACTGCTCTCCATCAAACGCACACAAGTGGACAACACACACATACCGGCTGACACACAAAAAAGTGCTCATTAAAAAACTTTCTCAAATGTTAATCCTTTATTATTTGGAAATACCAAAGAATCAGATCACTAAAATCACTTAAGGGGAAAGCAGTGTGCTGTTGGCAGTGACAGTGTTAAAAAACACTGACATGAGCGTGGCTCTCGCTGACAGTAGATCCACTGTTGCTATAT
The DNA here is from genome assembly GCF_027580225.2 of Misgurnus anguillicaudatus. Taxonomy (NCBI): domain Eukaryota; kingdom Metazoa; phylum Chordata; class Actinopteri; order Cypriniformes; family Cobitidae; genus Misgurnus; species Misgurnus anguillicaudatus. The sequence goes on along the minus strand of NC_073350.2, from coordinate 30,620,075 downwards.
GATCTTCACAGTTTAAGCATTGTGAACTCAGAGAACTCAGACTGAAAAAAAAGAGAGAGAGAGAGTAATGCTGACTGAGCAGTGAAGTTACTTTAACCGTATCATTTAACATTTACAAAAATCATCCTCCAGTAGCGAATGTGTGGTCGAAAGAACATACTGGCCAAAAAACGTAAAGCCTCCATCATTAAGTATTTTACTATTCTTCACTGTACTATCTCATGTCATGTGACAGTGAGAAGAAATCGTGACTTGTGATTGGCTGAATCACCCAATAAGGCATTTAATTATTAAAGTTAGCTCGTAGAGAAACCATTATATCTGGAGAGACAGGTAAGTGGACACCAGGCGTAAATTTATCCCAGTCTCACCGTGAGCCAAAGGCCTGCTTGACCCTGCACATCTGAAAAACACATGGACTTTATTACGGCTTCATCATGGGTTTATGAGGACATTTTATACATGCGCCAGTCGCAAAGGTAAGCCACCATTGCTCATTTGTTATTTCAACTACGTATTTCTGCTCATTTCATTGATAAGCCGGTTGTTCGTTTTATTATCCTTATGTTTAAGTATTACATTTCAAAAAACATTATGGCAATTTACTCATGATTTAAAACGATCAATTATTAAACATACTTTACATTTTGCTCATAATTTAAGGATATGTTGTTGTAAAAAAAACAAACAAATAAACAAATAAAAACTGTATTTCACTTTTAACAGATGCATGGAATACTCTATATACAAATACATGGTGTTTAACACAGTTAACAGCAAACTGTATGTGATATGTAGTGCAAAAACATCTATATCCTTAGCTCTATACAGTTTTGTATTTGCTATTGATAAATGACTGTCAATTGCTACACTGTAAAAAAATTCTGTAGAAATTACAGTTTTACTGGGTATTACTGCACTGTAAAAATGTCCTTAGAAATTACAGTATTACTGGGTATTGCTGCACTGTAAAAATGTCCTTAGAAATTACAGTTTTACTGGGTATTACTGCACTGTAAAAATGTCCTTAGAAATTACAGTTTTACTGGGTATTACTGCACTGTAAAAATGTCCTTAGAAATTACAGTATTACTGGGTATTGCTGCACTGTAAAAATGTCCTTAGAAATTACAGTATTACTGGGTATTGCTGCACTGTAAAAATGTCCTTAGATATTACAGTATTACTGGGTATTGCTGCACTGTAAAAATATCTTTAGAAATTACAGTATTACTGGGTATTACTGTAAAAATGTCTTTAGAAATTACAGTATTACTGGGTATTGCTGCACTGTAAAAATGTCCTTAGAAATTACAGTATCACTGGGTATTGCTGCACTGTAAAAATGTATTTAGAAATTACAGTATTACTGGGTATTACTGCACTGTAAAAATGTCCTTTGAAATTACAGTATTACTGGGTATTGCTGCACTGTAAAAATGTCTTTAGAAATTACAGTTTTACTGGGTATTACTGCCAGTAACTTACTGTAGATTTTACATTTATGGTATTTACTGGCAACAGTTTGGAACATAAAACATTTTCAGTCTTTATCTTCTACAGTAAGTTACTGGCAACCAGTTGCATAATTACATCAATTTATTTACAGTGTGGCAACTAGCTGCCAGTAACTTACTGTAGATTTTACATTTATGTTATTTACTTGCAACAGTTTGTTCAAAGTTAAATAAACATGAAACATTTTCAGTCTTTATCTTCTACAGTAAGTTACTGGCAACCAGCTGCATAATTACAGCTAAGTTTTTACATTGTATTATAAGCATGACAGCAGAAATGTAGTTGAATGTTCTTGTTTCAGAGAATATTCCAGACCTCATCATTGGTAATGTGAGAGATGCTATAAGTTTCTGAGGAGAGCAGGTGGTGAACAGGTGCTTTCATTTCTATAGATGGCTGATAGACAGGGACTTGTCCTTTAAGTGTCTGGATGACAGAAATATTACAGGGTTGTCCTTCAACAGCAAGGTTGTTAAGCCCTTGATATATTACACTACAGAATTCATAAACACGAGACAGAAACATATTCAGTATAGCTGAAAACATACAGTATTGCATCATCTTGATTATTATTGGTATTGTTGAAATGTTTTATAATCAAAAATAGCCTTTTTGTAAATTATTTTTTAAGAGATGTGCTCACATCACATGTTTTTGCATGCTTTTAAGCAAGAACTTCTTTTCCAGTTTATAACCATCTTCGTAGTTAGCAACTATATTAGTTTACTTCTGGTCGTTGAAAGCAGTTAGGCTATTAATAATAAATAAAATGCTTATAATGTATGTGACTTGAGTTTAAAGGGACAGTTTAGCCAAAAATAAAAGTTCTGTCATCATTTACTCACTCTCATTTTGTTACAAACCTGTAAGATATTTTGAGTAATGTTTGTAACCAAAGTGTTCATTGAGCCACATTCACTTCCATAGTATTCTTTTTTCCTACTATTGAAGTAAATGGGGCTCATGGTTACAAAATACAAAAAATTTTCAAAATATCTTCCTTTGTGTTCATCAGAATAAAGAAATGTATGCAGGTTTGTAACAACATGAGAAAAATGATGACTATGTAATCATGAGAAAAAGAATTTAAATTTTTTTTGTGAACTATCCCTTTAAAGGGGACATTTCACAAAACTTTATTAAAATGTCAAATAAATCTTTGGTGTCCCCAGAGTACGTATCTGAAGTTCTAGGTCAAAATACCATACATATAATTTATTATAATGCTGCATTTACACACCAAACGCACGGGCTATTTGCACGTAGTTGGACACTTGAAAATTTTGAATTTACTCGCTTCATTCGCGCGTGAAATTCTAGTCATTCAAGACATTCACACGGAAATACACGTAATGGGACGGGCTTCTGTGCCTCCGCTCGCTTCCTGTAATTACGTCACTACTAGAGCAAGCTCCTGATTAGTTAATGTGGCGCGATTGTCTGCCAAAGTTCAGATTTTTCAGCGGCAACGGTCAATTTGCGTCATTCACACATCTAGTTCCCGTCTACTGCGCTAAACGCCTCATTCACGCCGCGAGACCTCCAGATGCCCGTAAACGCGGTTTACTTTTTACTTTTACTTTACTTAACATTGAAACACTCACGCTTGATGCCTCTACCGCGGCTGGTGTGAACGCACAGTAAGAGGCTAAAATTGCCACTTTGTAGGTGTGAGCAAAAATTTGCAGTTTTTGGGTGTGTCCTTTTAAATGCAAATGAGCTGATCTCTGCATTAAATGGCAGTGCAGTGGATAGTGCAGATTAAGGGTGGTATAATTATAATAAGATCCCCTTCTGACATCACAGGGGTAGCCAAATTTCAGTGACCTATTTTTTCACATGCTTGCAATGGTTTACCCAAACTAAGTTACTGGATTGATCTTTTTCAGATTTTCTAGGTTGATAAAAGCACTGGGGACCCAATAATAGCACTTGAACATGAAAAAGTCAGATTTTCATGATATGTCCCCTTTAAGGATCCTATACAGTAATAAACTGTTATAGGCATACATGTTAATGTGTAATTATATAATTACTTATTAGACCTTAAAATATATTTTCTAAAAATATCTTCAGAAAAAAAACATGTAATCAAAGCCCAGATTTAACAACTATATATAAAACTACTACGTTACATTTTTTGTTTACCCTACCGATGCCCCATGTAAGTTAGTAACGTCCGATTCGCAAACGAGTCGTTTCTTTGAACCGATTCTTATTGATGATTCGATGGAACCGAATCTGCATCACTAGACCTGTCTTTATGACTTTGTTAAGGATATAAACAATGTGTAAACATATTGATAACAATTTCTAGATTTAAGAAACACAACAAAAACAAACAATACTCAAGATTTAAGATAAGGACAATTTTGTTAACACAAATGAAGTGCAATCCAAGCCACTTGACTCAAAAGAATCATCGCGCTTTGAACAATTGAGTCTCTTCAGTGAGTTGAGCCGGAGGAGGGGGGGAGTTCAGCTCGTTTCACCGTTCACCGACGCCGCGTGACGCTTACACACGGGCACCGAGCTCGAAACGCGAGGCAGCTCTCGCGCTCACGCTCGTGAGCAAAACAACGCGTTCGCTAACGCACACCGATGCATTTGAATTTATCGTGTCCGACCGGACCCGAGCGCTTCAGTCGATGTCGGAGTTTTATCTCTGGATATAAGCCGCAACATCATCACCGTCAGTTGAAAGGACAGACCTCAGCAAAGGTGAGATATACACGCCGGGGCCTGACGCGATGTAGCTTTAAAAAATCTTTTATGTTTGAAGAAATCACACAATGCGATCATGTTGCATCTGTCAGAGAGATGAAAATAATCACCGATGGTGCTGATGCAGAGGATGCGCTCGTTTAAAAGCATTTTGTCCTTCATGTGTTTGGGTCCTTTGATGTTGTCACTGCTTGTCACATTCAAGCGTTTAGAGAAATGAACAGACAGGAAAAACGCATCCCAGCTGTTGTAACTGAGCTTAATCGTGATCATCTCAGATTTGGCTGCCATATATGCCGAATATATTTGGGAGAAGAGCTAGCTGTGTTCAAGGAGATATTACTATTAAGGTTATTGTCTATTTCTATTCAGGCCTAATTAAACGTATGTTATGCATCTATTTACATGCAGTGCATTGTTACATTGATAAAATAAAACACATGAATACAATGCACTTTGTATTCTGCAATATTTAATATACAGCATAACACAGAAGATGATTTATTGTAAGTGTATGTGTGTTGCATTTATGTTTTATTATTGTGCAATTTATTTGTATTGATTTAATATGAGAACAATTGCTGAAGGATAGAATGCATTTAATTAGATTAATATCATATATGGAGATGAAGTGCAGAAGCTAAATTTCTTACCGTACACGTACATAGACAATATTTCACATCTGATGGATGACAAAATAATGCTTTGTGAGGTATTTGGCGAATGACCTTTCCATGGATGTATTCATCTCGTCTGCACAGGCCTAGCGGTTGAAGGACTCAGCTGATGTATCTGTTGGCATATGCACCGTATCTAAGCCTGGATGTGTTTTTAACTCAATTTGATGCTGATGTTATAGGTGCTGTTTGCATAAAATGGCTGTTTATATATTCAGATGTATTTATTTAGTGTTATTCTGTACCACACTTTATCTGTTTGTAAGCTGATTTTTATTGGGTCACGCTATATACATTGATTTTTCCGCTAGCTGTAACTTTTTTCTGACATTATCCTAATAATATCTCTGTTAGTTAAGTGACCCATTCTTTCTTTATTTGCTGACCCGGTTTATTTTAAGGTCTGTCGGAGCCTTTTTGGGAAAATAATATAAAGCAGGGTTATTTTAGTTTTTGGTGATTTGATTTGAAAGCTGCAAGGGGTTTACAGTGACTGATGACTCAAATTTCGCTCGGTTCTTCTTAAAGTTTGTAATTCCTGTAATTCCTCTTCATTCCTATAATTTTTGGTTGAATTTATCACATAAGGGGGGTGTGTCAGTGCGCTCACACTTATAGGACTGCCTGTGAACCCAGGGTGAGATGCCGGCCTTCAGACCCAAAGACATACCGTATGCGTTTTTTGGTCTTACACCCACATTATTGCATATTAAAATGCTGAAGTGAAGGAAGTCACCGCACAGCCTCCCACAACATTCTCTACTCCGGCACATTCTCTGTCTTTCGGTTCACAACAAGACGCACACATATTCTAACTAGCCTTTCTGTCTTCTCCACAGAGGCAAATTATGCCAGCAGTACCAGAGTCCCTGTCTCTGGTGACGTGCCAGGCTGTTGGTGAGACCCTCCGCTCCCTTGCCCCTGGCAGGGTGGACGCCCCGCTCAGGCCCACGCCCGCATCATGAGCGCCAACGGCCCCACTCCGCCTGCTGCGACCCCTGCAGCTGCGGTGGCCGTGCCCGTGTCCTCGGTGGTACCGGCGGGTTCGTTGGCCCAGAAGAAGCGGCAACAGTATGCCAAGAGCAAAAAACAGGGCAGTTCGGCCAACACGCGGCCACAGAGAGCTCTCTTCTGCCTCAACCTCAACAACCCCATCCGCCGGGCCTGCATCAGCCTTGTGGAATGGAAGTATCCTTTACTGTTTGTAAAGCACGCTGAGTTCACTTCTTTAACATTGTAACAGATTTTGGGTTGAATTAGGACTAATATCAAAGAACAAATATGTGTTTAAGACCATTGGACATGAACCTGTGAAGTGTTTCAAGGTGTTTATGTAGCTTAGTTAGTAAAGCATTGCGTTGCAGAGATCACTCGTTTGCTTTATGTGGATGTAACTGCGGATGTTAATTTAATTTTAAAATAGTAATTTATGATCAAGCATCACTATTTGTTGTATTAAGAGTTGGACATTAGAAGAAGTAAATTACCGATCTCAAATGCCATTGGGAAATAACAAAAAATCATGCAAAGATACACTTGTATCATAATGCAAAACTAACAAAAACACCCAATACTAATTTTTATCTCCATAACAAAATCCGAGATTACCAGACATGGACTCATGGACATGTATTTTTTATGAATTATTAATGTATTGCTGTCTGTGATTCTGTGAGCCTGGAGTTTAGAACATTTTCGCTTAAAGGTGCAGTGTGTAAACTTTAGCGGCATCTAGAGGTGAGGTTGTGAATTGCAACCAGCGGCTCAATCCACTGTTCACCCCTCGCTTTTGAAACGCATAGAGAAGCCGCCACCGGAAAAACATGTCATCGACGGAGACAACTTAGTAAAAAAAGTTTGTCCGTTAAGGGCTTCTGTAGAAACATGGTGGCACAAAATGGCGACTTTCACGAAAGGGGACCCTCTGTGTATGTAGATAAAAACGTCTCATTCTAAGGTAATAAACACATAAGGGTTCATTATAAAAAGGTCTTTATACACCCCTCATAATATAGTTTTGTATATTATTTTGCATTTCTGTCAAGAGATCCTTTTAAAAATTACACACTGCACCTTTAAATGTGTAATATAAATAAATAGTGCTCGTACACTGCTGTTTAAATAATATTCTCTATTGAAATGAGTAGAGGCTTGGACCCCGAAACAGTATAGTTAACAAGCGGATAGAGTAACATGAAAAACCAGTCATTTGGCCGAGAACTATTTAAAAAATTGGAAACTGAGGGTGCAAAAAAATCTGAATATTGAGAAAATCGCCTTAAGGGGCTGGACACACCAAAACTTTTTAGTTAGTTGCTGTGGTAATGTCCCGCCCCTCCTCCACTGTGATTGGGCGGCCGTGTGAGAACTGACATTGACGAGCGGAGGTTTTCTCCCAAAGTTGAATCTCTTTCCACTCTCGACGCTCAGCGCCGAGCGTGCAAAAACTGCAGAGCGCCGGTTTTCAGCGCGGAAAAAACCCGCTAGCTGCTGGCTTATTTGAAAAACGCTGAGCTTCCATTGAAAACAATTGAAAATATGAGCCGGCCGCGGGCGTAAAAGTTTTGGTGTACACAACCCCTAAGGGGCTGGACACACCAAAACTTTTAAACGCGGCTGAAAACGCCTTGAGGACGCCGAATGCCCGCTGATTTTCAGCTGAGTGCCAGCTTTCTTCAGATGAGCGCTTTGGTAGCTGTGATACTTTAGCTGCGAGCCGGTTGGTTGCTGTGGTAATGTCCCGCCCCTCCTCCACTGTGATTGGGCGGCCGTGTGAAAACTGACATTGACGAGCGGAGCTTTTCTTCCAAAGTTGAACATCTTTCAACTCTCGGTGCTCAGCGCTGAGCGTGGAAAAATCGCCGGGCGCCGTTTTCAGCGCGGAAGAAAACCGCTAGCTGCTGGCTTATTTGAAAAACGCAGAGTTTCCATTGAAATGAATTGAAAACATGCGCCGGCCGCGGGCGTAAAAGCGTTGGTGTGCACGCCCCCTAAGGGTGTCCAAATTAAGTCCTTAGCAACACATATTACTAATGATAAATACATTTTTGATATATTTACAAAGTGTCTTCATGGTACATGATCTTTACATAATATCCTAATGATTTTGGCATAATTTTTTTAAATAATTTTGACCCATAAAATGTATTATTGGCTATTGCTACAAATATACACATGCGATTTATGGCTGATTTTGTGGTCCAGGGTCACTGCAGAAAATAAAATTGGTTTCAAATCATAGGTGCCACAAAATACAATTTTGTGTTAAAGGATTTTTTGTAATAAAGAGAAGTGTAGTTTCAAATGATTATCCTCGAATTCAACCTTAGTATTTTTAGGTTGTCGGACTGGCACCAATTTTTATTTTTGTTTCACAAGAAGCAATGCAAAGGAGATGAGTCAGTTTTATAAACACCTAGTGCATGTGTAGTACAATACGCTTGTAAAGTTAGCATCATAAGAAAAAGATAGCTTGTGATATTTTTGAATACGTTAGAAAGGCAAGTATGCACTGGAGTGCCACATTGAATTGACTAACATCTTTACCCAGCTGATTCGCTTTGGCGGCCATGCCAAGATTCTCCTTGTTATGGTAATGCTGATACAAAATGTTGCTTTTTGCATTTTCAGATGCTTGTATTGCATGTGGTGCATAAAACAAACAATACAGTAAACAAAATGTGCTTAAATGTAGTCCAATCTCAATAAATTTTCGTAGATGCTTTTATTACACTTTTTTGTCACTTTCCTTAACTTTATTACCAGGCCATTCGATATCTTTATATTGATAGCGATTTTTGCCAACTGCATGGCCTTAGCTGTATATATCCCCTTTCCTGAAGATGACTCCAACTCAACCAACCACGACCTGGTGAGTAAAACACTTTAACCTTCGACCTAATAGCATGTTAATGTCTGACCCCTGCCATGACTACTGATCATCCAAAACAAATATTGCTAAATTTATTAAAACACATATTGAGTTAATGGCTGTATTTGAAATTTTTGTATGATTTCTTTGGGGCTGTGTAAAAAAATATAGATTTTTTGTTAATGATTTTGTGTTTTTTTTTTTACAGTAATTTGCATTGTTTAATTTGCGCACCTTGTGTGCATTATTTTCGAATAATTCAAAGGACAGGAGTCTTTTATTTCGCTTACATTTACATTTTGTCATTTAGCAGACGCTTTTGTCCAAAGCGACTTACAAGTGAGGTAAACAATTAAAGCAATTATAACAACACAAAAACAGCAATACATAAGTGCACTGGAAATAGTCTCATCAAGTCCCACACAATATACATAGCTTATACCACGGTTACCACAGATATTGCTCTGATGGTTATTTTAAGCTATCTGACAGGTCAGGTGTGCGTTATCGAAAATTAATGCATACCCATGGAACATTTTTCAACCAATCAGAATAAAGCATTTAACAGCCTTGTGGTATAAATATCCATATACAATTAACAGATATTTAGGCTTTAAAGTTAAGAGGGAATCCCGTTTTTTCGACCAATTGGCTAATTCGGTTTGATTCTAACTGTGGGTTTACACTAGACGCGAGTTCAACGATTTGCATGAGTAGATTACGTGCAAAGTCAATGCAAAGACATGATCATACGCGTCCTCGCGTGGGGCGATGCGAATGACGCGATATGGGCAGCGCGTTTGCCACGAAAATACTCGCCTTAAACGCGTCTTCGCCCAAGTTGAAAATGTTCAACTCGAGCGAAAAATTTGCATGACACGAAGTTAAATATCGCAAGTTATCTAAAGCGACTAACGCGATGACCCGTTTGGTGTGTACGTAGCATAATTTAAAGACGCTCTAAGCGAATCATTCTTGTTCATTTTCGAAGTGTTGTCAAACAAAAAGGAACGTATATAACTTCTCCCTCGCTCTCACTCTTCCCCTTGCCCCTCCCTTCTGTGCACTAACCCCCCAAACCCACCCCCAAATCCTTCTTGTCGTTTATTGGCTGGAACACGTTTGTTATGTTTCAAGGTTGTAGGCTGTGTCACTTTGTTTTTGTTGTCGTTTGTGGAGCCTGGGCTGTCTACAGAGACCGCGGTTTTTTACAGTGTGTTCAGGGGACAGGCAGCTAGCAGATAGTGAGAAGATGTTTGCTGTATGTAACAAAAAATGCTTTATGGCCTAAAACGCGTGAATTCACTTAGAGCACCTTTAAATAGTTTTGATTCGATTGGATTTTGTTTCAATATTGAGTAGGTCTCGATTTTTCATTCAAAGTGTTTGTTTTGCATGCAAGGAATCCACAAATATGAATGCTGCCCAGTCAGCAAACGACTCCGTGCTGGACTTGCACAGGATCCGGACCAGAGCTGCTGGCTTCGGCACAGATCTGGTGCATATCCGGCTCGGAGTGGTACACAACACGCTTTCCGCTTTAGCTGATATAAATAAAGGCCTTGATTGGCCCCAATACCGATCTTTTAGCAATATAACATGTGTTCATGTTTCACGTGTAAAAACGCTGTATTTTTCACACAATTTACTTATTTGTATTGCACTGTTTTCACTGTCCTCAAAACGGGCTGATGTCTTTCTTTTTTTACGAAGTCCCTTCTTCAGAAATACATAACGAGTTCTGATTGTGTAGCATGTTTAGTGTGTTGTGATTCGATAGCAGCTTAGCTTGCCGTTAGCTTAGCTGGTGACTGACGTATTCCTGTGGGCGGAGTTTAGTCAAAAAACTGTTCCAATGACGTCATTAAAGCAGGAAGTAGAGGGCTGTAGTCCAAACCTGTAGTCCAAAGGGCTGTAGTTATGCTATTATAGCAACATTACATACAAACTAGGGTTTAAAAAATTGGATCAGAAAGAATGTGTTCTTTAAAATTAGTGAAGAGCTTGATTTTTATCTTTTGTGAAATTATTGGTTTATGAAAAAGGCCTATCTCTGTTATGTCTAAAACAGAACATTGGACCTGGATCTATGTTCAATTATATTTTAAGCAGTTTCATTAAAATGTCTTGTTTTGAGAATAGGCGAAAGAACATTTCTATCGCGCACAAACAGAACCAAAACGCTATCATTATGTGTGTATTTTCCCGGAAAGTAATATATAAAATGTGTCTCATTATAATCATTTCTGAGAACAGATGTATGTATAGATGACTGCAGCGAATCTTTCCTTTTCTGGCTCATTTTCACTTCCTTTCCACAAACTGCTGGTAGAGTTTAATTGATCAGATTCTGAACTCTTCAGACAAATGATTTATATTTAGAAACGAGGAACGCTTGGATCATAGATTCAGTGGTTTGGAGGGGAGGGCGGATGTTCAGCGCGATGCTTTACTCCTCAGTTTGAGGATGATTGTGAGTTGAGATTAGACAGCTGTTCGATCTTGTGTCGGAGCGCCTCAGCACGAGGGCTTCATGATTTGTGAATAGCTTTCATAGATAGTGGTTTCATTTAGTGACTTTAGCTCCGGAGTCTAAAACAGGAAGGAGAAACAGCAGGCAGAGATTTTACATCCTGCCTTTTTTACTTGAAAGTTTTTGAGTTGGATTTGATAAAGTGTTTTGCAAATGACCACAGTAAACGAAATCTCATCTGAAAGAGCAGCTTGAATGTTTGTGTTATTTATCTAGTTGGACTGCTGTGTGTGTTTGTGTGTGTTAAACAGTAGGAGTTAATCGCACAGCAAAATTTCATCACAGTCCCAGCAGGTGTGATAACATGAACTCCAGGTTGACTCAAACGGATAAGACGCGGTCTATAGGTACATTAGTGGGTCAGAGATGTTTTGGCAAACCATGAAAGCTTACCCTGGGGTGAACGAATTTGCTGTGCAATGTCACAGAGTTAAAATCACCTGGAGCAACAACATGTCCCTTTCTCATCATGGTACTTTAGGAGAGTAAAAAACCATAAATGTTGTCATGCCTTTTGTTTCTAAACTACACTACAACTACCTACTACATCAAAGAGTCATTTAACAGTTATGAATTATGAATGTGTCTTTTAATTTGATATCTGATAGAGAATAACTTATCTGCCTTCTCATGGGTCTTTTTGTGCCTGTTTTCTGCTTGAATTCCCTTGGATGGTATGTGTCCTATTTGTAAAGGACTCCATTACCCATGAGTCTCAGCTTTCAGCTGGCCTTTAGTTCATAGAATATAGAAAGTGAAACCTTAGGCTACGTTTCTTCCTTTGCATTTTTAAAAAATTTACAAATGCGTCCCCATGCAATCAAAATAAACAGGCCTTAAATAGTAGACAATCCTACTAAGGTCATATTTGTACTGGCCCATGTCTGTAGTGGCTGCAAAAAAAATATTCCTTACAGATCCTTAAGAATAGCATCCTTCACTTCCCTAAAGTAGGAATTGTTTTTTTGGAAATGTTTTACCTGGCAGTTTATACTGCTTATCAAAGTTTATCATAATTTCTTAAATACTATTTTTTCCACTGTATTGAATTGCTTTGCAATGTATAGCGTTACACTGTCAGTTAAAGGAATAGTCTACTCATTTTCAATATTAAAATATGTTATTACCTTAACTAAGAAGAGTTAATACATCCCTCTATCATCTGTGTGCGTGCACGTAAGTGCTGGAGTGCGCTGCGACGGTTCGATAGCATTTAGCTTAGCCCCATTCATTCAATGGTACCATTAAGAGATAAAGTTAGAAGTGACCAAACACATCAACTTTTTTCCTATTTAAGACGAGTAGTTATACGAAAAAGTTTGGTGGTACAAAATAAAACGTAGCGCTTTTCTAAGCGGATTTAAAAGAGGAACTATATTGTATGGCGGAACAGCACTTTTGGGAGTACCTCGACCTGGCGCAGTAACACTCTCCCTCTCCCATTATGAGAGGGAGAAGGGGAGCGGATTTTTCAGACGAGTTGAAGTACTCCCAAAAGTGCTATTACGCCATAAAATATAGTTCCTCTTTTAAATCCGCTTAGAAAAGCGCTACGTTTTATTTTGTACCACCAAACTTTTTCGTATAACTACTCGTCTTAAATAGGAAAAACGTTGATGTGTTTGGTCACTTCTAACTTTATCTCTAAATGGTACCATTGAATGAATGGGGCTAAGCTAAATGCTATCGAAGTGTCGCAGCGTGCTCCAGCGCTTACGTGCACGCACACAGATGATAGAGGGATGTATCAACTCTTCTTAGTTAAGGTAATAACATATTTTAATATTGAAAATGAGTAGACTATTCCTTTAAGAAGCACCATCTGATACTATCTCATTTATACAGCCGCTGCAGCTCCCCCTTGTGTTATTTAGAGAGATGTACAATCATTGCGGTGATCTGAAATTATCACGATGAGGTCAAACAATTGCGATGAAACGATTATTTAATCATTGTGACAGGCCTACCAAATTTTTTTGGAAAAGCATTAATGAACTCATTATCTTGACCAGCACAAATAGCATGCCTACAGAAGCCCTAGCTAAAAGTTGTAGCGCCAGACCCAAAGTATGGCTGAATGGATTCCAAAACGGTAAAAATCAATGTTTTACTCGAGGAGAGCTGGAAAATTAGCATATTTTGAAAAAAGTGCAGTGTCCCTTTAAGAAGGTTGCGGTCGTGACAGTGTTGCCCTTAGAGTAAATCAGCTTCTTTTTGTCCACCAATCAAGTGGCTTGTCATAAATGAGTAAAAAAAATGAACAAATAAATAAATGACTTTTGACTATTGCCCCGCCCCCTGATACTAGTATCGTGTATCGGCGAACACACAAGGCTGACGATAGGACGATCTCACAACGGGGCATATCGCCCAACACTACCACAAACTCTTCGCGTGTTGCTAAAATAACCTTTCTAATCTAAACGTTTCCTAACCAAGTGTACTTTACAATTTTGATCACGCACTTATCTATTCACAATATGTTTGCCTGGAAGTACGGTTCACAGTGTTTATCAGGAGAGTGAACATTTTGTACCTCTCAGAGGTAACAAGGTGCACATAATCGGTTTGTTCTGCTACAGTGATGACCAACACAAGTCTCTTTAGGCTAAACTTACGTCGAGACAGACGCACACAGAGAGACTAACACACCTTGATACAGACACAGACTGTGTTATATTGTTATTTCCGGCTCTTTTGTGTAGTAGAACGAGGGCTCCGGGCAGCTCCTGCTTAACACTGCTGCGTACAAGCGTGCCCTTTTCATAGTCAATAATATTCACCCTTCCCAACCTTTACTACACAAACACAGTGTTTTATATCATGGTGGGAACCTTACATTGACTTCTAAAGTTGTGACATTATGGGGATTATATTGCAACATCTTAACAGATGACACATTTATTTGCTATTTTAAATGTGAAATAACACCTTTTGGATACTAGCGTAAGCGTTTTGATATCTGATATCTATTTGGAGCATAAAAGTTTGATTTTAATATTTGACATGATCTTACTCAGTCAATATTAAAGATATCAAGGTTATATTTTCACTGAATGTTTTTTATTATTAATATTATTATGTTGGACGGTTTTATGTAAATCACAAAAATGACTTTAGCTGGGTTTTCACAGGCAGGGTCACAAATAATTGCAACTTCATTCATAATAGTGTTTAAATGAAGGCATTTATGTTTGCATGTGTATTTGTGTGTTTGTCTCCGGACCCTGGCGGTGATGAAGGCTAAAGTCTGTGTTTAATCACTTAGCTAACCGCTTATTTTCACCAGATGCGCTGACTTCCCAGTACTCTTTATCTTAGTGTGCGTGTGGGTTTGATGGGTTCGTAAGTGCTCTGTTTGTTTGTGTGTAAATGCATGCGTGATATTGATGTAAATATTTGATTTCGTATGCCTCATTGTGTATGTGATTCATATGTATTTTGATTGGTAGGGTTTTGCGTAATGGAGTGAGCGAGAGGAGAGACAAAGTCATATAATGGAGTTTGATGTATCCTGCTTACATCAGCAAAACATGTCAAGTAGTATTTCCTTTACATTGAGTTACATGTTCAGCCATGTATGTTTTGCATATGTACCTGAACGTATGGCTTTATATATTTTTTGCTCTAATTTAAAGACAACACTTAAAGTCTGTAATATTAAATATATACTGTGGGAATTAACATGCACAGTCTTACTCCGATTATGCTTAATAAATTATTAATGTGTAAGGTCATGTAAATGCATAAAACAGGGTTCCCACGGGTCCTTGAAATTCTTGAAAGTTTGTGAATCTAGGGGGGAAAAAAATTCAAGGCCCTGGGAAGTTTTTGAAAATATACATGCTTAGATACAGGTCATTGAAAGTGCTTGAATCTGTTTTATGCAAGAAGTTTTCTGGGAAAAAATCCATATTATTCCGTGTGTCGTGTAGGATAATATCATAAAAATTCTAGACTTTTTAGGCACACATGCTAAACTGTTTGCTTTAAATGCTTATACAGTATCTTCTGTATGCGAAAGTTTTTGTTTTTGCATAGTTGTGTTTGACACATGAAAACGTCTCGGGTTACGTATGTAACTGTTGTTCCATGAGAAGGGAACGAGACGCTGCGTCTCCCTTCCCATACTTCCCTATAACGTGGTCTTTGGCAATATTTCAGATAGCGATATACTTCCTGGCTCCCGTGTCACCCTGTCTTTGTCGTTAAGCCTCACCATTGGTTGAATTTGATATCCACATTCAGACGCACTTACCCCTGGAGGCGTCCCCAAAGTGTCACCGCAGTGATGCAGCGCGAGTTCCCTCGAAAGTGAACTGTTACAATGTATCTTAAAAGGTAACACAATGTAACTCACTTGATCTCACTTGAAATGTGTCCCCACATTTAGTCCTTGAATTTGAGGGTATTGGACCTGGAAAGTCCTTGAAAGGTCCTTGAATTTGAAGTTAACTAAGGTGTGGAAACCCTGATAAAACCATCTCTTTTATCCAGGAAAGGTCATAAGCAGCTAAAGCAAAAAGTGGATTTTTTCCCATTAGCCCGATTGTGCATTGCATATAAACGCTTCATGTGCATTCATGCCTTTGCATGTAAAAGATAAACGTAACACAAGGAATAATGCATTAAAAGTCTGCTCTCTACTCATGCAGTTGACAGCGAAACTGCAAAATGAAAAACTGGTGATATATTTACAGGTTCTGCAGATATAAGAGATACAACAGTATAGCTTTTGACAGATTTCCCAACAGCTTTTTGAATGACTAGGCGGACTATAAGTGGTGACGTCCCTGCCCTGCGAGAAACCTGACAAATCGAAACCTGTCAACAACATATTACCCAAAGACCTGTATTGGTCGTATTTCCACCAAATCCATCAAAGATAGAAATATTATATTTTTGTTCAAAGGTAATAAAAGTAAATTTGGATTTATTCAGAAATCTCAAGAGTAAATCACCCAGGTGCATCATGGTAATATGATTTGGGAGAGAATGTGCTTGAAAATTAAAGTCATGACTTTGGGGTCCTAAAATAGTTTACCAGTTTATTTATACAAAATTCATTGACTATTTTCTATTTAAAGAGCACCTATTGTCTGATTCACGTTTTTAAATTTATTTTGGTGAGTAAGTGTGTATTAGTACATGTTAACCAATCACAACGTACAGATTAGCGGGCCAATCAGGGATTCAGAGCTTTTCAAATCTTGGCGTTTCAGGCAGAGAGTGAAATCTGGAGCTACAATTTTTTTTTTTAAACATAAACCACACAAACACATTGTATTGTACCAAATACACAAAATAAAAAATTTTACGCAGTGAAATAGGTGCTGTTTAATTTTGAGGTGAAAAGTGATTTGGCATCAAATTATACAGAATTTTGCATGCCATAGACATACTGTACATAGATCCCTCAGCTTTTGCCCTTTGCCGCAATATGTCAGCGAGTCTGCAATTTCATTGTAAAACTGCCCTTTAAAGACATACAAATAAATATACAAAGTAGGGTATAATATTTTCTGTAATATCGAACAGTACTGAAATCATATTACTGACCAGCTCGAAAAACAAAGTTATGAAGCTGCGTCCGAAATCGCATACTTTGACAGTAGGTACTGAATTAGTACCTACTCATCGACTGTTAAAAAAAAACGGTAGGTTCTATGTAGTATAAAAATATGGATAGTATGAATGAATTCGGACATACTACATCTGCCGTGTTGATACATTACGTGACATACATTGTCATAACAAGAAGTTATTTGTTAACTGGAATGACGTTAAACAAGCACTAAACGAGTTGTTCAATACATGTATTTGCATTTGAATAAAGCCACGTTATAGCTTTCGGGCATTTTTTTAATAAATAAAACTACGCCTCTCTGTCGTCTTCTTCATTGGATAACTCCTCTCCCGGGGATCACGGGATAGCAAAATGTCCAACGAATTAACACTTCGGGATTGTGTCGGAAGTAGTAGGTCATCCAGGTACTTTTCGGCTACTGTTTTTCAAATACTATACAATATAGAATTGGGTGGTTTCGAATGCAGCCATAGGGTGTTTCTTAAACGCGAGTTCATGGCCTAGGAAGGCTGTTTCCTTCCTAGTACAGTCCTTCCGACATATCAAGAGTCCTCCTTAACATTAAAAGCTAGAATGAGACGGTCTAATAAGTGTCCATTGCAACGTCATAACGGTTCCCGCCCCTGTTGTCTTGTCATGAAACTTTAAAGTGAAAAGTTGAAGATAATGCAATGTATCGCCACAAAAAGTTATTATAAATTTCCGTTAATTCAGTACTGTGAATGAGTATTATATATCAATCCTTTGTGGTCTCCCAGTTCTATACAGACTTTGCACTTTAACATTGTGATTGATTTATAAAAATCCAGGAAAACATAAATGTCTGTGCGTAAAACAAGTTTTTGTCTTACATTTCATACTGAAATTGGTTGAGCTCTGTGCCCACTCATTTAATGTTTTAGAATGAAATTGGGTGACGAAAGTGCCAGTTTGATTCTCGCGATGTTTTTCGAATGTGTGCAAAGGATTATGGGTGATATGAGGGGAAGAAGGATACAGTTCATGCATTCTTTGTGGCTGAATGTAGGGCAAATACAGGCTGCCTCTAAAGGAACCTTTGGATTGAGTTGTCCTTCGAAGATGTGTGATGAAGTGGCAGCCGAGATATATAGACGGTTTCAGCAGTAACAACATAAACATGCGGCTTTCGTGGTCATCACGTAACTTCCGGTAAATTCTGGGAAGAGTAAATAACAACAAAGTCATTTTACAGTAGTTTATTTATATAACAAGCAAAATAAACAATACATAGATTACATAGGAACCCAAAACATTTGTTATTTTCGATGAGGTATTTGTTTAAGAGTTCAGTTACAGCAACTAGTCAGACCATTAAACAAACAGAAACCGGAAGTAAAGTTCAGACCAGATGCTTACCGCACATGCGCCTGATGAAATGTAGCCTTCCTAGGATGCATCCTCGCATTTGAGAAACACCCTTAGTCTCAGCCATAGTTATACCCTTTTCATTGCTTCTGCTCTCCCCCACACACTGCCCCTGGTGTTCAGGGGTGGAACAGCATGTTAAAAACTTGATTGTGTATTGAGCTGCGTAATGTAAAAGGATGTGGTTTGTTGCTGGGTTACAGAGTGAGAGAACAAGGTTAAAGAATGTAATGCCGAGAGAGAAAGTGGAGGTGGAGGAGATGCTGTATTCACTTGGCTTTCCCTATGCATTTAAAGTTTATCATTTCAAGGACTGTCATGCACACGCATCTCTATGACACATTTGCGGTCTGGATCTTACTTTTTGATTTATTTTTCTTCGCCTGTCATCATGTTATTTCTCTGGAGAAAAACACTTTATAGCAGGACACGGTCATTTTCTACAAACCCACACACATACATACAGTGGGAGGTTGAGGGGCAGATCTACCTCCAGTCTTCCTGGAGTACATTGCCTGATCTATACAGACAAGAGTGAGAGAGAAATGGGGGAGGTTGAGATATCTTAATGCATTTTTCTTGTCGCTTAGAAACGCAGCACTTCAGCCACATTGTTTTGCCTACATTGATGCAACTGCACTGTATATACAGTAGTAGTAACAGGTTTATAATCATCACTACTGGTTAGGGCCGGACAATAATTCAATATCAGTATATTTCGCAGCATTTTTTTTTCAATAATGGTGACGTGCTTTCTAAACACATTTACGATATTTCAATATACATTAGAGTGTCTAATAATGCGTGTTAAATGCAGGTCAAGGCGCTTCTTCCTTCCAAACCGCGCTCTCCGTGACGGTGAGGAAAAAAGGCTTTTTTAACATTCAGGGCTCTATTTTAACGATCTAAGCGCATTGTCTAAAGCGCACAGTCTAAATGGGCGTGTCTGATACCACTTTTGCTAATTTAACGGCGGGAAAAATGGATTGTGCGCCAAGCGCAAGGTCGAAAAGGGTTGTTCATATTCTAATGAGTAATGGGTGTGTTTTGGGCGTAACGTGAAATAAACCAATGAAAGTCTTATCTCTCATACCCTTTAAAAGCCAGTTGCGCTGGCGCTTTGTCTAATCCCTGTTAAGATGACGGACTTTGTAAACTGAAAACTAAGCGGAGGAAGAAGACTCCCAGTTTAAGAATAATGTTAAACAATTGTGTTGTTTTATTATTGTTTTACATTTTTTGGATTAAAACCTTTAAAAGCCTTTTTCTTTCAGTCATAGAAGTACAAATATCAGGCTTTTAGTTGCTGTAAATGTATTGATATCCTACATAATCATTGTAATCCCATAAAATAATTTGCAAATATGCAAGAAACGGTTTGCACTCTAAAAATACAAAATAAAGAATTTACAAACGTGTGGAGAACCGTTTCAGCACTCGGACAGCGCCATAGGATTTTTAAAAAGCATTACTTAAAATGTTTCTCATCTCATTATATCCACAGGTACAGTGTCATCATATACAATAAATCCGTAGGGTAGCTTTTAAAAAGCATTTAAAAATATATAGCATTTATTTAAAGCAAAGCATTTATTTTCTTACCAGGCTACTGGATGATGGTGCTCTTTACGCCTTCTAACGTCTCATAATCGGTCCCCATTTATGTCCAAGAGACTCAATAATAATATTTTACATTCAATCCTTTAATCTTTCATATTTAAAAGCGTTTTTGTGCTGCTGCGCATTCATGTATGTGATAAGCAAACCCGCGTTGTCGTCCCGTTTAGGCGCATATTACTAACGCGCTCTTTAAATAACAAAAAACATTGTCTATTTTAGTCGCCTCAAAATAGCAATGCGCCAACAATGTGCCTGAACACACCTCGTTTTCAGACCAGAACGCCCATGGGCACAAAATTGGGCACAAAAGCATTTGCTATTTAAACAACGTGGCTCTTAACATGAAAATGATAATGGCACCGGGTTCAAACTAGCAAAAGACACTTTTTGCATTGCGCCGGGTGTATGATAGATCTGCTTGTGTTTACCACACACTGGATGGGTTAAATCCAGAGGTCACACTCCTAAGTATGGGTTGCCATACATTGGTCATTACGTCACTTTCATTTGACATGACAATCGTTGACATGACCTACTTAAAAATATCAAGGTTATTTTTCACAGTGTGCTTTACATAATCATATGTAGAAAACAGTAAATCACTACAATGACTTTCGCTAACTTTTCACAGACTGGCTCACATGTGAGCAGTCATTTGCATAATTTAGTGCATAAAATCAAAGTGTGTATTATCAGTACAAAACAATTCATTGTGTTGATCTTTTGGATGCATAACGACTATATTGCTTTTAACAGTAATCTATCAAGGCAAAAATGCA
The DNA here is from genome assembly GCF_027580225.2 of Misgurnus anguillicaudatus. Lineage (NCBI taxonomy): Eukaryota > Metazoa > Chordata > Actinopteri > Cypriniformes > Cobitidae > Misgurnus > Misgurnus anguillicaudatus. The sequence goes on along the minus strand of NC_073350.2, from coordinate 30,599,380 downwards.
TGACAACACAAAAAGCAAACAATTAACAAAAACGTAATTATCATAAAAGGGGAAGCTGCGCTTTTGATGTTGAAGGTGAAATTTGCATGTGGTTTAATGGACAATCAGGCATGTGTGTTTTGTTTTAGTAAACTAACTAATGAGAGAGAGAGAGAGAGAGAGAGAGAGAGAGAGAGAGAGAGAGAGAGAGAATGAATATGTACAGTTAGTCTTTAGAGCATAAGCAGAGATGAGTCAGAGATATTTATGGATTGCCCCACAGGCCTCTCTCTCTCTCTCTCTCTCTCTCTCTCTCTCACACACACACACACACACACACACACACACACACACACACACACACACACACACACACACACACACACACACACACACACACATTCCCTGTTGATGGATGAATAAAGTGTGTGTGTGGGGGGTAATGTACTGGGAATACTGTATTACTTTGTCCTCAACCGCATATATTGCTTAATGAACCTCTCTCGCTCTCATTTGTCTATTTGATATGTAAATTTTCTTCGCTGTTGTTTATTTACACAGTATTGCGCGTTAGAGGCAGCTAAGTTTGCAAAGCTCATCATTTAATGGAGATATATTATGGAAAGCAAGATTTTCTATGCATGGTAGACAGAACCGTTGTACTACAGAGGAACTGACATATTTCCACGTCATGTTTACACCGAATTTGTTTGGTCACGTCACGGCTATTGTTGACTGATATCTTGTTACTATTTTTGACATAGTGTAAAGCTCCTCCAGGCAGTTTATTTACTTTGTCTGTCTGGCGTAAAAAGCATGTGTCATTTTTTTGCAATGCATTTTATTAGTGATGTATTTAATAAGCACACAGCTAAACTTCTGATCTCTGTGATATCAAAGTCAACTTGCAGTGTAATCACTTTAATTAACATAAAAAAAATAATAGTTTATGCAATTTATTGGCAAGTGTATTTGTGTCATCTTTAAATGTCATCTTTTTTGTATGGTGACCACTCTTTGCTGTCACTTTTATCTCTCCCTCTTTCTCCAGTACCAGGATCATACGCCTGGTTTACTCTTTTCCTGCAGTAACAAAACACTCCTCCTGTCTCTTGCACAGGCCTAAGTGCTCGATTCATTTTGTCTGTAAACAGTTGACCAAGTGAAGCCAAGAGCACATAAAAGCTTCCCCAACGTTCTTCCACTTTAACACGCGTGCACAAACCAGCCTCTTTTATTGTGTGACCTTTGCACAGCTGTTACACACACATAAAGGAGAACGCTTGAGTTAGTGTGTTTGTATAAAAAGATGGTATTTGATGTGTTAAATGGCTGTGTCTAAATGTACTAAAAACATAAGCCACTCGCCGCTGTCATGACTGAGCTTCACGCTTTAATGCACGGGGGATAAAGCCTTAAAATTGTAGTTACACCATTTACCACCAGACAGTATATAGTGTGACTCACTGAGCTGCATAAGAGCTATGCTGAAATTAAAGTGAAGACATTTCATTTATACTTATTAAGATATTATTACAGTTTTTGAGAACTGTGTGCCTAGATGAAAATTGTGTGTATTTATAATGCAAGGTAAGATAATCTGTATATCAGTTGAATCACATCATTACCCACAGTCACATCCAATCATTTATCTAATCTTTTATTTTTATCTCTGTCTCTCTTCCACAGGAAACAGTCGAATATGCCTTCCTTATTATTTTTACGATCGCAACCTTCCTGAAGATCATTGCGTACGGCCTGGTAATGCATCAGAATGCTTATGTCCGAAACGGATGGAACATGCTGGATTTTGTCATTGTTGTCATAGGGTATGTTTCACCTGCATGCATTCACTGAATGAATTTTGTTTTATTGCATTTATTATATTTGGCTTTTATTATTTTTTTCAGCATTTTTTTTTTAATCACTGATGTTTCCTAAAGTCCAAGTTATAGTCGTGCGTAAGGTCTATATGCGTAGGCTGTGCGTTGCTCTGCGTAGCCTGTCGTGCACCTCGCCAAATTTTTAACAGTGCGTCCATTCTACGTGGACCGCAAGCAAAGTTATTGGTCCACTAGAACCCCTCTCATCAGGTAAAAAACTGCATCATAGGTATTTTTGCCTACTAGCAGTCAGCATGTGTGTTTGCACGACGATGTGGACGACGACGCAGAAGTATAAATTAAAACCGACTTGTAGCCTATGTAGGATGTACGCACAACTATCATGAGCCCTTAAGACCCCTCAACCCCCTAAAAACACACACTTACCCACTCACAAACATTTCTTGGAAAGCCATGTGACCCAGAAAAGACACATACAGTTTAAAATAAACGAGGGACCATGCGAGTGATGCAGATTTCTGTCTTTTTTATGCTGCATTAAAAGTATGTCTCTAGTAGGCATTTCTTGATCTTACTGTGGGTTCACACCAGACGCGAGTTCAATGATTTGCGCGAGTAGATTACATACAAAGTCAATGCAAAGACGCGACCAGACGCGTCCTCGCGAAGGGCGATGCGAATGTCGCGATATGGGCTGTGCGTTTCCCACGAAAACACGTGCTATTCGCCTCAAACGCATCTTCGCATGAAATTCGCATGACACAAAGTCTAGCAGTGACATGATTACAGGAAGCGAGCGGAGGCAGCAAAATAAAACAACAATGGAGGAAAATCATCATTGCTACACGAGACATCTTCGTACTTTTACAGAATTTAAAATGATCTTGTATGGATTAAAGTGAGTGAGGAAGTCGAAACAATCTGGTAAGTTTACTCAATTTGAGCTATATAAGCCCCTCCCATGGCGCAAATTCACGCGTGAATGACTAGAATTTCATGCGCGACTTTCACGAGCGAAACGAGTAAACTTAAAATGTTCAAGCATCCAACTACGCGCGAATAGCGCGTTTTTGCAGCCTCTTCCGCGTCTGGTGTGAACGCACAGTAATGTTTATGGTGGAAGCAACAAACCAGCCATCGTTTCCAAAAACGAGTACACATACTCCTAAAACACTGAGGTGTGGTGCTCATGCTAGCGACATGTTTAATAACGTTCCTCCACAAATGATTTCCCAATCTGTCCAACTTTCCCTGCTTATGGTTAGTTTAACTCATAGTCCAGATAATTTTACACTTTATGGTTTCATTTCTGTCCTTCCCATTTCTCAGGATTTCTTCATCAGCGTCTCTTCTCTTTACTGTTTGATTCAGTAACTTTCCCTCCCTGATACGCGTACAGTCCACTGGGTAGCTGGGTCACATTTCGATCTGTTTGCCTCATGCAGAAAGTGCAGTCTCTCTAACATCCCTCTATTCACTGGACTGCCGTTACTCATCTTCGGTTATCACATCGAAGATTAGCCAGAAATATTAACAGATATATAGTTTTTATTTATTGTTTTGATGCTTGAATTATTGTTTCTCTGTTTTCATGGGTATGGTTATTTTAACACTTGGCTTATTTGCTTTAGATATTAGATATATTTCATTATTATCAAGTCATGTCCCTTTATATGGTTAATATATGAGATACTCAAAGAATGCTCATTTGAGGTTATCATATTTTATATAAAGCTTTATTTGTGTTTACTGCCCGTGCACGTTTAGCACATGAGGCTCTCTTGTTGTTTATGTTGTAACACATTGACGACAGGTCATGCAAACACATGCTGTGTTTGGTGTGGAAACTGATACTGATATCTATTTTAAATGCTTATTTATCTTGATATGTTGGCGGAATTAGCAGATTGTTTTTGTTTTTATTCCTTTAATATATTATAGCAGATAATGCTCTGTGCCCTACTGAAAATGTTTCACACCGCTCTCTTTAATATCAATTTTCTTCTCAGGTTGTTTAGTGTTGTTTTGGAACTTTTGACCAAAGATGGGGAGAAGGAGTCTGCTGGATCCCACCCCCCGACTGCGCACGGTCACGGAGGAAAACCGGGAGGTTTTGATGTCAAAGCCCTCAGAGCCTTTCGAGTGTTGCGACCGCTTCGCCTGGTGTCAGGAGTGCCCAGTGAGTGATTAAAGTTATCTCACCTTTGCTAGGATTTCCTAATGTAGTGGTAACAGAGGCCCCTGTTGAGTCCCTGGGGCCCGACCGAGGGACGGATGCTGGGTGAGATTCTGCATTATAGGGCCATATGGCAGAAGAAGCAAAGCTTTCCTCCAGAGCCCTCGGGAGCATTCAGTCAGAACAAGCTGTTAAACTCAATGCCCTAAAGACGTCTGTTTGTCTCTGTTTGTGTGTGTGCGGGATAGAAATTAGATGTGGACGTGTAACTATGACTAAAAGAGTGTTGGTTTGTTTTCATGCTTGTGCTTATTCTTGTGCATATCTGCAGGTTTGCAGGTGGTGTTGAACTCCATCATAAAAGCCATGGTTCCTCTCCTCCACATCGCCCTGCTGGTTTTGTTTGTCATCATCATCTATGCCATCATCGGTTTGGAGCTTTTCATCGGAAAAATGCACGCTACGTGTTATTTTCAAGGGACGGGTATGTGACCGATTGCATTACATGGATGGCATACACAAGGGGTATTTTTGAAAATATTAAACCCCAAAGTAGTCTCAAAAAATTCAACAGATGTTTTATCCAACAGTGGGAATTAAACCCATGACATTTGCATTGCTAATGCAATGCGTTACCAATTAAACCCATACGGAAAAAATATTTTAAAATATTCAAAAATGTCCAAAAAATATTAAATATATTTTGGAATACGTTTTTTTTTGTCATTTTTTTATATTTTGAATAAGGGTGTCACGATTTCGAGTTTAAATAAAAAACGATCGAAATTAAGTCACAACCTCGAACTCCGAATAAAAAAATTTAATCGTCGATGCTGCCACGCCGCCATGTCACGTCCGGTCGGCTTGCCAAGCTTTTGTAGTGTAAATGCTTTTGTGTGGCATCTCCGGGTTTAAGGTCAGATATTATATTTTATAAAAGTCTCGTCTAAAAATGGCATAGCATTTTTTGTGCTTTCAAAAAAAAAGGTAAAAATCGAGAATCGAATCAAATCGTGGCCTTAGAATCGGAAATGTAATCGAATCGAGGATTTGGAGAATCGTGACACCCCTAATTTTGAAATAAGAAAAGTTTAAAAAAGCGTTAAAATTTTTTTAGCCCTCCATATATTTAATTCCAAGGAAATATATTCACATTGTATTTGAAGAAAACCATTGTTTATGTTATGAACCTGTAAACATAACAGTTTAAAAAAATTAAAATTAAATATATTTTTAACTTCAAAAATATACTTTATAAAATTAACTTGTATTTAGCATATATTCAAAATATATTTAGGCAAAAAAAATATTTTTGCCATATGGGATGTAAAATTAGAAATGTGTTTGTTTGCCCTTGAAATAACATTTTGAAATATATGTTGATAAATGAAGGTTAACTACATTAAAAAAAATATTTCGTTGAGCATCACATTCTAAAAAATGTATTTAGCATATATTTAAAATATATTTTTGTCCAGAGAAATGTATTTTTTTTGCCGTATGGGAACTACAGGATCACATCTTTTTTGTTTTCTTCCCAACAGCAATCACAGAAGACGAACCCTCGCCGTGTGCCGTTAACGGTCATGGTCGCACGTGCCCCACCAACGGCACAGTTTGCAAAGAGGGTTGGCACGGCCCCAATGGAGGCATAACCAACTTCGACAATTTCATGTTCGCCATGCTGACTGTGTTTCAGTGCATAACCATGGAGGGCTGGACGGATGTACTTTACTGGGTCAGTATGAGCATGCTAACCTTTCGTCTGTACCAGTCGCATTTCTAGCTGGCATAGACGTCCTCTACGCTGATTGAATGTTAATCAGTTAAAGTGTAGTTATGTGACTATGTTAATGAATGTAATGTAATTATATGCCCGTAGATAGGGTTGCTGTAAGCATTAGTACTTGCATGCTCCAAGTAACATCCCACACGCTTAAGCAAAAATTGAAGGGTCTGTGACTGACCATTGTGTTCTGAGGAGATTCGCCCACCTCTCACATCATCTTCTGGAATATATTTTACTGTATCTCACTTTTCATATATACTAGCTTCAGTTAGATGTACTCAAAAGTAAAAAATGTCTTTTGTATTTAAAGCAACTGGACAGTGTTTTCAAAATATATAAACCCGCCCAGTCTTAAAGGGCGCCTATTATGCCCATTTTTACAAGATGTAATATAAGTCTCAGGTGTGCCTAGAATGTGTCTGTAAAGTTTCAATTCAAAATACCCACAGATCATGTGTTATAACATGTCCAAAATGACAAATGGAAACAAAAATGCACTGTTTTCATGTCTGCCCTACTGAAAAATCCAGCTAAAACCAGCATAAGCTGGTAGCTGGTTTTAGCTGGTTGTAGCTGGTTTAAGGTGGTTTACGCTGGTCCTCCCAGCCTGACAAAGCTGGTCATGCTGGTGGGCCAGCTGGTATTCCAGCATGACCAGCTAAGTCCAGCTAGACCAGCTTAAAATGTGACCAAAACACAGCTAGACCAGCTTGCTACACCAGCAAAACCAGCTTCCTACACCATCAAAACCAGCTAAAACCAAGCTGGGGACCAGCTAAAACCAGCTCACCAGCTTATGCTGGTCTTAGCTGGATTTTTCAGTAGGGTGTACCTTTAAATGCAAATGAGCTACAGCTCCTCACTTCACCTTTGGTTATAAATAGATCTGATTCCTGTGAATACAGTCTGGGACAATAGTATCTTTAGTCGAATTAGCGCTACAATGTGCTATGAAACACACAGCTTTTGAGTAAACTTAACTAGTCAGTCAGTGGCTGTGGGCGGGGCTTTATCAGTGTGATGTCACATTAACAAGAGAATCAAACAGCATGTCTAATGAGGCCACTTTGGTTTAATGGGAATTAAAAAAGGAGAGGGTGGATTTTATTCATGTTAGGGTTGTTTTGTTCACACACTGCTAACACACATTTATGTCTAAACATCTTGTAAAAGTGGATTTTGTATAATAGGTGCCCTTTAAGGGCCTTTCAGACTATGGATGATAACTATATTATAGTTATATATTAACTCTTTCCCCGCCAGCTTTTTTAAAAAAAAGTTAAAAGCCAGCGCCAGCATTTTTCATGATTTTCTCAAAAGTTTAATGCCTTCCAGAAAATGTTCTCCTTTAAATATATAAGGACTTTTGATAGAAATTAGATCAAAACATACACAGACATACAGCCGTTTGCCCTAGGGCGATACTTCCGAATTTTACAAGTTGCAGAAGAGAGAGTCACCTGGTGGATAATAGCAATATTACAGATTGCCGGAAATACTCGTCATTGGCAGGGATGTATTTTCTCTTAATTAACGCGTTTATTTGTCAATGGTGGGGAAAGGGTTAAAAAGAATAGAGTATTGACACAACTGTATCAATAAAGATACTAGTAGCAATATTGTTGGGATCAGTTGTTGATTGCGGCGCAGGTTTTAATGTCCGAATTAAAGACGGTAGCAATCAGGAAGCGGCGTTTTGTTTATATATATATAAACAATATACATCTATATATATTTTAACATCCAGCTTCTGCGGATTTTGGAGAAAAGATGTTCGGCATTGAAAACATACTAGAACAGGGAGTTATCTAAATGTATTTTTTGTGACTGTAGCGTGCGAGTTTAGAATGAGCAGAGCGTTATTGTTATCATCCCTTATATATAGTTATAGTTATCGTCATAGTGTGAATGCCCCATTACAAAGAAATATGAAAGGAAACATTTTGTGCTAATTGGCCAACATAACATTTATTGAAATGCAAGTATTAAAATACCTAGTACTATATATATATATATATAAGGGATAGTCCACCCCAAAATTAAATTTGTGTCATCATTTAGTCATTCCAAAGTTGTTCCAAACCTGTATAAATTACTTTGTTCTGTTTAGCCACAAATGAAGAAATTTTGAATAATGTTTGTTACCAAGCAGATTAGGGGCACCATTCACTTCCATAGTATTTTTTTGTCCTACTATGAAAGTCAATGGTGCACCACATCTGCTTTGTTACAAAACTTTTTCTGAAAAATGACTGCTGTACTTTTTGTTTTCCTGTATTAGTTTAGTTGGTGTTCAACACTTAACACTGTCCTTATTTTTCTGTTTTGACATACACAGAACATTTAATGCATGTTTAAAATATAGATAAACTTACAGCCCAAGTGTTCTTCATAACCTACCAGCTCAAAAGTTTGATCTACTCTTTAACTGTTTTAACCTGTTTTAACTCACAGTTTCTGTTTCATACTTACACTTTCGTTCTTATTTTCTCTCTCTTTTTCTTCATCTTCTTATTTCCTCCTCTTCCTCCCATCTCTCAGATGAATGATGCTATGGGTCTGGAGCTACCATGGGTGTACTTTGTGAGTTTGGTGATCTTCGGTTCTTTCTTCGTCCTGAACCTGGTTCTGGGTGTTTTGAGCGGGTGAGGAGCTCATCTTATCTCTTCACCGTGGATGCTCTTTGTTTTTACCTTCCTGTTTCTCTTCCCAGAGCAAACTCTGTAACTCCATTACGGGCGTTTCTCACGGCTTAATTGAGTCTCTCCCTTGAGGTTAACTGTCCTGTTTGGGCTCCCGTAGGTGAATGATGCCATCGGATGGGAGACCCCGTGGATCTACTTTGTTAGTCTGATCATTTTGGGCTCGTTTTTTGTGTTGAATCTTGTGCTGGGTGTACTCAGTGGGTAAGACATCGACAAACGCTGTGTGCTGTGATGTTTTCTAAACTTTTGATCTGATGACAGTTTTTTCAGGAGATCTGCATGGGGTTCAGAGTGGAGTTTGTTGACAAACCTTATCATGAAAGTGTTGCTACATTACAGTCATGGCCAAAAATTGCAGACCTCTTTATTTATGTCCACAAAAAAATGTGCAAAAATAATTTGTGTAAAACAATTTTCATTTTCATTTTTTAGCTTACATATATATATATATATATATATATATATATATATATATATATATATATATATATATATATATATATATATATATATATATATATATATATATATATAGTTTCCTACATAAAGTTGAATTGCTCTGTTATTTTCCTGTTTTAAGTTACTTAGAATAAAAGCATCTGCACTGTAAAAAAAGATTTTCAAGAAAAAAATTCTTAGTATTTTTGTCTTGTTTTCAGTACAAATATCTAAAAATTCTTAAATGAAGATGTTTGTTCTTGATCAGCAAAACGACCCAAGAAAATAAGTCTAGTTTTTTAGATCAAAAATATCAAATTTAAGTGATTTTGTGCATAAAACAAGCAAAAAAAAAAATAATCTGCCAATGGGGTAAGCTAATTTTTCTTGAATTTTTCTTGAATTTAGTGTTAAGAAAAATTTTCACGATTTTTTTGCTTACCCCATTGGCAGGTTTTTTTGCTTGTTTTATGCACAAAATCACTTAAATTTAATATTTTTGGTATAAAAACTAGACTTATTTTCTTGGTTCATTTTGATCATCAAGAAAAAGCATCTTAATTTAAGAATTTTTAGATGTTTTTACTGAAAACAAGACAAAAATACTAAGAAAACTTTTTCTTGAAAATCATTTTTTGCAGTTTGCTAAATGTACACAATGTGCCATTTGTTTACAATGCTATGCATATTATTTAGATTACCTTTGAAACTTTTTAAGCAAAATCAAATAACTTGGTCACCAGATTGGACCCCATATTACCGCAATGCGTCAAGCACCCATCCCTCTCCAAAGCCCCGCCTTCCTAATGCCAATCAGCAAATCACCCAAAATGATTGACTGGCAGGGCATTTTCTGATGGTCTTTGCTTTTTTTTGCTGTTTACTGAGCTTAGTGATGTCACAATACAGACACTTGTGATGTCTCAGGTCAGAAAATAGCTTACGGCACCTGTAAAGAAGCCTTCTGTCTGTGGTTGTATTGAATGATTGAATGTTTTGCTGTGAAATGAGAGAAATAATTGGCAGCGAAAGAAAACTGATTAAAATTGGCAATTTTACAGTAAAGATGTCTGCAACCCTTTGTCCATGACTGTACTGTATATCGCTTCTGGAGTGTTTTATCACATCAGAGTGCTGTGTGCTGTCACGTCTGCTGACGACTGGTTTTAGTCTTTGAGAGTATTGAAAAAAATGCAATAAAATTGCACAATGGATATGAAGAAGCATATGAATAAGTTGGATATCAATAAGAGAAAAATATAAGGGTTTACTGTATAAGGTACTAGAGTAAAATACTGCACACTTGGCATGCTTGGCAAGCTGAATTAATTTTGTCATTGGGAAATTATTTGCTGAAGACCTTATTAAAAATAGGATTTAGTAAAGGTACATCAGGTAGATTTTGAGCTGACATGAGAAACAGGAAAAAAACGTGAAAGTAGGAAGGAAGGGTGGATAAGAGAAAAAGATGTTTAGCTTGACAGATGATGGCTTGTGAGAGACACTTGTTTAGATTTTGTTGTGTTGTTTCTCTCATATTTTCCTCTCCTCAGTGAGAAGATAAAGTGAAATTAACTTATTAAGCATGCATACAGTCATACTACTTATTATTCCACCACAAGAGATGCAAGATCTTTGTTGCATTGTGTCCTATGGTGCAACATATGTGTACTGCAGATCATGCAGTCTTCTGAAATTAAGTTCGATTTCGGCGTTGTGCTTCTGCTCTTTTATTAAAAGTGCCTTACATTGTGACTTTATAATTGTGTTTGCATGTGAAAGTTTGCATCCAGAGCCTTATTGGCACGATATTAAAACATTTGCACCGGTATTTTTAGCTGTATGTGAATATTAAAATGTTTTTTTTATTTTATTTATGAAAATTGTCTTAGAAAATGTATTTTTTATTAGAAGACTCCGGGCCAGATCCATACCGGAGCTGCCGACTTCGTCTCGGATTCTGTACGGATCCGGCCCGGAGTCATCTGCTGTCTGGTCGATTTTATTACAGTAGTTACTGTTGCTGTGTCGAACATGACAGTACATTAAATATGGATGTGTTCAGCTAATGTTCGAAAAACTAGGGCTGTCAAAAGATTAATTTCGATTAATCACATACAAAATAAAAGTTTTTTGCATAATTTATGTGTGTGCACTGTGTGTATATATTTTGTACACTCACCTAAAGGATTATTAGGAACACCAGTTCAATTTCTCATTAATGCAATGGTGTGGGGGATGTTTTCCTGGCACACTTTTGGCCGCTTTGTGCCAATTGGGCATCGTTTAAATGCCACGGCCTACTTGAGCATTGTTTCTGACAATGTCCATCTCTTTATGACCACCATGTACTCTGGCTACTTCCAGCAGGATAATGCACAATGTCACAAAGCTTGAATCATTTTAAATTAGTTTCTTAACTAATTTAACTATATAATAATTACACACAGTGCACACACATAAATTATGCGAAAATAATTAATCGCAATTAATCTTTTGACAGCCTTACAAATAACATAACCTGTCTTTCTACAAACTTCTTTTTGTAAAAGTGTTTCCACTTGGTTTTATATTTTGCTTTCTAACTCTATAAAATTTGTAGCTTTTGAAAGTATATTTGGGCAGTATATTTGGATGGGTTTTGATATACTGAGATAAAACTGTGTTCCTGAACCCAGAGAGTTCTCTAAAGAACGAGAGAAGGCAAAAGCTCGCGGAGATTTCCAAAAGCTTCGTGAGAAACAACAGCTAGAAGAGGATCTGAAAGGATACCTGGACTGGATCACGCAGGCAGAAGACATCGACCCTGAGAACGAAGAGGATGATGAAGATAGTAAACGCAATCGTGAGTACTCTACTAACCACGCAGCACATTTTGTTTCTGTTATATTTAGTGTCAGTTCATACTTGTACATCCATGTTTAAAGACCAACATTACTGCTTGCCATTATGGCAATTCTTCACTTTTTTACAATGACTTTAAATAATCCTGTCTGATGCTTTTAGTACGATCACCTCATTAGATTTAGGAGTGGCTTCATTATTGCTTTTTTCTGTTTTCATTTGTTATTGTGTGAAATTGTACTGTACAAATCAGCAGGCTCATAAAATGTGAATTCTCGTGAGATTAGATTTTTGTATAATTTTACTATAAATTTGATTCTGGGCAGACATACAGTATACCATTTCCTATGTGCTATTACTCTGTTTTGTTTTCATAATATCATTTTCTGAGTACGGGCTCTTGAAGTCGTGGATGACATCACATGTAAAGATCCGCCACATTTTGTATCAGCCACGGGCGGCTTTAATTGGCTCGTCATGTCCATCAAACTATGAGTGACACAGAACAGACGTCAGCGAGGCCGAAACGGCTGCCTCGGGTGTATTACTGATGAAATACTTGAAAAGGCACTAAAGCCACAAGTGTTCTCTCAAACGCTGAAGTGCACAGCTGTCAATCAAAGTCAAACAGCCATTACGAAGTCAAGAGTGTGCACTATGATAACTGAATTTGATTCCTATCCATGGGGCATTCGCTATCAGAAAATAACTCGCTCTATATGTTTTGCATATCTACAGATATACTGTGATGAGAATATATTTGCATATATTCTACTCATACTCACGATCATAAAGAAGCAAAATGCATAAAATAGATATTATAAATATAATATATAATATTTGTATATTTTCGGTGAGAATGGTGTTACTGTATGTGACCCTGGACCACAAAACCAGTCATAAGTCGCACGGGTATATTTGTAGGAATGACGATTTTAACGTGCTATAATAAATTATCTATATGATATTTTGAGCTAAAATGTCACATACGTACTCTGGGAACACCAAAGATTTATTTGACATCTTAAAAAAAGTCTTTTGAAATGTCCCCTTTAAAATATAGTTTGACACCAGTCACTTTTTCTCTCAGTCATCTGTTAACAAAAAATAAATGACTCTCTATGGCTAGTATCTGAGTTTGCTGGGAAGGGCACGAAGTGGAGAAACTGAGCAAAATAAGGACTAATCCTAATCCCTTTTATATAAGCAGCACACATGATCGTGAGCGGTCTGAGCCGTTGCTACATCACGACACATTTCTCCCTCGGCTGTCACTGAAACCCCAGCGAGCGTCTCTCTGACCTCAGCTTATTTTTGTTAAAGGGTGGCCGGGTTAGATTAGCTCTCTGTATGAAAGAGGTTTTTGGGTATAATTGATTGATACCGATCCACAGAACTCAGATGTCTGGAAAGCTTAGGATTTATGTAGAAATTATTTTGCAAATGTGAAATTAAGTAATACCTTATTTTTGTTACATTTAGTTTGACACTATTCTAAAAAGAATTTTTAGTTCACTTGTTTTTCTTATTGATTTAGTATTGCTAAATTGTTATTGCTACTATCTATTTGAGGCCTGCACCATGACGACATAATGTGATCAAAACATGTGATAAACATTCATACTAAGATCAAAGCTAAAAAGGTTTAAGTGTGTTCACACTTGATATATTTGGTTTGATTTAAACAAACTCACTTAGTTGATGCGTTTCATTGAGTAAGTGTGAATGCTGCCAGCCTGCCACCCAAATCTTGGTGTGCACCAAGAACTGAGACATGAAATTAGGTCTACAAGAGCACTCTGGTGCAGTTCAATTGAGAAATGAACGCAACACAAATCAAAGACGAACCAAAAACAGGAAGTGATAACTAGGGATGGGGCGATCAATGGCGATACACAATAATAATAACTGTCCGATAGCGATTTTTGAATCATGCAGCCGATATTAAGCACAGCTTTTTTCTGTTAGTTTGAATTTCATAACATGCATTTGAAAAATCGACACTCGTCAAACAAAATCATCATAAATATTCTTTATTATCATAAAAATACCCGAAAAGGTTTGAAGAACAGCAAAATAAATAAATGCTGAAGCCATTTCCTGGAGGTGCGTGTGTATGGTTCTTCTTCTGCCGTCCATATTGAGTTTCTGCACGAGAGCGCCCTCTGGCTTTTTGGATGTAGCACCATTTCACCGTAATTCATTAAAGGATTAGTCCTTTTTTTAAATCCATATAATTTACTCACCACCATGTCTTTCAAAATGTTGATATCTTTGTTCAGTCGAGAGGAAATTATGTTTTTGGAGGAAAACATTCCAGGATTTTTCAAATTTTAATGGACCCCAAAACATAACAGTTTTTATGTAGTTTAAAATTGCAGTTTCAACGCAGCTTCAAAGGACTCTAAACGATCCCAAAAGAGGCATAAGGGTCTTATCTAGTGAAACGATTGTCATTTTTGGCAAGAAAAATAAAAAATATGTACTTTTAAACCACAACTTCTCGTCTTCCTCCAGTCATGTGACCCGCCAGCTCGACCTCATGTAATACGTCATCACTTTAAGAGGTCACGGATGACGTATGCGAAACTACGCCCCAGTGTTTACAAGTGTGGAGAAAGAGGACCGTTCCATCGTTGTTGTATGTCGAATGACACTAATTAATGTCTTTGTGTCAGTTTATTGTTTAAAATGGTCCGCAAATGTGCGTTTCATATATGTAACACGTGACCTTTAAACGTCATTACGCAATTACGTGAGGTCGTTCTGGCGCATCACAGGACCGGAGGAAGATGAGAAGTTGTGGTTTAAAAGTGCATATTTTTTATTTTTCTTGCCAAAAATGACAATCGTTTCGCTAGATAAGACCCTTATGCCTCGTTTGAAATCATTTAGAGTCCTTTGAAACTGCAATTTTAAACTGCATTAAAACTGTTAAGTGTTGGGGTCCATTAAAGTCCATTAAAATGAGAAAAATTCTGGAATGTTTTCCTCAAAAAACATAATTTCTTCTCGACTGAACAAAGAAAGACATCAACATTTGGGATGACATGGGTGTGAGTAAATTATCTGGATTTTGTTTTTAAGAAAATGAACCAAGACTTTAAGAAGCATACCGAGCATCATCGGCCGATTTATCAGCCCAACATGTGATAACAAGATGACCCCAAAATCACACAATTTGTTATCATGGGAAGTGCGTTACATTATATTTTAATTTGCGCCTAATGGAGGAATTGCAGGGGCTGTTTTGTCTTTTTTTTACATTTATGTGTTCACGTGTATGCAATGAGCACGTTTAGCACATAGCATTATTTTGGATTGGCTGCAAAATTTGTTGCACAATACATGTCATAAAAGCTGACCAATTAGGTTGTGACTTTATAATTATGCCTTTATGTTCAGTTCCTTGTTAAAAATGCCAGTGTGAATATTTTTTTCCTTTTTTGATCCGGACCAAAAGAACCAAGAAAACCGAACCACAAGTGTGAACACAACATCAATCAAATTACATAAAGGATATTTAAAATATGCATTTGTTTATATCTGTATATGTGATGTAAATATGAAATATTGCTATTATCTGTCATAGGCTTGCACAATGTGGGCATTATTTTGAACTGTGCAATTTTAAAGCACAAAAGTCATGCAATCATAATTTAAAAGGATTTTTTTTAAATATGCATTTGTATCTAGAAATGAAATGTAAAGATCACATATGATGTCACCCTTAAAGTGTCTCCATTATCAGCATCATCTGATCATTTGAACCTTTTGCTCAATGCTTTCCTTGAATTCATGACATTGTGACACACACAGCTCTCACTCACTGTAACTAACAAGTACCCATCATCCTTTGCTCCATTCCAGCTTACCAGTTGCTTTGATGTCAGTGTTGTTGTTGTTGTTAATGGTTGTGTTGGTGCTGTTCTTGTTCCCGTGCTTTGACCCGTGTCGATGTTGCTGCTCGCTCTGCCCCGTGACCGTGCTGCGACTGTGCTGTGTAAATCATGCATGGGGTGTAAATGCATGCGATATGAAGGCGTTACGCTGGCCAGCCTCATGGAGAAGAAGAAGAAGGGCTTTAGCTGGTTCAGCCAGTCCTCTGAAACTCATGGTAAATCCACCCGACCCCTCCCTATCTTACCCTTTAAGTTAAACATAGAGACGTTGTAAATGTGTGTGATTGCCTGATGATTGATGCTCGATCATCAGATATATAATTAACAAAATCTGATTGGATGAGATGCCTTTAAAGCATTTGTGAAGTAGCTGATGTATGTATACCTGACCACATATTCACGTATTCTATAAAATATTTATATCACTTATAAATGTATGCAAAAATTTTGTTTTGGCCAAATGAGAGTATGTATGCAAGATAATATGTGTGTGATATGTCTATGTGTGTGATGTTGATGTGAACGCTGTGGTGTGTATATGCACTGCTTTCTCTTGCTGCTTGTGTTTTGCGAGCATATTTTTCCCTTGTTGATCATCAAAATGATCTTCACGTTCATCGGTTTTTCCTTGACGCTGGTGTTTTCAAACTCCTCTGTATCCTTTCACCTCCATCTTGCAGAAATGTGCTGTAGTATTCTCATTGTCAGTGTCTCATTGTCACTGACAGTGAGTTAGAGATCAGATCCAGAAGAAGTGAAAATGCAAAGTCTCACCAACTTCAAAATTCCACTTTATTAAGATCTCACTTTAAAACAGTGACAGTGCAACTTAAAAATGAGGTCAAACCCAGATAGGAGCATGATTATCAGTTTATAAAGCAGGTGTGAAGTGGTATGAATGATACAAATTGTTTTTCTGACAGACACAAGCTAGTTTATGTCCACAAAATGATACTTTATCGAAGGATGTGTGAACGCTTGTTAGTGTATTGTTAGTGTTTGAATGTGTGTTTGATAATCTTTGTGTTTGTGACACAATAGCAAGCATGCCAGCGAGTGAGACCGAATCCATGAATACAGAACATGAGAAAGAAGATGAGAAGGCAACATGTTGTGGCCCAACGTGGTAAGATAGCACAACTATATATTGTACAGTATCTAATCAGTGATGAAATTGTAAAATGCTATAAAACTATAAGATTTTTTTTAACTTCACAATTTGTTTCTAATTGCAGTCAGAAAATTTCAAAATCAAAGTTCAGGTCAGTAAAATCTATTTGTTCTTTTTTCCATCTGACCATGCATCATTCTTTCTCTCTGTCTATCATTTTGATATCTATCTATCCGTCTGTCTATCTATCCTATCCGCCAGTCCATCTGTTTGTCTGTCTATCTGTCTGTCTGTTTGTCATCAATATGTCATTCTGTTAGTTCAGTTGTTCTATCGTCTGTCTGTCTAACTTTCTTTCTGTCTGCCTGTCGGCCTTTGTATCCGTCTGCCTGTCTTTTTGTCCTTTGTCTGTCTGTCTGTCTACCGTCCTTACATCCATCCATCGATTCATCATCCACCCTTTCATTCATCCATCTTTTTATCTATCTATCTGTCCATCCACCCATTCATCCACCCATCCATTCATCTATCTATCTGTCTATTCATCCATCCCCGTCTATCCATCTGTCTATCCATCCATTCATCCATCTCTTGATCTATCTATCTGTCCATCCTTCTATTCATCCATCCGTCTGTCTGTCTTGTCTATTTGTCTATCAATGTGTCTTCTATAGTTTGGTTGTTCTATCGTCTGTCTGTCTGTCTACCTTTCTTTCTGTCTGCCTGCCTATCTGTCTGTATGACTATCTATCTGTCTGTCCGTCTATCCATCCGTCTATCTGTCTGTATGTCTGTCTGTCCGTCCGTCTATCCCTCCGTCTATCCATTCGTCTATCATCCATCCAATCTGCCCGCCCGTCTGTCTGTCTGTCTATCGGTCCATCCGTCTATTTATCTATCTGTCTATCCAGCTGTCTATCCATCCGTTCATCCATCCATCCAACCAACTGTCTGTCTGTCTGTCTTTCCATCCGTCTATCCTTCTGTCTGTCTACTTTCTTTCTGTCTGCCTATTTATCTGTCTGCCTGTCTGTCTATCCGTCCGTCTATCCATCCATCCAATCCATCTATCATCCGTCTATTCATATCTCCATCCATCCATCCATTCAATCCGCCCGTGCCCATTCATCTGTTTGTTTGTTTGTCTGTCTGTCTATCTATCTATCTGACTATCCATCTATTTATCCATCCATCTGTCTATCCAGCCATCTGTCTATCCATCCATCCATCCATCCATCCATTCAATCTGCCTGTGCCCGTTCATCTGTTTGTTTGTATGTCTGTCTGCCTGCCTGTCGGTCTGTATATCTATCTGTCCATCTATCCATCCATCTGTCTATCCATCTATTTATCTATCTGTCTATCCATCCGATCTGGCTGTGCCCGTTCATCTGTTTGTTTGTCTGTCTGTCTGCCTGCCTGTCTGTCTGTCTATCTATATGTCCATCTATCCATCCATCTATCCATCCATCTGTCTATCCATCTATTTATCTATCTATCTGTCTATCCATCCATCTGTCTATCCATCTATTTATCTATCTGTCTATCCATCCGATCTGGCTGTGCCCGTTCATCTGTTTGTTTGTCTGTCTGTCTGCCTGCCTGTCTGTCTGTCTATCTATATGTCCATCTATCCATCCATCTATCCATCCATCTGTCTATCCATCTATTTATCTATCTGTCTATCCATCCGATCTGGCTGTGCCCGTTCATCTGTTTGTTTGTCTGTCTGTCTGCCTGCCTGTCTGTCTGTCTATCTATATGTCCATCTATCCATCCATCTATCCATCCATCTGTCTATCCATCTATTTATCTATCTATCTGTCTATCCATCCGTCCATCCATCCATCCATCGGTCTATCCATCTATTTATCTATCTATCTGTCTATCATCCATCCGTCTATCCATCCATCTGTCTATCCATCTATCTATCCGTCCATCCATCCATCCATCTATCATCCATCTATTTTCTCTCCATCCATCCATCCATCCATTCAATCTGCCTGTGCCCGTTCATCTGTTTGTTTGTCTGTCTGTCTGTCTGCCTGCCTGTCTGTCTGTCTATCTATCTGTCCATCTATCCATCCATCTGTCTATCCATCTATTTATCTATCTATTTGTCTATCCATCCGTCCGTCTATCCATCCATCTGTCTATCTATCCATCTATCTATTCGTCCATCCATCCATCTATCATCCATCTATTTATCTCTCCATCCATCCATCCATGCATCCATCCATCCATCCATTCAATCTGCCTGTGCCCATTCATCTGTTTGTTTGTCTGTCTGTCTGTCTATCTATCTGTCCATCTATCCATCCATCCATCCATCTGTCTATCCATCTATTTATCTATCTATCTGTCTATCCATCCGTCCATCCATCCATCGGTCTATCCATCCATCTGTCTATCAGTCCATCCATCCATCTATCCATCCGTTTGTCTGTTGGTTTGTCTGTCTGTCTATCTATCTGTCTACAGTATTTGTCTATCAGTGTGTCATTCTGTAGTTCTGGTGTTCTATCGTTTGTCTGCCTTTTATTTGGTCTGTATATGCTTCTTTTGTTTTCCTAGAGTTTCTTTTTTAGTCTGGTTTAACTTCTGTGCCTCCTCTTACAGTCGGCGCTGGCGTCGCTGGAATCGGTTATGTCGGAGGAATTGTCGTTTGGCAGTGAAATCGGTGCCGTTCTATTGGCTAGTGATCATTCTGGTGTTTCTCAACACGCTGACCATCTCTTCTGAACATTACAACCAGCCGATGTGGCTCACACAAGTTCAGGGTAAGATCTCGCCGTATCACCGCAGCTATATCCTGAATACTGCTCCGACTTCTCACTGATTGCTCTTCTCTGATTGACCCTCCTCCAATAGATGTAGCCAATAAAGTGCTCCTGGCCCTATTCACATGCGAGATGTTGGTAAAGATGTACAGTCTGGGCCTGCAGGCTTATTTCGTGTCGCTCTTTAATCGCTTCGACTGCTTCGTCGTGTGTGGAGGCATTACGGAGACGATCCTGGTGGAGTTGGAGATCATGTCACCTCTGGGCATCTCAGTGTTTCGATGCGTTCGGCTACTCAGGATCTTTAAAGTCACACGGTAAGAGAGATGAGCAGATTAATGAAAATTTGTCAATAAATGTTTGACCTACAGTATTGTTCAAAAGTTTCCCATGGTGGAACCTCAATTTAGCTTAAAATGAACACTGAAGTCTCAAACTGTTATTTTAGTATTGCAGTAATAGTGCCACATTAAGCATGCCAGGCGAATGTTGCTTATCTTTGTACACAGTCAATAAAAAGCCTCACGTACACAACACAGTTTGTGCCGAAAATAATTTCGGTTCGGTTTTTGAAGGGGCAGCACTGAAACAGATGGTTCATGTATAAAGCACATGTCTCAACATGCTAAAGAAGCGCAAATATTTTTATAAACTTTCCTCTAAGAATTACACGCTATCAATAGTATAAAGTAAATGTGGGCACTGGACTCGTATTTGTTTGTCTGAGTATCATCTCTGTTCTTCAGTCACTGGCAGTCTCTCAGTAACCTGGTGGCGTCTCTGCTGAACTCAATGAAGTCCATCGCCTCTCTGCTGCTGCTGCTCTTCCTCTTCATCATCATCTTCAGCCTCCTCGGCATGCAGGTCTTCGGCGGGAAGTTCAATTTTGACGAGACGCAGACGAAACGAAGCACCTTTGACAACTTCCCTCAGGCCTTGCTTACTGTGTTTCAGGTGGGCATGATTGGAAGTTTTTTTTAACTCTCATGATATTTTGTCTTATTAAAAGGTCATTTTCATACTTAAAAATAAACAAAAATCAGTTATTCAATGAAAATGTAAGCAGATAAAAAAGCAGTGTTTGTACCTTATTCCATTTCACAGACCTTTTAATAATGATTTATAATTTTGTGCTGTCATTTGATTTAAAACACTGCAAGTAACTTTCAGTTTTATGTTTCAAACAGAGATAGTGATAGAGAGGCGAAAATTGGTTATTGCAACAAATTTCTTTTGACTGTACTATAAAAACAATCTCAACTACATTTTCTCGTTCATTTAGATATGACAGACGTCAGACAAAGTGTCTGTTAATGAAGATGACACAATCGATGGTTCACTTAAGGCTTTAAATGACATTTAAGTCCCAATATCTGTATTATAAAGTCTGACATCACATACTGTGGATGATGCCATGATGTTTAACTCTTTCCCGCCATTGAGGAGTAATCTCGTGTTCCTGAAGATTTTTTTGTTAATCTGCAATACTGCGATTATCCACTAGATGGCTTACCCAATTTATAAAAAAACTGAAGGAAAAACGTTATTTACTAATTGTAAACTCTGTGTATGTTTTGATAATCATTCTGAATCTGATCTCTAACAAAATTCCTTCACAAAAATGCAATTATTTCAGCCTTTTGCTAAAAAAAAATATTTTTAAAGAAAAATACCCATATTTGAGAGTTTATAAGCAGAGAAAAAAATATAGATAGGATGAAACTTTTTTCCCCTGTTTATTTTTTTACTGTTTGTTTGAAAGCAGAGGGTTTGTTCTTTCATTTGATATATTTGTATGTTTATATATATTTAAAGAAGAAAATTTCCCTGGAACTCATTTTGTGAAAATTTTGTGAAAATCATAAAAAATGCTGGCGGGCAACTTTTCAAAAAATGTCTGGCGGTGAAATGAGAAATTTGCATATTCACCTAGCTTTAGACAACATGAAGGATTGGACTAAGTGTGTTTTTATGACATCAATTAAACCGTACAGTATTGTGTTTATGTCTCTTGAGTCTATTTGCTCCTGTTTTTTAGATCCTAACCGGAGAAGACTGGAACGCCGTCATGTATGATGGCATTATGGCGTATGGTGGGCCATCGTCATCTGGAATGATCGTTTGCATCTACTTTATCATCCTCTTTATCTGTGGAAACTGTATCCTTTTCATCAGACAAAGATATGTCTTAATGTGTGAAGTAGGAAACTGGTGGTACCTAATGCTGCAGCTAATTGTAGATTAATGGTTAATGTCAATATAAAAGTGTGTGAGATTTAAATAAAAAGATGGTAGTTTGAGTCTCTTAGATGTTTCCTATGGATCAAAAAATTATTACTGTCCTGTTATCACCTCATTCAGGCAATAACCACACTCTTAAAGGTGACATAGAATGATTGAACGGAGTATTTATCCTTGTTCTGTGATGTGACATGTAGACAAAAAAAATTTGGGGGGGTCTGTAATGCCTTAGAAGCTTCCTAAAACTAAAAACCTCTCTCAGATAGCTCTATTAGGGTGGGGGATTTTAAACAAGTGGTTTTGCACGTATTTGGCTCCCCCTACTGGCTTAACTTGCAATCTCATTACTGATTGGCTGACTTTGCTGCCAAAATGTAGCCAATTATTTTAAAGTGGAGGGGCAGTTAGATGCCTGTGATGTCATAAGCATCAGTTTTTCAGATTGGTCCGTTTTCTGGCTGACATTTCTAAAAGAGGATTTTCTATAAAACTGAGATGTTTTGCATGTTTAGCACTTTTTGTATGTTTGTGAATGTGGGTATTCAACAAAGACAAGGTAAAAATATTTTTTCATTCTCTGTCCCCTTTAAGAAAAATGGTTTTATTTAGAACCTTTACCATCATTTCAGAACCTTTGAAGAACCATTTTTCTTAAGAGTGCACTACATGGCAGAGGCATTGTTCGACAGTAGTGCATATCTTCACAATGTGTGGGGCCGGTGGTCCCCCAGTGGGGTTGCATACAAAATTTATATATATTTCTGCTTCTCTGTTCTAAACATTTTTTACTTTGTTGTTTCATATCCATAAATATCTCCTTAGTGTTCAGAGATGCTGTTTGTAATGGCATATGATGACAGATGATTACACATGATAACACATGAGATTGGTTTCCAGTGCCAAACATATACAGTAATAGGTTTTGTGTTCCCCATTTTTGCTTATATATCAGGTTGTTTTTCTTAACTCACTGTTATCTAGACATTCTTCTGAATGTGTTCTTGGCTATCGCTGTGGATAACCTGGCGGACGCAGAGTCTCTGAACACAGACCCGGATGATAAGAAGAAAGGGTAACCGATTGAACCTGTGTAGAGGTCATTTATGGCAGACAGACTGCGCGTTTTTGCTTTTTTCACCATCTTTGTTTCCTTGTTCTTTTTTAAGGGATGAAATTGACGAAATTGAAGATGATGTCAAGGTTAGTAGTGTGCGTTTGTGCGTATTTCTGTTTATGTAGCTGGATTTATCAGCTTTGGTTTTTTTCTTCAGGCTGGAGAGGATGATGAGAAGGACAATGCAGGTAATAAACTACAGTATGCGAATATGTGTATGATTTGTGAGGTTTAGTATTTTTAGATCATGATGTTTCATGATCGCCGTGTCCTTGTCGCAGAGGAGGATGAAGAGGATGCGGACGTTCCAGCAGGACCCCGCCCACAGATCTCAGAGCTTGTTAAGAAGGAGAAAATCACTCCAATCCCAGAGGGCAGTGCGTTCTTCATCTTTAGCAACACAAACCCGTATGTGTCACTTTCATTGCACAGGCATTGCATGGGCTATTTCATCATTTTTAAAGCGGTGTGTTTATACAGCACACACAGGTTCAGTAACAAATCTTTGTGCCACACGTGTTCATGACAGGTGGATTGAAAGATGTAATGATCATAAATATCTATTATTGTTGTTTATGTAAAATGTATGTAGTTATAGAAGCCATAAAGCCAGAAATGTGTGTCTGTTTGCTTTCTTTAACCATAAATGAGAAACTTGTAACATGCTAAATTTAGTTTTTTTGTTTGCAACCTAAACCATGATTTGTGTTGAATTTTTAAATGTTGGACCTTGGAGATTCCCACAAATATTTATCTTTCTCTCTCTATAGATTTCGAGTTGCATGTCACAAACTGATAAACCATCACATCTTCACCAATCTTATTCTGGTCTTCATCATGCTAAGCTCCGCCTCCTTGGCAGCAGAGGATCCAATCAGAAACTTCTCTTTCCGCAACATTGTAAGTACATCATATATGCACAACCCCAAGGTACAAACTATCATCCTAACAGATGATAAATGTCAAGATTGACCATTAATGTCTGTAAATTATTTTGTCATATCAAGTAAACCATCTTGTTTAAAGGGGACATATCATAAAATCTGACTTTTTCCATGTTTAAGTGCTATAATTGGGTCCCCAGTGCTTCTTTCTAGAAAATGTGAAAAAGAACAACCCAGTAAAAAAGTAGGTCATTGAAATTTGTCTCCCCGTGATGTCAGAAGGGGATAATACCGCCCCTTAATCTGTACTATCCAACCTCAGCACTGCCATTTAGTGCATTTTTGCTCACACCTACAAAGTGCCAATTTTAACCTCTTATAATAAATTATCTATATGATATTTTGAGTTAGAACTTGACATACATACTTTGGGGACAGTCTTAAAAAGTCTTGTGAAATGTCTCCTTTAAATTTGTATGCAGATATTATAAGTTTCATCTATACTTAAAGGAATAGTTTACCCTAAAATTAAAATAAGCTCATATTTTACTCATCCTCAAACCATCTTCTTCTTTCACTCAAACACAATCAGAGTTGTATTTAATAATTTTCAACTTTATAATAGCATTGGACACTGACAGTGCCCCATTTTTAAGGCTGCAAAAAGTGCATCCATTTATCTATCAAAATTCATACTGTTATTAACTCTTTCCCTGCCATCGACGAGTTAACTCGTCAATTAAAAGAAAACACTTCCCTGCCAATGATAAGTTTTTCCCACAATCTGTATTTCCGCTATTATCCACCAGGTGACGCTCTTACCCTACTTATAAAACCCTGAAGCAACCTTGTTGTTTTGATCATCGCTCTGAATCTGATCTCTATCAAAAGTCCTTCAAAAAAATGCAATTATCTCAGCTTTTTGCTCAAAATTTTGTATTATTAAAGAAACCTACCCATATTTCAGGTGATAAAAAGAGAACAAATGAAGATGAAATGTGAAGTCTGTTCTTTCATGTGATATATTGTATGTTTAAATATTTTTTTATGATTTTCACAAATGGTTTAATACCTTCCAATTTTTTTTAACATATACATAAAACATATAAAAAAAAGAACATGTGATCTGCTTTCGAAAAAAAAAGTTTCACCGACCTTCATTTGGTCTCTTTTTAATCCCCTCTCAAATATGGGTAGGTTTCTTCAAAAAGACCAAATTTTGAGCCAAAAGCTGAGATAACTTTGTTTTTGTGAAAGACTTCTAATAGAAATCCTATTCACAGCGATGATCAAAACACACGATGCGTCTGAACTGTTTGTGGGCAGGGTTGCTTCCTGGTTGCATAAGTTGGGTAAAAGCGCAATCAAGTGAATAGTAGTGATATTGTGGATTGCCGGAAAAATTTGTCATTGGCAGGAAAGCGTTTTCTCTAAATGACGAGTTAACTTGTCAATGGCGGGGATAGAGTTAAAGAAGAACATTTTCTGGAAGGTATTACATTTTTGTGAAAATCATAAAAAATGCTGCCGTGGAAAGAGTTAAATGTCTCTTTTGAATTAAAGCGATGGGTTTTGTAAAGAAACATTGTAAGAGAAATTTGCATTTTTTCTCTCTTAATGGATTCTGCCAACAAACCGGTATTCCTGAATGACCTGAGGCTGGAATTAACGTGTTTTTATGAAGTAGAAAAGAGTCAGGATATTATTTATTATACAACAGTTCTTTCTGGTTCTCGAATCTGATTGGCTAAGAGGCGTGCAAATATTCTACTGATAACGGCACAGTAACCGCTTCACCTTTCGAATCATTCCGCCACCTAGTGAATGGAGGTCCTCTAAACAGGCTCATCTCTGAATGGAAAAACTGCACCCACACACAAACGCTCTGTTTTGAATCACTCTCCGTGTGTCTCATTAGTTCACTAGCTCGTAAATAAGTCTGTGAATCCCAAATTATCAGAAGTTATTATTCCGTCAAAGATCAGCGCTCTTGGATGTTACGTTAAACTTAATGGGATTAATGTCTTGTCACATCGTGTGGACGATTAACACTTGGAAAGAGGAATGTAAACACTCATTTTTTTCTGGAGCTATATCTCTTATCAGAACGCGAAAACACCGTGGAACTGCAGGTAAGCACCGCAGCTTTTAAATGTGGACATTGATCATTTATATAATCGCGACGTGACTATTAAAACATGTTATGAGATATCACAACTGGTATATTTATAAGCATCGTGTAAAAACATCTCTCTGACACTTATAAAAAACAGTTTTATATAGTACTGACAAGAACGAAGTCTAATAATAGCCAAGTGCTCGTAGCGCGTTAAGATGAAATGGTAAACCAATAGTAACATTATAGAAGTATAGTTTTATTAACTTTGACCTCGCGCCAAAACAATAACAACACAAAAGACACTAAATATGAATAAGAAAACAAGTAATAGTTTCATCATGACACCAAATACTGCTGATTTGATCTAATCAGGCCAACATGAGAGCCAGGGAATCCCTGTCAGAGATGTAGCCCAGAGAGGGTGGTGGTCAGCGGGGCGAGTGAACACTGACGTCCGCTCATGCTTTGGTTCTCATACGTACCGAATCTCACTAAGCAAACGTTCAAACAGGCGCTATCTTTACTAATCGTCTGTAGATTTAAATATAATACATATATATTCTCGACTGAACTAATCTTAAAACTACACTTTGTGACCAAGAAATTGTAATATTTAAAAACGGCGAATCCATCCATTGAGTTAATATGAGATTCAAAGCAGCCGAAAGTGTTACCTGTCATTCTGGCCGCCCTCAAATCCGTGGCGGAAGAAGTAGTTCTCAAACAAAGAGGCTTTTAAAATTACTCCGTTGTTGTTTTCTAGTTTTCGTTTTTCAAATGTGTGCCGTCGAACTGTTGTATAAAAGCAATATCGCTCTCGGCCTCGTGCCTCTGGCCTAATTACAGCCGTGATGATATAGAGCTATATCACACTCCTACTCGAGCGATATTGCTTAAATATAACTCTGACTGTGTTTGGCTGAAAGAAAAAAGTGTCATATACACCTAAAATGGCTTGAGGTTGCGTAAAATAATTTGAATTTTGGTTTGAATATTCCTTTAATGATTTAACAAGTGAAACGTATTGATACATGATATAAACTGTGAATATAACTTTCTTGGTCTTGTATTATACATGTTCTAACTTTTTCTTTCATACTAATGAAAACTTTCTTCTCTGAAACATAGCACACACCTTGGTATAACTGATAAAGAACACATATATACATTGAGTTAAAAAAAGTGTATTTTCATATAAATTATGGTATTTTTAATAACTTTGTTAAACATTTACGTTGCTCTTTGCAGATACTTGGTTACTTTGACTATGCCTTCACTGCTATCTTTACTGTAGAGATCATGTTGAAGGTAAACGTCCTGCCCTGTGCCCTGTGTTGTGTTGGTGTATGTGCAGTAACGTTGTAATCGTCTGGTTTATTCCAGGTCCTAGGCTATGCAGATTATGTCTTCACTAGTATGTTTACATTTGAGATCGTGTTAAAGGTAACATATAGGCACACAGGCTGCATTACCTCACTGTGTGTCACCTACTACTTCAGCATTTACTTGGCTTGATGAATCTCTTTTCTTTATCTTTATTTTTAACCATGGCACCTCTTTTACTAAATGACTAAGACATGAAAGCACATCTTCATCATCAAACACACACACACGCAGCACAAGAGTTGTCAGGTTTACGCCTGTTTTTTTATGGTAGGGCGATAGTTTAAGCTCGATGGTGCGAGGTTAAGGAAGATATGCGGAGGAACCAGACGGGATGTGTCCGTGTAGCTTAAAGGATCTGAGTAACAAATTGAAATGATAAAACATTGCTGAAACATTGCAACTCTTTGTGAAATTAAAACAATGCTGTCTCTCTCATGACTTCATATCCGATTGGCTTGTACCCAGTCCATAAAAGAGGGGGCAAAACCAACCATGCTTGGACACAACATGGTTCAATCCCCTTTAACTGAGTGCATATCAATGCAATGTGACCTCCAGAACCACAGGGGGCAGCACACCTTTAGTTATTGGCTCTCTGGCTATGTTTGGAATAGTATATCACAGTATTATGTATAATGTATGCTGTGCACTGTATGCCAGTTTTCAGGTCAAATGTTGGCTCAGTTGGCAGACCGCTATCAACACCAAGATCATGGGTTCGATTCTAAGGAAGCAACCCTGAATGTACTGTAAGATGTTATGGATAAAAGCATATAAATATGCATTTAACACCTGTTTAACTATTTTATCCCATAATGACACACATAATGAAATAATACTGTGCCACGGATAAATAATAACACTAGGGAGTAAACAGTAAATGTATTTGTGGTAAAAAGTAAACTACTATATTATACTAAACATAGCCTTTTGTTTAATAAATTCGTCTTAAGGGCTGATCATGAACCAGCGTGTACTTAAACATGCTTCGTACAGTACAAAGCTTTGTAAATTATTACCCTTTTAAAATTGTCCAAATTAACCATAACTGGTCTCAGATCAGCAGTCAAGTGTACTCTCCCTGCTTGTCTTTGTGGTGTCTGGATGGATCTGTGTTCGTATGCATTTAGCCTTTGCATTCATGGTTTTGATTTTGATTTTGCTGAATATGAAGTTGTAGTAAGAGCTTTTATCCCTGTTATCAATCTGAAATCTTGCTGAGGGAACAGGCTGGAATGTTTTTAAGATTGAAATGGCTCGCATGAATGTGACAGTAAGGAAAGTTCTCATTTCAGATCGCCTAATATATACATTAGGATCTCTTTCTTTCTGACTCTTACTTTCTTTAAGGGTTGCCAACTTTTTTTTTATAAATAAGGACTCTTCTTCTCGTTACTATATGTATAACACCCATCTATTCAAATTTACCATTGGTGTTGGGTGACGTTACAATATTTTGAACTAAACCACAAACAGCTGACTGACAGATTCAAGTACTAAAATTTATTGGAGATGTCCTTACGAGTAAACAGATAAAAACATAAAAGTAAGCGAGTAAAGTTACTATAGCGTACATGTGAACTTTCAACAGCTGGACTTGGTGTTCGTTTTGTGTTTTTGGGGAACTTTTTTATTCTAATCTGTGATTTTTAACATAGAACATTGTATGCAAAAGTGTTAAAGGTCCATTATGTAGAGTTTTAGCGGCAACTAGTGGTGAGATGTGAATTGCACCCAAAGGCTCAGTCCACGGCTCACTCCTCCCTTTAGAAACGGAAACGCATAGAGAAGCTACGCTAGCCGCCTCAGGACAAACACATCGTCTATAGCAAACGTAATGAGAAAACACACTCTAAAGATCAGTTTGTCCGTTTAGGGCTACTGTAGAAACATAGTGACGCGAAATGGGGACTTCGATGTAAGGGGACTCGCGGTGTATGTTGAAAAAATATGGCTTATTCTGAGGTAATAAAAATAATACCGGTCATTTTGTATGGTCTTTATACAACACTGAAAATATAGTTATGTTAATTGTATTGCATTTCTTTCAAGGGATGTTTCTTAAAGTTACACAATGCTCCCTTAAAGGCGACATATCATGAAAATCTGACTTTTTACACGTTAAAGGTGCAGTGTGTAATTTTTAGCAGGATCTCTTGACAGAAATGCAAAATTATATGCAAAACTATACTATCAGGGGTGAATAAAGACGTTTCATAATGAGCCGTTATGTTTTTATTACTTTGAATGAGACGTTTTTATCTACATACACATAGGGTCTCCTCACATGGAAGACGCCATTTTGTGCCACCATGTTTCTACAGAAGCTCTTAATGGACAACAAACCTTTTTATCAAGTTGTCTCCAACAATGACATGTTTGTCCTGTGTCGGCTACCGTAGCTTCTCTATGCATTTCAGAAGCAAGGGCTGAGCTGTGAACTGAGCTGTTGTTTGCAATTTGCAACCTTACCACTAGATGCCGCTAAAATTGACACACTGCACCTTTAAGTGCTATAATTGGGTCCCCAGTGATTCTGTCATCCTAGAAAATGTGAACAAGAACAACCCAGTAAGCATGTTAGAAAAAAGATAATTGAATTTTAGCTCCCCTTGTGATGTCAGAAGGGGATATTACCGCCCCTTTATCTGCACTATACAACCACGGCACTGCCATTTAGTGCAGATATCAGCTAATTTGCTTTTAAATGAAATGCCCAAAATTGGCACATTTTTGCTCACACCTACAAAGTGGCAATATTAACATGTTATAATAAAGTCTCTATGGTAACCTCTATGGTATTTTGAGCTAAAACGTCACACATGTACACTGGGGACACCAAAGATTTATTTCACATTTTAAAAAAAGTCTTGTGAAATGTCCCCTTTAATAAATATGGTGCCATATAATATCAGATTTATTGTACAAAATTTAATAATATCCATTCATTCTCCAAAACCACTTATCTTCTGCAGTACCATGGGAGGGGTGGAGCCTACTGTATATTAAACAATAATAATACTTATTATTAACAATTAACAGTATTTAGAATTATTATTAGTAATAATATTCATATTCTAAAAGGTTATTGGTTGTTTAGGTGTTTGGATTGTGTTCCCTGACATTTTTTATTATATGAAACGGTTGGCAACTCTCTACTCTTACCTTCGCTCTTTTGTCTTTCTTTGTTATTTTCCTCTTTTCTTATTCTCTTGCTCTGTATCTGTGTTTCTTCTGAATGTTAAGCTTCTTTTGAAGCTGGGCAACAAACAGCATGTTTTATTGCCTTGCACCTAGTGGCGGATTGTGAAACAGAGCTTACTACTACATTCATGTTGATAAAGCCGTGAGGGTTTGGCGGAGTTACAGTAGCATTAGAAATTCACTTTTAGCTTAACTCTTTTTACACGCCACCCTTAAAAAGAGTGATATAAGGAGTGCATATGTTTGTTTATGTCTGTTTGTGGGTGTATCGCTGCGTCCGAAACCGCATACTTTCGTACTTTATAATGGGCAAAAAGCAGTAGGCGATGCGTGTGTTATGTCCAAATTCGGAAGACCTACTACTACTACTAACTAATACTATGAATGACGCTAACACTTTTGTGCACACTAAAAAACAAACAAACGATTTTGATTTTATTCAACAATTTGTTCTCCTTCTTGGTCGTTCAGTGCATGTTCACGAGCAGACTACAGCGCATACTGCTGTGCTGATGTGACCTGCTAACGTAGTTTGCCAACGTTTTTTTTTTAAGCAATTATTATGTAAATAATTAAAATAATTATTATGCAATCTTTGTAAACAATACTTAAAATTTATGCACAAATTACTTGCCAGCGTATTCTGTGTCATTACGCTGGCAACTACGTGAGCAGGTCACGTCAGCAGCATGCGCCTTAGTCTTCTTGTCAACACGCTCTGAACAACCAACGAGGAGAACAAATTGTTCAATAAAATTGTTTGTTTTGTTTTCTTTGTGCACAAAAGTGTTCTCGTTGCTTCATAATGTTAAAGGAGTACTCCACTTTTATAAGAGAAATGAATCATGATGGTTTTCTCACCCCCATGTCATCCAGGGTGTTGGTGTCTTTCGTTGTTCAGTTGAGAAGAATTTTTTTTTTTTTTGGAGGAATACATTTCAGGATTTTTTATGAATGTAGACTTTATTGGACCTCAACAGTTTACAGTTTCAATGCAGTTTAAAATTGCTGTATCAACGTAGCTTCAAAGGACTCTAAATGATCCCAAACGAGTCACAAGGGTCTTATCTATCGAAACGATAGTCAACTTTTCGTCTTGCACTAGCCGTGTGATGCACCAGCACGGCCTTATGTAATTGCGTGAGCATGTCGAAAGGTCACGCATGTCGTATACAAAGTGTGAAGAAAGAAGACCATTCCGACATTGTTCTATGTGAAATGATACTAATTCATGTCTTTGTGTCGCAAATGTGCGTTTTTACATATGTGACGCGTGACCTTTCGAAATGCTTACGCAATTACGTAAGGTCGCGCTTGTGCGTCACACGGCTAGTGCAAGACGAGAAGTTGTGGTTTAAAAGTGCTTATTTTGTATTTTTCTAGATAAAACCCTTGTGCCTCATTTTGGATTGATTGAAGCTGTGTTGAAACCGCTATTTTAAACAGCATTTAACTGTAAACTGTTGGGATCCACTAAAGTCTAATAAATTGAGAACTCCTAAAATGTTTTCCTCAAAAAAACTTAGGTTCTTCTAAATTAAACAAATAAAGACATAAACAACTTGGATGACATGGGGGTGAGTAAATTATCGGGATTTTATTTTTATGAAAGTGGAGTAATCCTTTAATATTGAACTACTGATGGAACATGGACCTTTTTGATTGGAAAAATAAAACCGCAGTCTATATGGGACACTCATAAACCTTCCGGTTTTCATCAAGAAATCGAAAGGACAATCGAAGGATTTGGTGGTAAAGAACGATACAAGGGTAAGTGATTTATGATCAAATTTTAATTTTGGGGGAACTAACTCTTTAACATCATCCAAGTTAACAACTCACTTGTTGTAATGATGACGTATGTCACGTGATCTATCAACATGGCGACTGTAGTACGTCCAAATATATATACTATATTGAACATAACTTTTTTAACAGTCGATGAGTATGTGCTTCATCTAATTTAGTACGTACTGTCACAGTATGCGATTTCGGACGCAGGGTATGAGAGTGTGTTTTCTGTTCGAAGAGAGTGTTTGGTTGTTTTGTGTTTGTCCTCAAATACCTTGAACCAAATCTTGACCCGTTAATCTTTTTTCGTAGATGACCACGTATGGTGCGTTTCTCCACAAGGGGGCGTTCTGCAGGAACTACTTTAATCTGCTGGATTTGCTGGTGGTTGGTGTGTCTCTGGTCTCCTTTGGTATTCAGTGAGTGAAGAGTATATTCCTTGCTAAAAGACCAGCTTAGATCAACAAGTATTTCCATTGAGGAAATTTGCATATGGTTAGAAATTGCTTTTTCGTAATCCAGGAAATCTCAATTATATTTAAATAACTAATATTAGAAAATGTAGGAAATGTAGCATTAACATTAATGTGCATAGTGTAGCCATTATAATTGGAATTTGGAAGAACTTGTTGGTTTGATGTTGGTCTAGCTGGTGCACAAGCATCACCTTGCTTTTTACCAGCAAAATGTTTATAGTTAAGCCAGTTGATCCATGAAGTCTGTTCTGTCCTTTCCAGATCATCTGCCATCTCAGTGGTGAAAATCTTGAGAGTTTTGAGGGTGCTGCGTCCGCTCAGAGCCATCAACCGAGCTAAAGGACTAAAGGTTTGACCTGTCACTTTATTTTAAATATATAGTGCAGATTTCTATTGTGTCTGATAACCTCTGACCTTTATCCCTTGTCTTCTGCAGCATGTGGTCCAGTGTGTGTTTGTGGCCATCAGGACTATTGGTAACATCATGATTGTCACCACACTACTGCAGTTCATGTTCGCCTGCATTGGTGTACAGCTCTTCAAGGTGAGCTGTAATGTACAAACTTGTGGGTTATTGTATGTAAGTGTATGTATGTACTGTATATAACACACATAAGTATATGCAAGGTATGATATACTTTTTAATTTTTAGGGGAAGTTTTATCGCTGCAACGATGAAGCCAAATCAAGTCCAGAGGAGTGCAAGTCAGTCTAGTCATCATACCATCATAGCAAATCCATACAGTAGTAATAAGAGTAAAGGCAAGAGGTTTTTTGTGTGTCTTAGGGGAACTTATATCTTGTATAAGGAAGGGGATGTGAACCAGCCAATCATTCAGAAGCGTCACTGGCACAACAGCGATTTCAACTTTGATAACGTGCTCATGGCCATGATGGCTCTGTTCACAGTGTCCACGTTTGAAGGCTGGCCAGCGTAAGTGTCTTACAGTTCATCTTTATATAAATCCAAAGAGTCAAACCTTATACAGTATATACATCTTGTTAATTTCATTATGATTTTAATCTTTGATGTGACCTTATTCAATCAATATTAAAGATGTGAACAAAAATAAATTTGACACACAATTTTTGATAAGACAGGCACATTTATTTTGTTGTCAGCCAGCAATCATTTGTGTGTAGCCTATTTTAAACAACGGCAAGAATTAAGCTAATGTTAGTGGTTTTCATATCGTAAGTGCTGATGGGTTAGTTGTAACACGACGTTACAATTAACCCCGCTGGGTCAAAATATTTTCAAGCCCACCAAAAAAAGTTGCTAAGAGCTGCAGTCATATTTCAAAACGATAATGTGTTTTAGTCAACAAGACACTTATTAATATGTCATAGCATTGGATTTGGTATCTTACACACTCAACTTAGAAACCGAAAAAAACATTTTACATTTACAATAATTTGCGGGAGATCGTCTTTTGGCAGCATGAAAAAATACCGGAAAAGCTAAACGCTCAACCTTGCCATGCGCACCCCTACATATTTATATAAATCCACTATATTGTGGAATTAAACCTTATGCATATTAATATGCAACTTAATATAGACAGGATATTACAATATATGTACATCTTAATGCAACCATATATCATATATTATTATTTTTATAGTGCTTTTCACAGTACAAAACATATTGTTTTAAAGTATATTTACAGAAAGCCACATCTCAGATCAGTTATGAATCAAACAAACAATAAATGTTGAAAAACAAATAAAGTGAATAGTGAAAAACAAACGTTAAATTGTTTTGTCTTTACCTGAACTGTTAAGTTTCTGTTCAAGAAAACGGCAGAAATTCGTGTTTTTGACATTTTTTTGCTTGTATTCACACTGCTGGTAACTCACTGGCAACAGTATCACCATGTCCCTGTAATTACAACAACACACTAAGTGTTACTGTTACTTTAACACACTCATTTGGCTCAGTCTCGCACAGCTGACACACACACACACACACACACACACACACACACACACTCATTGACAAAGTCTGAATAAAAGTCTAAAGTACTTCAAATGATTGAAAACAAATTGGCCTTCTGTCACTGACTTGAAGGACAATATTTCCTCAGCTGTCTTATTCTATGTTAACTTCTTCTCATTATCCGTCTTAAGGTTGTTGTACAAAGCCATCGACTCCAACCGTGAGAACATGGGCCCGATCTACAACTACCGTGTGGAGATTTCCATCTTCTTCATTATTTACATCATCATCATCGCCTTCTTCATGATGAACATCTTTGTTGGTTTCGTCATCGTGACCTTTCAGGAGCAGGGAGAGAAGGAATATAAAAACTGTGAACTGGACAAAAACCAGGTGAGAGAAATACCTGCTGGGGTACCCTGGCAGCAGTTTTAGGCATCATATGCTTCTGAAATTAACCTTTTCTGAAGATTTAATGGTAGCACAGCAGTGTGTAAGATGGCTGCAAAACAACTTGCTAGGTTTAAAACACATCAATAGAGTTTTATGTGTAGTCTGTACTGTATATTTTATACATATATGTGACCCTGGACCAGAAAACCAAGTTATAAGTTGCACAGGCGTATTTGAAGAGTTAGTTAAACGCGATAGTTACTGCCAAAGTCAGTATTGTTCCAGGTCAGTATTAAAAAGTCAATTCTTCATTTTACGCAAAATCCGATTTATGCTGTGCTATTCTCATCTTTTCTTCCTTTTTCCCAAAACGTGATAAATACCAGTCCTCCTTGTCTGCAGAATGCAATAAATCCGCTCAACCAATCACAGCGCACCATTCCACGCATTGTAAACATTAATGGCAGCGCTTTGAATACACACAGAATCCTAGTTTCCCTCATCTACTTTGTAATTCGTGATCAACCAACAAACAAAAACAAAATAGTAATTTTGATGGCATTGATAAACCTGTGGTGTGTTTTTGTAACGGGGAAAAAATGTAAGCCATCAAAATCTAATAACTTGAGAGGCACTTGAGTGAAGGAAAAATGCCGGCTGTTGCTTGTTCTCCCGACAACATCTAGCTTCTGTCATGCTAACACATTGACCCCAGTGGATCTTATGAAAAACTTTACATTATTTTACTGGAAGTCAACAAAAATAGAGCTGGACCAAAACATTTTACAGCTGATCGCTGTCAAAAAAGTTCAGCTTTATTTTTTATGCAGATTTATTGCACTTTGCGGAAAAAATTATTATAATAATAAATCTTTAAAAATCAAATTATGGATTTGAATTTTTAATGTTATTATAACCTAAAAATGCTATGTGAAAGTTTGTAACAAAAATAGTGGTTTTCATCTGGTCACTTTCTTGGTAAAGAATTTTTTTTACCGAAATCAGTCAAAATGGATTTATTGCGTTTTGGAACCAAACTCTTCATTTGTAGCAATAGCCAAAAATACATTGTATTGGTCATAATTATAATTTTTTGTGCCAAAAATCATTGGGATATTAAATAAAGATCATGAAGATATTTTGTAAATTTCCTGCCGTAAATACAAAAATTTATTTTTCATTAGTAATGTGTGTTGCTAAGGACTTGTACAAATTTAAAGAGGAGTGTTTTGATTTTTTGAACCCTCAGATTCCAGATTTTCAAATAGTTCTATCTCGGCCAAATATTAGTTGTTCAGCTTTCAGATGATGTAAAAATGGGTTTGATTCCTGTGGTACACACACTGTACAATGACAAATGTATCAGTCACTTGAATAAACATCTGCCAAATGTAATTTTAAATGTCTTAAAGGGACATATCATGATAATCGTGACTTTTTCCATGTTTAAGTGCTATAATTGGGTCCCCAACTTAGAAAATGTGAAAAAGATCAACCCAGTAACTTAGTTTTGGTAAATCATTTTCTGCAAGCATGTAAAAAATAGGTAATTTAAAATTTGGCTCCCCTTGTGATGTCAGAAGGGGATAATACCGCCCCTTAATCTGCACTAACCAACAATAGCACTGCCATTTAGTGCAAAGATCAGCTCATTTGCATTTAAAAGGACACACCCAAAAACGGCACTTTGCTCAAACCTACAAGGTAGCAATTTTAACATTTTATAATAAATCATCTATATGTTATTTTGAACTAAAACTTTATATATATACTCTGGGGACACGAAAGATGTATTTTACATATTAAAAAAGTCTTATGAAATGTCCGCTTTAAATGTGTAACTGGATCAGTTTAGTCATATTTAGAAGATAAAAAAGTCTTTCTCTCTGTTTTGTCGTGTAGCGTCAGTGTGTGGAGTACGCATTGAAAGCGCGTCCTCTCAGGCGGTACATCCCGAAGAACCCATATCAGTATAAGTTCTGGTATGTGGTGAACTCCACCGGTTTCGAGTACATCATGTTCGTCCTGATTTTACTCAACACCATCTGTCTCGCAGTCCAGGTGCGCTTTTATATATATTTAATTTAATTATATTTCTGTAGCACTTTTCACAATATGCACTGTTGCAAAGCAGCTTTACAGAAGTAGAAAAAATATTTTATTATGAAAGCTGCAATCCGGAATTTATATGCCTCTCTATCGCCACCTCTGTTTAAAACATAAAAGTGCAAGTTACTTGCAGAGTTCCACATTGGTTGAAGTCAGATGAAGTCAAACGGACATTTCCTAAAATTTCCTGTCAACCCTTAAATTGACAGTTTACGGTGAATTATAAATCAAATCATGAATGTGCTTGCTCAACAACTGATGCTTATTTGAGAGAAAAAAATTTATGGATTGCAATTTGTCTTTAATATTATTTTTTAACTTACCGGTACTAAAATAATAACTTGTTTTGTTTAATATATATTTTAAAGTAAATAGGCGATATTTAAATATTAAATGCTATCTTTCTCTCGGCAGCACTATGGTCAATCTGAGCTGTTTAACTACGTGATGGACATTCTGAACATGGTGTTCACCGCTGTGTTTACAGTGGAGATGGTTCTCAAATTAATCGCTTTTAAACCCCGGGTGAGATATTTAAAAACACACACTGTATGCACAACACAATGTTTCTCATTTAAACATTCAGATCAGTGCAGTGTAAAGTCTGTTACCCCTAAAGCAGGTTAATTTTTCATCTGGTTCCCTGCATTAACCTTACTGTCCCACTGCCCGATTTTAATCTGATGCAGATCTGCGTTCAGAAGAAGGACAGAATGCTAGTAAGCCTCTCTGAGTGCCATGCAGTGCTAAAATATCTGTGTGCTGTGTGATTTGCAGTGTTTCATAAACGCAAACTAATTTAGTCAATGCATGAACTGCATCCATAACCGATAATTGGCACAGATCTTTTGCATGGAAGATAAATGCATTGTTTTATTAAGTAATTATTATTATTATTATTATAATTATAAAAGGCTTATGTGTGTAGATTAATATGTAATGCATAAGCCTACAGCTTCTAAATATCTGCATAGTCATTTTAACGATCGCCGATGTGAAAGTTTGCCCGTTCACCCCCCTGCATTTCTCAGGGGTATTTTGGAGACGCCTGGAACGTCTTCGATGCATTGGTTGTGATCGGCAGCATTGTAGACATAGTTCTCAGCGAGATTGATGTAAGTAAACCTCAGTTTTAGACCCTGTCCGCTCTTATTACTGCTGACCAGCACGTCTACCTCAAACAAACTCTTCCTCCAGACCCTTTACCTCAAACAGGGACAGACTTCAGCTCAGGGTGTGCTACATCTTTACTGACAACTTAATGCTTTGACTATTAAGATCTAACATTTGATTCTTTCTTGTTTTTACCCTGTGTGTCATCTCCTCCACCTATCATTTCATTTCTTCCCCCTCTTACTTTTCCTCTCTTCTTTTCTTGTGTGCGGTGTGATTTTTATTAACAGCATTATTTCACTGACGCATGGAACACGTTTGACGCCTTAATAGTTGTCGGTAGCGTGGTAGATATCGCTATCACTGAAGTCAAAGTAATTATAAACATGCTTATATTTAAGTGTATAAGAATTGAAAGAAAATCATGTCTGGATACTCAAGCACTATAATTTCAAATAGATTTGATTGGCTGTCAATGGTTTATCGTTCATCACTTATCCCAACGATATCGCTCCATGTATCTTTTTATCATTATAGTTGTGGTGTGAACTCCACTATTTTCTTTAATATAGATCCATTTTTAAAACTATATTTTTATTGTCCGTGATGTAAATGGCCCTTAAGTCACTTTGAGTAAAAATGTGCCAGATGCATAAATGATAAATAAATGAAACTGTTACAGCATTTTCCCACATTTTACAGTTTATTGAATGGCATTGACATTTTTTGCAAGGCTTTATTAAATGTTGTGAGTTATTTGTGTTGTGATAAGAGGTCGCTAACATCTTAACAGACACACTTCTCTATTTCCCCTGAGATAAAACTGCACTTTTCGTATCCCAATGGCGGATTTAGGCATGGGTGATGTGGGCAGCCGGCCAGAGCAGCATTTAGCGGGGGGCGGCAATGGGCGCCTGCCAAAAAAATGGAATTTTTTAACGCTCATTCCATGTTACCATGCTGTCAGTTAACCGGTTTGGGACGATCCGTGTATGATTTACGTGTATGTCACGTTTTGTACAGCAAGAGCAAGTCAAGAACAATGTTCCTCGGTTTTGGCTAGATGGGATACAGCTACGGCCTAAATCTGACATGATGTTGAGTTTAGGGTTAGGTTTGGGGGTAAGATGAGGATGAAACAGCAGTTTTGGCTAGATGGGATACAGCCATGACCTAAATCTCGTGAGATGTTGGGTTTAGGGTTAGGTTTGGGGATAAGATTAGGATGAAACAAAGATTTTGGCTAGATGGGATACAGCTACTGCCTAAATCTCGCAAGATGTTGGGTTTAGGGTTAGGTTTAGGGTGTGAGATTAGGATGAAACAGTGGTTTGGGCTAGATGGGATACAGCTATGGACTAAATCTCGCAAGATGTTGGGTTTAGGGTTAGGTTTGGGGGTAAGATTAGGATGAAACAATGTTTTTGGCTAGATGGGATACAGCTACGGCCTAAATCTCGCGAGATGTTGGGTTTAGGGTTAGGTTTGGGGGTAAGATTTGTCTAGAGGGGATACAGCTACTGACCTAAATCTCATGAGATGTTGGGTTTAGGGTTAGGTTTGGGGGTAAGATTAGGATGAGACAGTGGTTTTGGCTAGATGGGATACAGCTACGGCCTAAATCTTGCAAGATGTTGAGTTTAGGGTGTGAGAATAGGATAAAACAGCGGTTTGGGCTAGATGGGATACAGCTATGGACTAAATCTTGCGAGATGATGAGTTTAGGGTTAGGTTTGGTGGTGGGATTAGGATGAAATGGTGGTTCTGGCTAAATGGGATACAGCTATGGACTAAATCTTGCGGGATGATGAGTTTAGGGTTAGGTTTGGGGGTAAGATTAGGATGAAACAATGGTTTTGGCTAGATGGGATACAGCTACGACCTACATCTCGTGAGTTGTTGGGTTTAGGGTTAGGTTTGAGCTTAGGATCAGGATGAAGCAGTGGTTTTGGCTAGATGGGATACAGCTACTGCCTAAATCTTGCGAGATGTTGTGTTTAGGGTTAAATTTGGGAATTAAATTAGGATGAAACAGTGGTTTTGGCTAGATGGGATACAGCTACTGCCTAAATCTTGCAAGATGTTGTGTTTAGGGTTAAGTTTGGGAATTAAATTAGGATGAAACAGTGGTTTTGGCTAGATGGGATACAGCTACTGACCTAAATCTCACAAGATGTTGGGTTTAGGGTTAGGTTTAGGGTGTGAGATTAGGATGAAACAGTGGTTTGGGCTAGATGGGATACAGCTATGGACTAAATCTCGCAAGATGTTGGGTTTAGGGTTAGGTTTGGGGGTAAGATTAGGATGAAACAGCAGTTTTGGCTAGATGGGATACAGCTATGGACTAAATCTCGCGAGATGTTGGGTTTAGGTTTGGGCATAGGATTAGGATGAGACAGTGGTTTTGGCTAGATGGGATACAGCTACGGCCTAAATCTTGCAAGATGTTGAGTTTAGGGTGTGAGAATAGGATAAAACAGCGGTTTGGGCTAGATGGGATACAGCTATGGACTAAATCTTGCGAGATGATGAGTTTAGGGTTAGGTTTGGGGGTAAGATTAGGATGAAATGGTGGTTTTGGCTAGATGGGATACAGCTATGGACTAAATCTTGCGGGATGATGAGTTTAGGGTTAGGTTTGGGGGTAAGATTAGGATGAAACAATGGTTTTGGCTAGATGGGATACAGCTACGACCTACATCTCGTGAGTTTTTGGGTTTAGGGTTAGGTTTGAGCTTAGGATCAGGATGAAGCAGTGGTTTTGGCTAGATGGGATACAGCTACTGCCTAAATCTTGCGAGATGTTGTGTTTAGGGTTAGGTTT
This sequence comes from Misgurnus anguillicaudatus, assembly GCF_027580225.2. Taxonomy (NCBI): domain Eukaryota; kingdom Metazoa; phylum Chordata; class Actinopteri; order Cypriniformes; family Cobitidae; genus Misgurnus; species Misgurnus anguillicaudatus. The sequence goes on along the minus strand of NC_073350.2, from coordinate 30,558,219 downwards.
GGGAATTAAATTAGGATGAAACAGTGGTTTTGGCTAGATGGGATACAGCTACTGCCTAAATCTTGCGAGATGTTGTGTTTAGGGTTAAGTTTGGGAATTAAATTAGGATGAAACAGTGGTTTTGGCTAGATGGGATACAGCTACTGACCTAAATCTCGCGAGATGTTGGGTGTAGGGTTAGGTTTGGGGGTAAGATTAGGATGAAACAGGGGTTTTGGCTAGATGGGATACAGCTATGATCTAAATCTTGTGAGATGTTGGGTTTAGGGTTAGGTTTGGGGATAGGATTAGGATGAAACAGATCTCATCTGGTGAGTTTTACAGGATTTTGGCCATTGCTGTTTCCCTGCTAGCCACGACCTTGCTCCTCTCAAATACGTCCAACTTAAATTGTGCGAAGAAGGGGTGAAGCGCGTAGGGAACAGTCCGCAGGACAATTTTATGGATTATGATCTATAAAAACAAGATGAGAAAAGGTCTAGTCTAAGCCATTATTTTCACAGGTTAGAAAAATGGAAGAGGATACATATGCAGTTATTTGAAGAGGATAAATGTGCAAAAGATACAATGTATGTACAGTATGCAGTTATATCACTCATTATGAGTATAGTATGCAATGCATATTATGAAATATATCAAATATATCACTTATGTTATTGATTTCAAAGTTTGAAACCAAAGATCATTTTATTATATTTTTTTTATTTAGTTACACATCAGTGACCCTGTTATCATAAGAAATAACCCTGCAATTCATTGGCAGATTTTCTATGATGATGTAATTGATGCTTTTCTATCAAAAAAGAAAAAAAATCTGGCGTTGTGTTTGGGGGGACACTGAATTGGGGGTTTGCCCCGGGTGCCACACAGGCTTCAATCTATATGAAACTGACATGCAGTTATGAAAAAATGAAAATCCCTTTGCTTTGCATTTCAATGTGATCAATGTGTTTGTGTGAAACATGACTCTGTGGTGTGGTATAGACTGTAGATATACATCAGCTTGTTTGTCTAACCCTTGTTCTTCCGTTCTATCTCCTTAGAAACTTTTAGAGGCAAGTATGGCAAGATGTGATCTGTTTGATTTTTTATTCTGCGTCATAATGGTTTGATTCCACTCGGTGTTAAAAAGTTAACAATTTCCTTATCAAACATGATGACGTTTGGCAATATTGCGCCAATATGAATATGAGTTTGGACCAGAAAGCATATTTGTGCGCTGCTGATTTTGTGTAATGAAGTAAAGCTCTCACAGGTTTACTGTATAGCTTTACTGATTACAGACCAGATCAGCATAAATGGTTATTTTTGAGTTTAGGAAAGTTGACTTGTTAAAGGATTAATCCATCACTTCTCAGCACCAAACTTTAAATGTCCAGCATCAAACAAAATAGCAGTTAATAAAAAATTTTATAACATCATGTCTAAACCACCATTATGTCAAGATTGATGTTAAATGTACATGAGAAGCAGAGGTATGGACCATGAAGTTGTGTAAAATAGATAAAACGTACTGATGTATCTGATGCGTAATATCAGGGACTCTATAGGTGTTAAAAATAGCATTACATATATGACATATTAATAGGTTTAATGCTGAACATAGAGAGGGTGATGCTGGGAAGTGATGGAGTGGTTCTTTAAGACCAGTGGTTGATTTTCTTGTGTGATTTCTTGATTTCAAAATACTGTCACATTTTAGGGACTACACACACTGAGATACTTAGTTTTAGTTGTTATATAATAGATAAACAGGTAATTATGATCACTATTAGCTTTATGTCTCATCTCACATACAGTACCTGTCACTTCGTCTGAGCTGCTGAGCTATTTCTCTGGAGATCTCATGTCCCGGCGTCCATATATAAATGTATATATGTGTATCATTGTATATGTCCCTATAGGTGTTTGTATCGTGGCCATTTTCTTTTATTGTGAAGTATTTTTGTATGCGTGCATTGTATGAATGTGTACTGTAAGGGTAATATATATATCGATGGGAATTTGTTTGTGTATGTGTGTTAAGAAAGAGAGATGGAGTGCCTGCGTCCTTGTACATCTGTGTTTCTGTATTATTTCTTTATTCATGTGTTATTCTCTATATTTCTCTGTCATCTGCTGTCTTTGTGCTTTTTTGTGTTGATAAGACTGGTTTCACAAGTTGTATTGTAAAACTTATTTGACTTACTAGATTCTTGAGATCCAGTAGCTGTTTGAGAGCTTTATTAAATGGCACATATTATGCCATTTTTATAAGATGTAATATAAGTCATAGGTGTGCTTTGCGTGTGTGATGTTTTACCTTAACATACCCCATAGATCATTTGGTATAAAATATTCAAAATGCCCCTATTTGGGTAAAATGAGTGGTTGTGGGTGGAGCTTTATCAGTGTGACATCACATTAACAAGAGAATCACACTGCCAGCACACATTTATGTCCAAACACTTTGTAAATGAATCAAATCTTCCATCATTGTAAAGACCTTGTGAAACTTGTTTTAACACACATTGTTTTAGTGGCTTGCTAAATGTAATGGTTATAGATATAAAGCATTCGATCATTAACACAGCAGGTACAAACTACTCCTTTTGCTGTCTGATCTGCCATGCTTATATCTATACTCATGAATCCCCAACTCAGAGGTATGTGTGACTTTCACCCAATCTTGGAGTGGTTGGAGTGACTGGTTTGCCCATCCACTGTTGCATGCTGGGATATGTAGCTGCTAACATTAGCTTCATTTTCTGCAGATGGCGCTTGGCCACCCGCTCCATTCCCCTCCGGTCAGTGCTCAAAGCGGTGTGGTCCATGTGAAGTTTGAACTTCCTCTTTCTTAAAACCCTCTCTTTACCTCCAGACAGAATGGTTTAGGAGCTCAGAGCCGATCGTAATAATGAAGCCGAACAAACTAATAAATCAGTCAGGTTAGAGACTTAATATAGAAGTAAAAAAAAACTGAAAATGCAAACCAAAGTCCAAGACCCCACATTTCTTCGCTCGGGTTGGGTAAGCAGATTTCTTTAGCCCTAAAAACAACCTGTGAACCATGTCGTATGAAGCTAAACCTTAAGAAAAAACTCTTCCCTGCCAATGACGAGTGTTTTTGCCAATCCGTATTTTTGCAAGTATCCACCAAATGACGCTCTTACCCAACTTAAACAACCCGTAAGCAACCCCTCACGTCAAACAGTTCAAACTCAGTGTATATTTTGATCATCGCTCTGAATCTGATTTCTATCAGAAGTCTTTCACAAAAAGGCAATTATCTCAGCTTTTTGCTCAAAATTTTGAGAGGTGATAAAAAAGAACAAATGAAAGAAGGGTGAAATTTCTTTTTTTTTTTTTAAAGCAGAGGGTCTGTTCTTTCATTTGATATATTGTATGTTTATATATTTAAAGGCACACCATGGAACTTTTTGGCCACTAGGGGGTGCTAGACATGTATTTTCACGTTTAGCGCCCCTAGAGGCCACAAGCGCCGCAGCACTGTCGCAAAGGAAAAGAAGACAACTCTTTAGATCACAAAGTGTGCCTTCCAGCATGTCATGTGTAATATAATATAATTTCATGGTTTTTATTTTCATCAAACGCCAAACAAATCGCGTACGTTTACAAGCCAGTTGTGGTCGCTTGGTTAAAGATTATATTTAAAAAAAATATTGCACTAAATGGTAATCGAACCCGGACACAATGTCACGTGATATAAGTCTCTCTCTAAACTCTCCAAGTAGCCTCCAGTAAAATTCACGTAAAAAAATAGTATTCGGGCGCCAGACAGGACTTATATATGCAAGCATTATAACATTACTTACTAGTACAAAAGCATGACGACCAAGTCAGCATCGGTCAGAAACCCCTCCTCCTTCTTTAGTTCACGCCAGCGAGCGAACGCTGGCCCAATATAATTGATACTCGTTCTTCTTTTTATTCTGTTACTCTCCCCTTTTCTCTTTCTGGTTTCCTCCGACAAAACCTTGTTTTTTTTTTCTTAGTTGCTGCTTCAGCCATGACAAAAACATCAGGAAAATAAATAGTTGCGCTCTCACGTCCGAATTTGAGGAAGTGGAGAAAGTGACGTATGCCGTAAAGCAGATTTTTGTAGTTTTTGGTTTTGTGCTCGGGTTACTATCCGAAACCCCAAGTTTAAAAGTACAAAAGCGATACAGACCTCGTCAGGCTATGGTGGACATGTCATTCAACCTATTTTAAGTGGATGTACCATCACAAGGGTCTTGAAAATATATTATGAAGGTTGAAAAACTTCAAAGTGTCACTTTAAAGAATTCTCAGGAAGGCATTAAACTTTTGTGAAAATCATAAAAAATGCTGCCGCACGCTGGCAAGTTTAAAAAAAAAATGCTGGCGGAAAAAAAAGAGTTAAAGTAAAAATGTTTTTAAATGATTTCTACTTTTACGCATGCAAACAATTAAAGGCGTATTTATTCGACACATAAGACAAACAACTGAAATTGCGCACAAAAAAATAGCTGAAGGGGAAACCCTGAGCTTCAAAATTTGACACTAAACAAGATACCTTGTGCGTTAAAAGTGATGCCTAGCATCTTTATAGTGACGCGTGAATTTTGCTTGCATAGGACTGTCTCCCACGTAGGATTTTCTTTTTTTAGAAAATTATCCATTTTACAGTAACGTAACGTTACCGCGTCTGAACGAACAAACGTTATGTCTGAAGCCGTGACGTGATTGTCGTTGCGATATTTAATCATAAAAAGGCTTTTAGACCATGCATCTTGACTCAGCATTTTTATTCATGTAAATTCATAATGCGATTTGTCAATAAATTAATTCGACAGTAGACTACCAATGCCTATGCGGCCCACCAGATGGCGCTCCGAGGGCCCTGTTTAGAATCACTGCTATAAAGCATTTCGGATTGTGTAATTATGTCCGTCTGATCCCTCCATTACTGTAGTTTGGTCCCACAATTGATAAAATGTATTCCTGTCGCTCGATTGTTTTGTGTAGCAGCACATAGTACAGCACTGAAAATGGTGCAATGCCATAAAGAAAAACGTTTATGGTTTACATTTAGTCACACTTTTTCCCCTACTAGACAGAATCTTTTTATATGTACCAAAAAAGTTTTTGTGGATATTTTTTATTGAACCATTAAGCCGTTTAAATTTCAGTGTGTAGTTTCTACAGCAGGTTTTTCCTGAAATGTTTATGTCCTATTCTTAAAAATTAATTTCACTGTGACGTTTTTAAATGGAAATGATTGTAACACAAACCTACAGGGCATACATGGATAAGAAGGGTACTGGCTCATTTTGACATCACATCAAACAGTTTTTTAAGGGGTTGAATACATTTTGTGTGTGTATAGATGTGTTGTCTGTCTGCTGAGTGACTGTCTATGTCTCTGTTCTGTCTCTCTACCTTCAGTGAGCTTTTAGAGCTCAGAGGAATGAGAACTTGAGTAGAGAAGGTGTGTGGACGTCAGCAAGGCTGCATGACCCTAAAATGAGTTTCATCTCTCTTTGCACTCATTTATAACTTACATCTGTCCATCTTTCCTTACTTTATCCTTTTTTCTTTCCCCGCGTTCACTTCCTCCCCCCTTTTTCTTCCTTCCTTCCACATTTTTCCCTCGCTTCCTCCATTTCTCTCACCTCCTCTCTTGCATTTGCGTGTGAGAGCGCCCTCGAGTGGTGACTCTGTTAAAATGCATGGGGATGCTGCAGTGCAATTGGAAATTTTAGCTGTTGTGTGCGCTGTTATGGTGAGCAAGTGTGTTTGAGAAAGAGATTGTGCGTATGTCTGTCCTGTATATGTGCCTGTCTGCAGACTGCCAGCGCTTAAATGCATGCTACATCAAATGCAATGGGCAGAGAAAGTTTAAAGCGCTTGCATCTTATATTTTCACCTGTCATGCAAATGTGATGTTTTATTAAAAAGTGACTTGAGGAAAGTTAGATTATATGAAGGATGCCATATCTGTCTGGAGCCTTTTATCTTTTGCACATTTCAGATATTAGTCTTTTTTTTTTCTGAACACAAACTTTTTGTTTTTCTGTCTGTATGACTCAATGTGGTTTTTGATAACTGATTCATTCTCGAAGTCAAATTGCTGGAGTTTATACTGTGTGTGTGTGTGTTTGTGTATGCTTGTGTGCACATAAAAACGTACAGTGCGTATAAGCATATAGAGGCTTTGCAATGCAGGTTGCTGAATTCAAAATGTTAAAAGTGACTTTGCAAAGTCAGTCCTATTTCTATGATCTGTGAACATGGTTGTCAAGTGAACACAGCACATACACTGTCAGAAAAAAGTGTTAAAAATTGTCCCAAGCTGTCACTGGGGCAGTATCCTTTAAAAATGTCCTAATATGTATTATGGAGGTTCTGATATCTATACATTTAGTACAGATATGTACCTTTGATGTACTACTATGAACTCTTCAGGTGCAAATGTGTGATTTTAAAGAGTGTACCGCCCCAGTGACAGCTAGGGACCATTTGTGACAATTTTTTTGACAATGTATCAATAGAGGACATTTATCCCTATTTTCAGACAAGATCTACAGTAAAATGAATAAAGCCTGTACTGGTTGCTGTTAGTATCAGTTTACTCTTTAAATGTGACCCAATCTATGAAAACCCAGCTAAAGTAGGCCTACTGTTTTCTACATAAAATAATCCTACATATTAAAGGAATAGTCTACTGATTTTCAATATTAAAATATGTTATTACCTTAACTAAGAATTGTTGATACATCCCTCTATCATCTGTGTGCGTGCACGTAAGCACTGGAGCGCGCTGCGACGCTTCGATGGCATTTGGCTTGGCCCCATTCATTCAATGGTACCATTTAGAGATAAAGTTAGAAGTGGCCAAACACATCAACGTTTTTCCTATTTAAGACGAGTAGTTATACGAGCAAGTTTGGTGGTACAAAATAAAACGTAGCACTTTTCTAAGCGGATTTAAAAGAGGAACTATATTTTATGGCGTAATAGCACTTTTGGGAGTGCTTCGACTCGGCGCAGTAACACCCTCCCTCTCCCATTATGAGAGTGAGAAGGGGAGCGGACTTTTCAGGCGGGTCGAAGTACCCCCAAAAGTGCTATTACGCCATAAAATATAGTTCCTCTGAATGGGGCTAAGCTAAATGCTATTGAAGCGTCGCAGCGCTTCCTGCTCCCTTATGCTGCATTCAGACCAGCCGCGGTAGAGGCATCAAACGCGAGTGATTTCAATGTTAAGTCAATGTGAAGATGCGTTAACGCGTGTCTGGAGGTCTCGCTGCGCGAATAGGTGTTTAGCGCAGTGCGTTAGACGCGATTCCGCCTCATTCACGCATCTAGTTCGCGCAAATTGAGCGTTGCCACGGGAAATGCAGCAGTTGAAAAATTTGAACTTTGGCGGAAAAACGCGCCCCATTAACCAATCAGGAGCTTGCTCTAGTAGTGACGTGATTACAGAAAGCGAGCGGAGTCGCAGAAGCCCCTCCCTTGATGCGAATTTCCACGTGAATGTCTCAATGACTAGAATTTCACGCGTGGCTTTCACGCACGAATGAAGCGAGTAAACTCGCCTCAAACGCGGTTAGAGTTGGACATTTGATTTTTGCTGTTTTGGAGTCCGTTCAGCTCGTCTCCGGGTCTGGCGTTACCACTTTTAGCCTATCTTAGCATAATCCATTAATTCAAATTAGACCAATTAGCATCGTGCTAAAAATAACCAACGAGTTTCGATATTTTTATTTTCTGTTTAAAACTTGACTCTTCTGTGGTTACATCGTGAACCGGGACCGACGGAGGATTGAGGGTTGTAGTTTTCTGGGAAGATATTGCTAGGATACTCTCATTCTGGCGTAATAATCAAGGACTTAGTTGCTGAAAATAGTCTTTTTGGAAACTTTAATAGCAAGGGTCTATTTTCGGGCACTGCGTAATATCATTGCCCCTCCTGCCGCCATGTTACGGCATAAAAAAATCCTTGATTATTATGCCAAAATGAGAGTATGGTTCCTGGCCATATCTGTCCAGAAAATCGCAACTTTTAATTTTCTGTCGGTCTTAGTACACAATGTAACTACAGAAGTTTTAAATAGAAAAAATATCTAAACTCTTTGGTTGTTTTTTGGCGCTATGCTGATGGTCTGATCAGATTCGGTGGATTGTGCTGAGCTGTGCTGGGGGTGATACCGCCAGACCCGGAGATCGGCTGGATGGATTCCAAAACTGTAAAAATCAAACTCTATTGGAGCTGGAAAATAAGCATATTTTCCAAAAAAGTGGAGTGTTCCTTTAATATTAACTGTCAAATGAATGTGAAATCAATGAATGAAATCAAACTTTAGATCTCATCATTAGATTATAAGATTTTAACCTGGATTTCACAGACAAGGTCACACATTTTATTGGTTAATTTGTTGACATCACAGCAAGTCTTTGTTAATGTATCGTTGTTAGATAAAGATTATTGGATAATCTCTTGTTGTATTCATTGTATAAGTGCATGCTAGTCCTGTTAGTGTGTGTGTGTGTACAATGTACTGTATGTGCTGTTATCCTTTGCTTATATAATCCTCTGGGTGTAAATTAGGTCATGTGATGGACCTTCATGTTATATAAGCCTTCTAAGTGAATACAGTCCCCAATTGTTGGTTATTTTTGAGTCATTATAAGCAGGAAAAGGATGTCTTCAGTCAACATCTGGTTGTTCTGGCTCTATGCTGGAGTTTGTGATATACAGTACTACTGTATGTCTCTGTGAATGTGATTTAAAGCGTACAGTAAGTGCAGTTGTTTTGTGTAAGTGATTAATTCAGGTCTTTGATTTTAAAGCCCACAGAGGCACCTCAGGTGGATGAGGCGGGGGTAAGAATTTCCGCCCCTCTTGGGTTTTATCGCCCCAGTTTGCATAGTTTTCAGGTTTCCTTTTGAGTTCTGGAATCTTAAGTAAACCTCTCATCTATACCCACCCCAAGTTTTTGACTTTTGTGTGCGTTTAAGTTTTCGTTCTTTCAGTTCATTTCGTTTGCTTTGCTTTGATTTTATTCATTTGATTTATTCATTTTGTCAAGTAGAGCGAGTGTCACCCAAACGTGAGGAAATGTGTGTGAGTGTGTGTGTGTGTGCGCGGGGTCGGTCGGCCCTTCACGTTTGTAGTGCTGACACTGCTGCATGGTAAGCGGCCACTGAGGTCACATCAGGTCAGGTGATTCAGGTAAGATTGTGACCTCAAACTGACCTTTCACCTGTTAGGTGTGGGGGCCCGCTGTAAGTTGGCATGAAGTAACTGGTTCGAGGGAGCCATGCTTGTGCCAATGTGTGCAGTTAAGTATGGCAAGGTTTTTTATCCAGCATGCACCCTGCTGCTCCCTTCCTTTTTCTCTAGGATGTAAGACTGAAAGTCTGGCAGCGTTTTACTCAAACCAGCCTAAGTATGAAGCACACAAGTTTTCGATTTCTAAGCGCTGATGATACATTCCCAATGCCAGCTTATGGTAGTAAATTAAAAATTGAATTCGGTAAAACACATCTTGTGCTACCTTATGCTGGTTTGCACAGCCAGATGCCCTGTGTTATCTCTTGATTGGTTGGCTAACACTGACTCCGCCCCTCACAGAACACAGAAGACAGCGCTCGCATCTCCATCACCTTCTTTCGGCTTTTTCGAGTAATGCGATTGGTCAAGCTGCTGAGCAGGGGTGAGGGCATTCGAACCCTCCTCTGGACCTTCATCAAGTCCTTCCAGGTCAGAAAGTCAATGATTCTTGTATTAACACGTGTCACTCCTCAAAATATCTCTAGCGGTTTGTTTACTACAGTATGCGATTTTTTTGCATGTGGATTTTAATGTTAAACCTTTGTTCTTTTCTTAGGCCCTGCCATATGTGGCTTTACTGATAGCAATGCTGTTCTTCATCTATGCTGTGATCGGCATGCAGGTGTGTTTCCCAGCTAACAGCCAAAGAAAACGGAGCGAAGCTTTAAACATTTTAAGTTATTACTCTGTGCCATCAAAACGTGCTATTTGCAAATAGAAAACTAAATGCATAGCTAACCTTTTATAATTAAGTGTAATTTTGGATTTTTAACTGGGGTTGAAGTTCAATTTCACCAATACTTTTAATAGAGTTTAAAGCCTAGAAAATGCCCTTTTAAATGTGTTTCTAGCAGAAAATGGGTCCCCAGTGTGTGTGCAGAAACATCCTGTTATTATACAAATCCATCTCTTCTTCTTTGTGTAATCTCCTTTAAACGGCTGTTGGGGATCCTCTATCAGTGTGATGTCACATTGATTACGCCCCACCCATAACAGCTCACAGACTTCGCCTTATGAGCGCGTAGTCCAACCTTCAGTCAGAGACAAATGTTTTTATGTAGTCCAAAGCACATGTGTAAGCACTCTACACCCTACTTTGCATACAGAAAGGGGAACAGAAGGTTTTTTTTGCATTTAAAGAGACACACACAAAAACAGTGCGTTTTTTATTGCAGCCACAAATGAACATGTTTAACATCGTATGATGAAAGATCTGTGGTGTTTTTCAGGCCGAAACTTTACAGACACATTCTGGGGATACCAAAGACTAAAAACACCTAGGTTAGCGGCCCTTTAACTTGTCTTGCATTTGTGTGACTTTCAGGTGTTTGGCAAGATCGCGATGGTGGACCACACACAGATCAACAGAAACAACAACTTCCAGACTTTTCCACAGGCTGTACTGCTGCTGTTCAGGTCAGGAGATGCTTTTATGGGTCTTTACAGTTGTGGCGCACTTTGGACCCATGTGATTCAAAGTGCATGATGCATTTGGGTGTTTTCTCTATTCCTATGTTTTTAGGGTTTTAGTAAAAAAAATTTGGGTGATTTTATACGGCAAAAATTATTTTCAAGAAAAAATTTTCTTAGTATTTTTGTCTTGTTTTCAGTAAAAATATCTAAAAATTCTTAAATTAAGATGCTTTTCTTGATGGGCAAAACGGCCCAAGAAAATAAGTGTAGTTTTTAGACCAAAAATATCATATTTAAGTGATTTTGTGCATAAAAAAGCAAAAAAATCTGATCAAGATGCATTTTCATGATGAGCAAAATGACTTAAGAAAATTACTTTCTTACTTAGTATTTTTATCTTGTTTTCAGTAGAAATATCTAAACATTTCTTAAATCAAGATAAGCAAGATGAACTAAGCAAAAAATCTTTAACATTTTTCTTAAACACTAAATTCAAGAAAAATTTGCTTACCCCATTGGCAGATTTTTTTGCTTGTTTTATGCACAAAATCACTTACATTTAATATTTTTGGTCTGAAAACTAGACTTATTTTTTGGGTCATTTTGCTCATCAAGAAAAAGCATCTTATTGTAAGAATTGTTTGATATTTTTACTGAAAACAAGACAAAAATACTAAGAATTTTTTTTCTTGAAAATAATTTTTTGCAGTGTAATTTTTTCCAGTGTAAGAAAAAAATCTTGAAATAAGTTAACTTTTTTCATAAATACCTAATTCAAGAACAATTGTCTCACCCCATTGGCAGATATTTTTGTTTATTTTTGCAGAAATTCACTTATATTTTATATTTCTTTAGATTTATATTCTTAGTTCATCTTGCTTATCAAGAAAATGCATCTTAATTTTAATATTTTTTGATATTTCTACTGAAAACAAGACAAGAAAGTAAGAAAGTAATTTTTTGCAGCATAGGCCATTGGCAGATTTTTTTTATTGTTTTAAGCACAAATTCACTTAAATTTTATGTTGGTTTTTTTGTGTAAAAACTGCACTTATTTTCTTAGGTCATTTCGCTCATCAAGAAAATGCATCTTAATTTTGTATTTTTTAGATATTTGTAATAAAACAAAACAAAAATACTTAGTAAGAAAGTTTTTGCAGTGTGTCAAATCTATTACTATCAAACCAAGGTGTTGCTACACTGAAAAAAAAGATCCATTGAATTTAATAAATTTTTTAAGGTAAGTGGTTGCAATCAATTTATTTAAGCTACATTTAAAGATTAGTAAAGTAAAACAAAATATAAAACTTTTGTTTAAAGTAGCTTAAATAAATTTATTGCAACCACTTACCTTAAAAAATTGATAAAATTCAATGAATCATTTTTTTCAGTGTATGATTTCAGAATATACACTATGTATGTGTTTTATGTGCAGATGTGCAACAGGTGAAGCCTGGCAAGAGATCATGTTGGCATGTATGCCGGGAAAACTGTGTGACCCGGAATCAGAATATAATAAAGGGGAAGAGTTCACCTGTGGAAGCAACTTCGCCATTATATACTTTATCACTTTCTACATGCTCTGCGCCTTCCTGGTACAAACATTAACTGGATAATAATACACAATGGAACTGGATATAAAGGGATAGAAATACTAGATTTGTTAAAAAAGTTTGACCATAGCTACACCAGACACACACATACTTAGCTGTATAGATTTCTACAGCTGGTCACAATTGCTATTAATTTACTTTAGCATTTTTAGAATATGTTTTTACAATATAACACACAAAATGAGTAACGTTAATAATAAATCTTTCTTATTTTAGATCATTAACTTGTTTGTGGCTGTCATCATGGACAACTTTGACTATCTGACCCGTGATTGGTCGATTCTGGGTCCACATCACCTTGATGAATTCAAGAGGATTTGGTCAGAGTATGACCCAGAGGCCAAGTAAGGACTGAATGTGTAACTATGTAGGAAAGAAATATCATAAATCTCTTTAATGTCTCTGCCGTGTCAGAGTTCATCCTCTCTATCCTCACAAGTGTTTTAGATCAAGTTTGTGACAAACTTTGCCACAACTATCGAATCTCTTAAGCTGTGACACAATTTAATGTTCCTCCAGGCAGTGTATTTATCAGTGTTGTTTTATCATCTCAGAGGTCGAATAAAACATCTGGATGTGGTGACGCTGTTACGCCGCATTCAGCCTCCGCTTGGCTTCGGCAAACTCTGTCCTCATAGAGTCGCCTGCAAGGTAAAACCAGCATACACAAACGCACACATTTATATTTTATGCACAAACACATTTAACCAATCTCTATTTCATTCTTTCAGAGGTTGGTTGCGATGAATATGCCACTAAATAGCGATGGGACCGTCATGTTTAACGCAACACTTTTTGCTCTTGTAAGAACTGCCTTAAAGATCAAAACAGAAGGTAGATGAATGCTTCACAAACATTTAACACAAACCTTTACTTCTCATCCTCCATGCGAATTTTTCCAAATCATCCACAACATATATTGCTTAGTTTGTAGCAATATATAGTATTCATGTAACTCAATGGGTAGTAGTTGTGTTAGCAGCGCCAAAGGTTATGGGTTCAATCCCAGGGAACACACATACTGATAAAAATGTATACTTTGTAATGCACTCTTAAGTCGCTTTGGATAAAATGTAAATGCTAAATTGTTTTGACCTATATGACCAACTTTGAATAGCCTGTTGATAGTAGTAAGAACTGTATGTGGTTATGTTAATATGGTTATGTTTTGATGCAGGTAATCTAGAGCAAGCTAACGAAGAGCTCCGGGCCGTTATTAAGAAGATCTGGAAGAGAACCAGCATGAAACTTTTGGATCAAGTGGTGCCCCCTGCTGGTGGTCAGTTATAACAGAAATTATCACTGCTTAAGAAAATCTGCACCTGAATACATGCCTACAAAAATATATTCTGTTAAAACCTCACTGATTGTTCACTTATAGATATAGACATTACACATGTACACATACATATGGCACACAACATTATTTTCACATTCAAGCATACTCACACATATAGTGCTTAACACATTTATCAGGTCTATTTGTCTCAAAGGCCATTCAGCATCCTGCAGTGATTTAATGTGGACTCATATTAAGAGTTCTTGAAGTTTCACCATTTTAAACAGAAGTAAGGAATGTCAAATTTGTGTTTTTATAACCAAATTTAATCAAGCTTTAATTAAGGACTGCAAGTAAAAACAGTTAATATAGTTGAGAATCTGAATTAAAAAGTGCATTACTATTTCATGGAAAACAGTATATTGAAAACTTCATGGATAACAATAATTATATTTTAGCATTAGAAATGTTACTGTGACTAAAGCGCTTAAACATACTGATGCCTTCTTGGAAAATTTTCTTCTATAAATATATAAACATACAAATATATCAAATGAAAGAACAGACCCAACGGAAAAAAAAAACTTTTCATCATATCTTCATTTGTTTTCTTTTTATAAACTCTTAAAGGTGCAGTGTGTAATTTTTAGAAGGAACTCTTAACAGAAATGCAAAATAATATATAAAACTAAATGATCAGGGGTTTAAAAAAACCTTTCATAATGAACCGTTCTGTGTTTATTGCCTTAGAATGAGACGTTTTATCTACATACATAGAGGGTCCCCTTACATGGAAGCAGCCATGTTTCTACAGAAGCACTTAACAGACAAACTTTTTTACTAAGTTGTCTCCAACTATGACATGTTTGTCCTGTGGCGGCTACCGTAGCTTCTTTACATCTTTCAAAAGCAAGAGGTGAGCAGTGGACTGAGCCGTTGGTTGCAATTTACAACCTCACCACTAGATGCCGCTAAAATTTACACACTGCACCTTTAAATATGGGTAGGTTTCTTCAAAAATAATTTTTTTAGCAAAAAGCTGAAATAATTGCATTTTTGTAATGGAATTTTGTTAGAGATCAGATTCAGAACGATTATCAAAACAATAACGGAGGTAAAAATGTTTAAAAATAGTTTTTGCTTTAGTTTTTTTTGTGCTGGGCAAAGATTAATCGCGATTAATCGCATACAAAATAAAAGTGATTTTTTTTGCATAATATAGGTGCGTGTACTGTGTCTAATAATTGTGTATATTTAACCACACACACATTCATATATTCATTTCAGAATTGTTTTACTTATATATAATTGTTTTTTAATTTATTTTTAATATAAAATATGTAAAAATATAAATAAATATATATAAACATGTAAATGTTTCTTGAAAACATACATGAATGTGTGTGTATTTATTTATACATAATAATTACACACAGCACATACTCATATATTTTGCCAAAAATCACTTTTATTTTGTATGCGATTAATCGTGATTAATCTTTGCTCAGCACTAGTTTTTTTATAAATTGGGTGGATAATAGCGGAATTACAGATTACCATAAATACTTGTCAGGAAAGCGTCATTGGCAAGGAAATGTTTTCTCATAATTTACGAGATAGCTCGTCAATGGCGGGGAAAGAGTTAAAAATGCTAACTTTAGCCTGCTAGCATTGAAATCACGAATTCCACCATCCGTCATCCAAAGCCACACCTCCTAAAAATTCGGTCCGAATGCAATAATTGTTTGAACATTCTAGTTTGAACGCCTTTCACAGATAACATATATTTATGAAAATAGATTAAGACAACTTAACTTAATAGTGATTGTTATCAGGATCTGAGGAGGCTAGCCACCCTCTCTGCCTTTCATTATTTTGTTAATTATATACATTTGTATTTATATGATGTGACATGATAGAAAATCATTTGTGGAAATATTTGCTTTTCCCATATGTCTGCACATCTCAAGTTCAGCTGTGGGGCAATTAAGAAATTGGTCTAATAAATTTGTTAAGCACTGTACATTTGTCATGAAAAGTCTACACATAGACACACACACACACACCAGCTCTGTCCTGCTGTTCTAGTCTTAGTTCCTCCTGGTCAGCTCTCTGCAATGTGTGTTATATGTGTGTCGCAAATATTCTCCTCTCCTGCCTGTTACAGCATTCACACTGGAACCTCAATGATGTGTGTGTTTGTGTGAAGATGTATGAATAAAGACACAGCTGGAGAGTGTATGTGTGTGTGTGTGTGTGCGCGTGCGTGTTGGTCTTCGGGCTTGCATGGCAACTCTGGCATGCTTTATTTTTAAAAAAAATGTCTCTCTATGTTTCTGTCTATCTCTTCTGCTCTTCTTGATCTGCTTGTGCGTCTCCACAGCTTCTGTTCCTCGTTCACTGTTTATTCTGTTTAAGTTTAAAACGTCAGAATATTCTGAAGCAATTCTGTTTTAGGGTGGTGGCATGGAACTAATGTTGCCTCTTCTTTCCTGGTGTGTCCCCAAACGTTCTTGTTTAAAAAGTGACACAGACCCCTGCTTCAGAATGTTTCTCACAAACACACAGACACACACATGTAGATGCACACTTATACGCACACACATGGTCATTCATGCATATTAAAAACCTGTAGGCTAAACACACTGTGTATCGCACATGCAACACTAATGTGCAAATACATATTGCTTAGCAATGCTTGCTTACATGTTTCTAATAAAACAGAAATGCATTAAGGACATTAGTGAAGTTAGATGGCTTAGCTGTTGCAAACCCTGTTGTTGTGCTAATGTTAATATGTACAGTATCAGTTTTTGTTTTTTTACTAAAGATGTCAGTGGGACAGTACCTTTTAAAAAGCCCCTAATATGAACCATTTAGGTACCAACATGGGCCTTTGATGTACTAATATGCACCCTTTATGTAGAAAAGGGAACTTTTTTAATGGGAACAACCCCAGTGACAGCTTTTGTTTTTCTTTTTTCGAAACTATAGTGTACAGCATTTAAAATCTGTTTACAATCTACAGATTGTACATCGAAATTTGAAACAAAAACATAATACATTTTTATAAATTACATTTTCATAATAAACATTTACTGATCTATATTTCTGCATGAAGAGCTAGTGAAATGTGACCTAGCATTTAAGAAATAATAAATAAAGGCATTTAAATTGAATAAAAAAGCATTGGAAAAGAATTAGAGCCATTCTTCGCAAATTTGGGGATAAAGATCTCTTAACATTACTTTTAATGCATTGAAACAAAGAATGCTTGAAAGGAACAGAGAGACCTTTCAATATATTAGGACAAGATATGACTGTTAAAAAAAATTGTTTCGCTTTATTATTAAGACTTTGGGTCACTTTTAGTAGCCATTCATGTAAAAATCTTCTTTTAATTATTTGAAACGATAAGCATTTCAGGTGTTTTTAGTCTTTAAGTGACTGTATGGTTAGGCAGCATCTCGACCTGCGACAACACTTGCGGTGTGTGTACACCTGCGTTTAAGCCGTATGTGTGGTCTTTTCAGGTAGATGATGAGGTAACCGTGGGGAAGTTCTATGCCACTTTCCTGATACAGGACTACTTTAGGAAATTCAAGAAACGCAAGGAAGAAGGTCTGGTGGGCGTCCACCCGGCTCAGAACAACACGGCCATTGCACTACAGGTGAGCATTGTGTGTGTTTGTGTATTATACATTTTGGAGTATATTTATAAGTTGTTTGTTGTTTTGATCTTGATACATTGTTTCGTTGAACTGTATTTCCTTTACATTAAAATGTTGTCTTAGCTTGAATATGGAGTCCTCTGTGTGATAATGGTGATCTGTAAATGTATTCTTGTTTGTTGTGTAATAAGTGTTTGTATCAGTTTACCATCATTTCAAAATTCACATATCATTGTTTTAAGATGTTTTGTTTCATTTTCATTAATCAAACACCGTTTGTGTGTTTGACTTCATTTTGTTTAGTCTTTGTTCATAGGTTTACGTTATAATTAGCGCACACAACAGAAATTAAACTACATTTATAAACTTAGTTTAAGTTAATTGCTCAAATATTTATGTAGTTAAGTGTATACACTGCAAAAAATTATTTTCTTTCTTAATATTTTTGTCCTGTATTCAGTAGAAATATCAAAAAATTGTCAAAATGCCCTAAGAAAATAAGTCTAGTTTTTACACAAAAACTATACAATTTAAGTGAATTTGTGCTTAAAACAAGCATGGTGTGAATTTTTTTTTGCTTAAATTAAGTGTTTAAGAAAAAAGTAAACTTATTTCAAGATTTTTTTGCTTGTTTTATGCACAAAATCACTTAAATTGTATATTTTTTGTCCAAAAACCGGACTAGGTCATTTTTCTCATCAAGAAAATACATCTTGACTTGAAATTTTTTGGATGATTCTACTGAAAACAAAACAAAAATACACACTGCAAAAAATTATTTTCAAGAAAAAAAAATCTTAGTATTTTTGTCTTGTTTTCAGTACAAATATCTAAAAATTCTCAAGTCAAGATACATTTTCTTGATGTGCAAAAAAACCTAAAAAAATAAGTCTAGTTTTAAGACAAAAAATATCAAATTTAAGTAAACTTGTGGATAAAACAAGGATAAAAATCTGGCAATGTGGTAAGCAAAAAAAATCTCCAATTTTTTTCTTAAACACTTAATTCAAGAAAAATTCAAGGTTTTTTGCTTGTTTTATCCACAAATTCACTTAAATTTGATACATTGTGTTTAATAACTAAAATTATTTTCTTGGGACATTTTGCTCATGAGGAAAAATATTTTGATCTAAGAATTTTTAGATATGTGTGCTTAAAACAAGACAAAAATGCTAATAAAGTTTTTTTGCAGTGTATACACTGCAAAAAAAGTATTAAAAAAAAAAAAGTTCTTATTTAGTCTAGTTTTTAGACCAAAATATCAAATTTAAGTGATTTAGTGCATAAAACAAGCAAAAAAAATCTGCCAATGGGATAAACTAATTTTTCTAGATTTTTTCTTGAATTTAGTGTTTAGGAAAAATGTTCAAGATTTTTTGCTTACCCCATTGGCAGATTTTTTTTGCTTGTTTTATTCACAAAATCACTTAAATTTTATGCTTTTGGTCTAAAAGCTGGACTTGTTTTCTTGGGTCGTTTTGCTCATCGAGAAGGAGCATCTTAATTTGGGAATTTTTGGACGTTTTTGCTGACAGCAGGACAGAAGTGCTAGGAGTTTTTTTCTTGAAAATAATTTTTTGCAGTGTAGAAGATGTTCTGTGTTGTCTAACGTGACTGTTTTCATTTTTCATGATTTTCATGATACTGTCCCGTCAAAGCCTGTTTGTGTCGATTAATCTGTTGAACTGACCCCTATTGGCGTGTGTTTATGAGACTTGTTAGCGGGTCACAGTTTTCATTGAATTGGCTCCATTGAATAGCAAATCCTTAGTTATGCTGTCGTCACGGTTACAGGCCGGCCTCCGTACGCTGCATGACATTGGGCCAGAAATTCGGCGCGCGATATCGTGTGACCTGCAGGATGACGAGCTAGTTGACTTTTTACCAGAGGAGGACGAAGCAATTTATAGGGTAAATCACTCAACTTTTATGACCCCCCCTCTTCCCCTTTTGTAAAATCGATCTGCACCTCATTTTCTTTATTTAACTGCTTGGTAAAAATGGAAACAATTTTGAGTTGTTTTAAGAGCAGCTGTCCCTTAAGGGAGTCGCAGTGAATTGTGCATCATCCCAATAGGTCCTACAAACTGATCTGTCTAAGATTAAGACTTTGTACGGGGATAAATTAATTGGCCTGAGGCTTGCGGTCTTATAGTTTGACATCAAAGGTGGCAGTCTAAAATTCTTGCTCGATTTTATTGAAGGTTACATCATAGGTACATCGTATCACAGTTTTGTTGTACTGTACTGGAACACATTAATCTGGTGCAGTTCATCTATCAGCCAATCTCTTGATTTAAAATTTAGTTTACTTCATTCAAGTTGAAATTCAAATTCAATT
Organism: Misgurnus anguillicaudatus; assembly: GCF_027580225.2. Classification (NCBI taxonomy): domain Eukaryota; kingdom Metazoa; phylum Chordata; class Actinopteri; order Cypriniformes; family Cobitidae; genus Misgurnus; species Misgurnus anguillicaudatus. Next base: position 30,538,601 of record NC_073350.2, on the reverse strand, counting down.
TGAATTTATTCACATCATACGTCAGCGGTTCCCAACTTGTGCTTCAGGACCTAATATTACACATTAAATCATGCTTAAATCATAGAAAACGAGCACTAACTAAGCACGCTGCATTATCATTACTAAGAATTGTATAGGCCCGGCAGTAGCCAGAATAACAAAAGTATTATTTTATAAAATCAACTTTATAATATGCAAATGTATTTATTTAAGCTTTATTATTAGCATATTAATTTATAAACAGTCACGACCCACTAGTTGAGAACTATTGCTATGTCACTTTACCTCCTTTTGAATTTATTTTTACCATGAAATCATATAAAATTAAAATAATAGTTTACCATCAAATTTGTTAAGCAGGTTTTTCGATCTCATCCTCACAAGTATTTGTTCACAGAGAAACGGTGGACTGTTTGGTAACCACATCAATCATATAAACGGAGACCCTCGGAGGAGCTCCGGTCACCAGACGAACGCCACCCAGCGCCCCCTGCAGGTGCAGCCACCTCCACATTACGCCCACATGGAGCAACCCGTGGGGCGGCTGGGTCGCGCCAACGCCATGGCACAGCAAAATCACCATCGCCATCACCACCATCATCATCACCATCATCATAACAATTCTTACAACAAGTCGACCAACGTCAACCTCAACAACGCCAACGTTTCCAGTTTACCCAATGGAGGACACAATCGGTACTACGAGCACATGCCAGCCAATGGCTACCCGGGATCGTATTATGGAGAACATGACAAGCCCAGAAGCCCTCGTGGCCAGAGGTGATTGGATGTTTTACATTATTTATCTGTGCTGTGAAACGTCTTGCTTTCATTTGTGTTATAGTATAAACAAGAAATTGACTTTTAAACTTTACTTTTTCACTGTTTTGCAAACATTCAGCTTTAGATATTAGGTTATCTTTTTCTTTTGCACCTTTTCCATCTTTACTTTCTTGAACTTTTCGTTGGGCTTCTCTCATCTCTGATGGTCCATGTGGTGATATCCATCCTCATCTGCTATGTGCCATAACCCAAAATATATGCGCTGACATGTTTACAAAAATTAATTTTTTTGTATATTTTTTTCAATTTTTTGTATATTTTGAAATATGTTTTAAAAATAAATATATTTTAAATTATTTATATTCACGTCGCATTAAAAGAAAAACTTTGCATGTTAAAAACCTGTAAACATAACAGGTTTGAAAGGTTAAAATTAAATATATTTTCAACTGCACAAATATACTTATAATTTAATATTTTATACTTGCCCATACGGCAAAAAATATATTTTAAAATATATTTCAAAATATACAAAAATATATATTTGCTTAAATATATTTTGGAATATGTTTACAAAAATAAATTTTTCATCAATATATTTTTTTGGCAATTTTTGGTATATTTTGAAAAATGTTTTAAAAATAAATAAATTTTAAAGCATTTATATTAACGTCACATTGGAAGAAAAACTTTGTATGTTAAAAACCTGTAAACATAACCGGTTTGAAAGGGTTCAAATTAAATATATTTTCAACTGCACAAATATACTTATAATTTAATATTTTATACTTGCCCATATGGCAAAAAATATATTTTAAAATATATTTCAAAATATACAAAAAATATATTTGCTTAAATATATTTTGGAATATGTTTACAAAAATTATATTTTTCAACAATATATTTTTTGGGCAATTTTTGGTAAATGTAAAATGTATATTTTAAAATAAAAATACATTTTAAGGCTTTAAAAATATATTTTGCACCTATATATTTTTCAATCTAAGGAAATATATTCATGTCGCATTGGAAGCAAAACATAATGTTACAGATATGTAAACATAACAGTTTTAAAATATTCTTTATAAATTTAACTTGTATTTAGCATATATTTAAAATATATTTTGGCATAGAATACATTTTTGCCATATGGGTTGTAAAATTAAAAATGTTTTTCCTTGAAATTCATTTTGAAATATATGTTGATATATGAAGGTTAAAACTAAATATATTTCCAAATTTGAAAATATATTCAATTGAGCATTACTTTCTACAAAAATTATTTAGCATATATTTAAAATATATTTTTGGCCAGAGACAATTATATTTTGCCGTATGGGAAGGTTCATATTGGTACCTCAAAGGGTACATATCTGTACCTGGATGGAACCTACAACCAAAAATATTTCTTATATGACATCGTGTAGCATTTTTTTAGGTGTGTATACAAATATGCTGTATATATCATGTACTGTATCATACATGTGCCTATCTCGTACCCTGTGTTTTTCCTTCATTCTCTCTCCTTCCTAACCAAAATACTTTCTCCTAACAATCTCTCTGCTTTCTGGAACAGAAGGCGCTACTATGAGACCTATATTAGGTATGTTTTAAGTATTACATGTTCAGATAATATTGCTTGTAGAAAAGAAACCGTGATATAAAGCAGAATTGTGATATCAGTGTTGCTCAATGGCCAGAAAAAAACATATTTCAAGCTTAGCTTCGCACCAAATGGCACTCTTGATGTTCACTTGTGGCTGTTGTTTGGTCTGCGGGCATTTGTGTGTCATTTTAAGGTTTAAAATTCTATTTGTGCACCCTTTTGAAAAGCTCTCAGTAGGGTTCACTGCTACTCTGCAGTCTATACGTCCAAATAAAGTGTTTAGTGTGCCATTTGGGACATGGCTGCATACACATGCAGATCTTGATCATGAAACCCAAATGAGTTGGTGAAGCTTTAGCAAAGCAGGATACATCTTGGGTGGATAGTTTCCCGGACAGGGTTTAGATTAATCCAGGACTAGGCCTTAGTTATATTAGGTAATTTTAGTAGTTTTTACAAACAAATCTACAAAAACATTACAGGTGTGCATCTTGAGACAAAACAAGAGCACTGATGTATGTTAAGATGTGTCAGTAAGGTGTTTTTAAATTAAGGCAGCTCAAACATGCATTTTAGTCTGGGACTAGGGCAAGCCCTGTCCAAGAAACCGCCCCCTGAGTGTCTATGTGTTGTGATTGGGTGATGAAGGGAAAGGGGGTGGGGCTTGCTGCATGTGGCATCAACAAAGCAATGACTCCTTACATATATCTTTATATAGACAGCCAAACTAAAACAAGGCTATAAGATGCAAGCCAGTTTAATGTTGAGTTTTCTCTAAAGGTCTATGCTTCACGGTCGGCTCGGCACAAGTAAACTATTATGGACATTTTGAATAATGAAATATCTTTGAGTTAATAAGACTAGATCTCCAAAGACCATACAGCTATGTTCCAAAAACGTAAAAAGACACCCAAGGTTATGACATGGCTGATTTAATTCATGATTGTTCATTAACATGGATAAACACATGGGCAACATAGTAATGACAACATAACCAATCTTGTACTCTTCCAAACTTTACGCAGGTCCCACGGCAGCGACAGAAGACGACCAACTATACGCCGTGAAGAGGACTGCGATGAAGACCGCTACTCTGCGGAGTACTACAGCGGAGAGGAGTTTTGCGAGGATGACAGTATGCTGTCCGGGGATAGGTAAACTCGTTACCAGATATACATACATATGATATTTAAAGGCACAATATGTATAATTTTTACATTAATATATAAAAAACGACTGTGTTTTAATACAAAGAATTTGCAGTTTTAGAAAGCACTCTGCCCCGATTAACTCTTTCCTCGCCATTAGCGAGATAACTCATCAATTAAGAGAAAAAGCTTCCCTTCCAAGTTTTTCCCTCAATCCATGTTTCCTCTATTATCCACCAGATGGCGCTCTTACACAAATTGTACAACCCGGAAGCAACCCCACATGTCAAACAGATCAAACTCTGTGTATATTTTGATTATCGCTCTGAATTGAATCTCTTGAAGTCTCTCACAAAACATTAATTTTAGCTTTTTGCTCAAAATGGTCAATTTGCTCAAAATTTGTATTTTTAAAGAAACCTAATCATAAAAATGATTAGAAAATCATAACAAATGCTGGCGCTGACAGGCAACTTTTTTATATTTTATACTTAAATATAATATATTTTGGGCAATTTCTGATATATATTAAAAAATATTTAAAAAATTAAGTACATTTTAAGGCATTAAAAATATATTTTGCCCCTTCATATTTTTTAATCCAAGTAAATACATTCATGTCGCATTGGAAGACAAACTTTGTTACAGACCTGTAAACAGATCAAACTCAGTGTATATTTTGATCATCGCTCTGAATAAAATTTCTATCAGAAGTCTTTCACAAAACAATTATTTCAGCTGTAGCTCAAAATTTTGTATTTTTAAAGAAATCTACCCATATTTGAGAGGATTAAACTTTTTTTGTTTAAAAGCAGAGGGTCTGTTTTTTCATTTGATATATTGTATGTTTATATATTTAAAGAAGAACATTTTCTGGAAGGCGTTAAACATTTTTGAAAATCATAAAAAATGCTGGCGCTGACAGGCAACTTTTTTTTTAAAAACGCTAGTGGGGAAAGAGTTAAAGGGTCGCTTGTCAATGGTGTAATGTCCAGGTTATCCTCGGTTTCCGGTTGCACTGGCATCAAAACCACCGGTGTATTTGATTTCATGTGGCACTGTGCAGACCGATCAGCATATGACGTCCAATTTTAGCGAAAAAGCAATTCGAAGCAGTTCTCTTGCGGTAGTTTGATCAATCTGCGCAGTGCTGCATGTGGAAGTAGTAACGCTAAGCACGTTGTGGCTTCTATCAACTACCATTTGAGCTTACATTATAATGTAACAGTTATACATACAGTGGGGAAAATAAGTATTTGACACATCAGCATTTTTATCAGTACAGGGATTGAAGCCAAATATTGAATTCATACAAAGAAATCAGAACATTTAAGTATACAAGTTGAGTCATAATAAATAAAGTGAAATGACACAGGGAATAAGTATTGAACACATGAAGAGAACAAGCTGCAAAATGGCATAGAAAGCCAGAAGATCACCTGAAATCTGTCAGGATTGAGACTACAACTCCCATCATTCTACATTCTTTAAAGCAACACTATGTAGTTTTCATGTAAAAATGACTTACAGCTCCCCCATGTGGTTGAAAAGCGCAACAGTGCCTGGTATCAGACACTCTTCTGCAGGCAGGGACGGGGCTGTGTGCTCTACCCTCCACCTCGACTTTCAGAGTGTGCTTGTAGCAGCTAGGAGACTGCTCAGGTTGCAGCAACATTACAAGTTGTCCAGTTAAAAGTTGTTCTATCACTGAAATAGTTTTAGAGACATTATTTAAAGGTAAAAAACTACATAGTGTTGCTTTAAAAGCACTACCAAACTGTGGCCATTGTTGTTGTAAAATTACATATTGTGCCTTTAATTGTGAAAATCATGAATACAGTAAATATTATATGTTGTTCAAACTGACTCATATATCAAAAAGCATATAATCAGTATGAGATGCAAATGAAACTTAAATTATGATAATCTATAAAACTCTGTCCTAATCTATGTACTGTGTGGCATGACATTGTGCAGGTACCCCAACAGTGACCAGGAGTATGAGACACCGCGGGGTTACCATCATCCTGATAGTTACTATGATGATGATGAGCAGCCCCTTTATCATGATTCACATAGATCGCCAAAGAGAAGATTACTTCCTCCTACACCACAAGGCAAGTCTTTCTAGAGTTAAATGAAGCAATAAGACACTAGATTTAAACTGAGGTGTGGTTACAGGTGTACATACAGTATATCAGCTGTTTTATAATGGCAATGAAAATGGATCATCCAATCAGGTTTTAGAGTCAGAACTGCAGTATCTGGTTTAGATAATGTTACATTTTTGTTAAGTTTCTAATATTTTTCTCATTGATACTTACGTGATGGATGTTTCCACAAGGTCATCGGAGGCCATCATTTAATTTTGAGTGTCTGCGCAGGCAGAACAGTCAAGATGACCTTCCTCACCAGCGTACTGCTCTTCCGTTACATCTCATGCAACACCAGGTAACATACAGTAAACTCTTTTAACTAATTTATGATTATTTTAATATATAATAATAATATAATATATATTATTATTATCATGATTATTTTATGTAAAAGTGGTTTTAAAGTTGGAAAAAATGAAAATATTGAGAAAATCGCCTTTAAGTCCTTTAGCAACATATATTACTATTTTATTATTATTATATTACTAATGATAAATACTTTTTTTATATATTTACTGCAGGAAATTCAAAGATATCTTAATGGAACATAATCTAATGATTTTTGAAAAAAAAAAGATAATTTTGACCCATACAATGTATTGCTATTATAAAAAATATCCACGCCGCTTATGACTAGTTTTGTCCAGAGTCACAAATGGTTATCCAATTATAAAAAAAATTTTTTAGCACAAACAGTATAGACATAAAAAACAAGTTTTACAAAAAATACACAAGTAGAGACTTACAGACAGACAGTAAAGAAATCATCTCTACCGAAAAATATATATGAATACATACCTGAATATTAATATGTACAGTACACATGTGTGTATGTACACCTAGAGATCTTGCATGGGTTGGGTTTGGAGCCGGGGTGTATTGTGTACTGAAATCATGTCACTGTAGTAATACAGTATTATGTCTACTGCTGTACGTTCACTATACCAGGTGATGGCAGTAGCAGGTCTGGACTCAAGCAGGGCTCACAGGCTTTCACCTACAAGATCTACCAGATCATGGGCATCACCTCCACCCACTCCTACGAGTAAAGACCGAACGCCCTACTACACGCCTCTGATCCGAGTGGACCGTCCTCTGAGAGACGGCGCGAGCGGCAGTCACACATCTATAAGAAAGAGCTCGTGGTATACAGATGACCCCGAGCAGAGAAACTACTCACCCATTCACCTGCAGGTCCCACCTGAGTACAGAAACCAGTATCATCAAAAGAGAGGCAGTGCCACCAGTCTGGTGGAGGCGGTGAGTCCAAAATCCTTTCTATTTTTCGTTTTTTGAGATTGAATCAGTCAAGTTTTGTGACGTTTGTGTTTTGGGCAGCCTTTGATGGTAAGATACCTACTTGAAACTATTTTGACAAATATCAATATTTTACACATAAACTCTAAAAATTGCTTGGTTGTTTTAACTCTTTGTTGGGTAAAATACAGACATACTTAACTACCGGGTTAGATTAGCCTAAAAAAAAGCATTTGTTTTCAAAATGACAAATTCACTTTGATTTTTTCTTTTGAAAATTATCTGTATGAAAGAAATGTCAAGGCATTCACAACGTTTCCAATGTTAACAATTTTAATTAAATAGTATCAAAGCAGATTTACATGGAAAAATAAAACAAAAACAAGAAAATTATTAAATGTATATGAAAAATACATATAGAATAGAATGTATTAGACTACATAGTATTATTGCAATATTATAATCCTATTATTGTCATATAAATAAATTGTAAATTAATAAAATTGTATACTTTTATATGAGACTAAAGGACATTTAGTAAATTATTAACTTTTCCCCTCCATTAACGAATTATCTCGAGTTATCTCGCCAATTAAGAGAAAACATTTCCCTGCCAATGACGCTTTCCTGGCGAGTATTTATGGTAATCTGTAATTCTACTATTATCCACTAGATGGCCAATATACATTTTTTATAAATTTATACCCAATTTATAAAAAAATTGAAGCAAAAACTAATTTTTTTATATTTTAAACTCCGTGTATGTTTTGATAATCGCTCTGAATCTGATTTCTAACAAAATTCCTTTACAGAAATGCAATTATTTCAGCTTTATGCTCAAAATTTTGTATTTTTGATGAAACCCATATTTGATATATTTGTATGTTTTTACACTTTTCAGTAAAAATATCTAAAAATTCTTAAATTAATATGCTTTTTTCTTGATAAGCAAAATGACACATGAAAAATAAGTCTAGTTTTTAGACCAAAAATATCCAATTTAAGTGATTTTGTGCATAAACAGTGTTGGGGTAACGCATTACAAGTAACTTGCATTACGTAATAATATTACTTTTCTGAAGTAATGAGTAAAGTAACACATTACTTTATAAATGTACACATTCATATTTGAGTTACTTTTTAAAAAAAAAGTAATGCGAGTTACTTTCAGTTTAATTAATTTGATAAAAAAAATGTACTGAATTAAACTGAACCTATTCCACGGGCCTGTTGAATGCTTTATTCTGATTGGTTGAGAAAGGTTTCATGGGTGTTGATTATTTTTCTGTAAACCACACTAACTAGTCAAATATCTAATGTTACATACACACCAAACGCGGGGCATCGCGTTACTCGCTCTAGATTACTCGCATGATTTTACTTCGTGTCATGCAAATTTTTTGCTCGAGTTGAATATTTTTAACTTGGGTGAAGAAGCATTTGAGGGGAATAGCGCGTGTTTTTGCAGCAAACGCGCCACCCATATCGCTTCATTTGCATCGCCCCACGCGAGGACGCATCAGATTGTGTCTTTGCATTGACTTTATATGTAATCTACTCGCGCAAATTGTTGAACTCGCGTCTGGTGTGAACCCTCAGTTAAAAATAGGCACCAGAGCTATGTTTCTGGTAACCGTGGTATAAGAGGAATAATTGACTCTGGTCATTTGAATTATAAGAAAATTATGCACACCCGTGGTGTTGGCACTCTATGCGTCCCGGCTGAGTGGAAACAGGTATAGTCGAAAACGGAGAAGGCAGGCCAGAGCTTGACATTTTTGCAACGGAAATATGCAGTTTCTGAATGCACAACTTCTCTGTCATAAAAACACCTGCAAAGCCTGAAAGAGATCAAGCTTCAGCCAAGTAAAAAAGTAACGCAAAAGTAACTTAAAAGTAACGTAAGCATTACTTTCCATGAGTAACGCAATTAGTTACTTTTTTTGGGGAGTAACTTAATATTGTAATGCATTACTTTTAAAAGTAACTTTCCCCAACACTGTGCATAAAACAAGCAAAGAAATCTGCCAATGGGGTAAGAAAAAAATCTTGAACATTTTTCTTAAACACTGACTTCAAGAAAAATTTGCTTACCCCATTGGCAGATTTTTTTTTGCTTGTTTTATGCACAAAATAAATTAAATTTGATATTTTTGGTCTAAAAACTAGACCCATTTAGATTTATTCTGTTTATTTTGCTCATCAAGAAAAAGCATCTCAATTTAAGTATTTTTAGATTTTTTTACTGAAAACAAGACAAAAATACTAAGAATTTTTTTTCTTGAAAATCATTTTTTGCAGTGTATATTTATAGAAGAAAAATTTCCTGGAAGGGATTTTGTGAAACTTTTGTGAAAATCACAAAAAATGCTGACAAGCAATAAAAAAAAAAAGGCTGGCAGGAATGAGTTAAGACGGATGACAGATAACATATTAGACCAGATGGGCTTTCCAGGATACATGGAAATTGTCCTTGATAAGACAAGAAGAATAAGAAGTGTAACATGCATATGAAATTTGCAGGAATACTAATTTTATAATCACCAAAAAAATCGTACATATACATTGTAAATATTTTATATACATTGCGTAGCCTCACTTTGAACCCAATTTAAGTTGTGCTGATCAGGATGAGTTTTTCCTTACTTCGAGTTACTGAAAATCTTCTTCACCCTAGTAGTTTTCATAAAAGTCAATCGGCTGATACTGAGTTTGCTTGAAGACGAACTGCCAAACCACATAGAAAAGCTAAAATAAAAAAAATACTCATGTATGTGTGGACAGGGCCTTAGTGTCAGTAAATGTTACGGTTTGTTAAAAATGGTTTTTATTTTCTTGCCCGGAAACAGGTCTTAATATCAGAAGGATTGGGCCGATACGCCAAAGATCCAAAATTTGTGGCTGCCACAAAGCACGAGATCGCAGACGCTTGCGAGATGACTATAGACGAAATGGAAAGCGCCGCCAGTCATCTACTGAACGGCACCATCACGCCGGCAGTCAACGGCGTCAACGTTTTTCCCATACTGGCCCACAGAGACTATGAGCTACAAGATGTGACGGCTAGCTACAGCGACGAAGAACCAGAGCCCGAACCTCGGCCGCGGTACGAGGAGGACCTGGCGGACGAAATGATATGCATTACTACGTTATAGCATTTGACTAGCGGCTGCTGCTAATAGTTTTCATCGAGAACCGATCAAATGAAAATAAAGTATATTTATTGGCTTACTACCTAAAGAAGTGCCTTTACAGCGGAAGAGAAAGGCACCGAAAGAATGGACGCGTTGGTTCGCCCACTTCCTGTTTGAACAGGAAGTTGCTGTCATAGCGCCAGGAAGGAAAAGGTGATCGTGGGGACTTCACTTAATGCGAAGTGAATTTTTATTGTCACTCCAGGAAACGGACAATTGAGCAGCGAGGTGAGGTACAAAGGGGCGGGCTGTTTCCAAGGTGATGACAATCAGAGCGAATATGTCATTACCTCAGTCACTTTAAGGGTTTTGCATATCAAGCACGTTGCAAGCTCAATGCAAGCTAAGTATGGCATATCCCTCCTCGAAGGCTTTAGTTTGAAGTTACGACCCATACTTTATTTTAGTAACGATAAGGTAAACTGCATATTTTAGAGATCAAACGCTAATAATACAACACTGGTTTACAATAAGGATATCATGCAGGTTTGCGGTGAACTGGATAGATTTTACAAGAAGATTTCAGCATTTGCGTTGAATGCACTAGCAGGCAGGTTATTTTTTTAATTTAGGATAGCCTGTTTGATATTTCATAATATATGCTGTAAATGACTTGTAATATAAAGCAAAGGAACTTTGTAAAGAGACATATATTTTGTAATTATGTACTGTACAAAAAAGATCAGCAATATATTAATCCTTATTGATGTTATTGCATAACGAAAAGACGACATTTGGTGTTATTTTAATAGGTACTGTACCTTACTAATTCCTCTGCCTTTATTCTTTGCTCATATGCATTTCTCGTTTGTGAAAAACTGAACAAAAAAGCCAATTTTTTATGAGGTTATGTCTGTGACACCCGCACAAGATATGCAAGTCGTTTCTTCTTTCGATGTCCGTTTCGAAAGCGTAACCAGTGTTCCTTGAAAATCTACGGCATGCAGTATGGGTCACAAAAGTCAACCTCCTTTAAGAGGATTTTAGTAGGGCTTTACAGAATAGTGTCTTATTGTGTTCTCGTTTGTGTCCATTGTTAGGGTTCGTGCGAGTTTCATTGCATATTTTGTGCAGGGGAGGTGCGCAGAAAGGTGCAATGGTAAAATGCTTTGTGCATTAACGATGCTGCTTAATAAGTCTGCGATTATACTATACGACCCTCGCCAGAAAAATGCTGCCACACGGAGAAGCCTACAGTAGCTGATCTATGAATATTCCCCGTGTAATGCACAGGGAAACCCAAAGCTAATTTCAGATCAGCGATTAAATTCCACCAACAGCGTTGGGTGTTTTGTGCCCTGATGGGGACGGATTGAAATCTTCCTTTAAGTTTTATAATGATGGTTATGATGATGATGATGATAAAGAGGATTATGACCAAAATATGTGCTAATGGAAGTTTTAGGTTCCAGTCATGCATTTTTAAAGGGACAGCTCGCCCAAAATGGTCTTTATTTATTCAAACAGGTATGTTAAATTTCAGTTTGTTCATTACACTAAAGGCTAATTTATACTTCTGCGCCAAGTGTATGCCCTAGCCTACATCGTATAGCAGCCGATGCCGTCGTGAACAGGGCTCGTTATAGTTGTGCATAGGTCCTACGGTGTAGGTTCCGCGTCAGTTTTCATTTATACTTTTGCGGCGTCGACGTGCAAACACATGCGCCGACCACTAGTAGGCAGTATCCATGCGTGTAACCACAGTAGCAGCGTGACCGTCAATGAAGAAGCAGCTTGGCATGTTAACCCACAAACGAAGAAGAAACAGCAACTTGTTGTGTATGAATTCAGAAGACCAGCAATTATGGAAGTAAATAAACAGCGACTTTTGTTGCAGTTTGAGTTAAATCACTCCTCAAGTTTGCTCATCTTTGTTTTCAACGTCGCAAACGGAAATATCTATGATGCCGTTTTTTTACCTGACGGGAGGGGTTCTGGTGGACCAATTACAGCGCTTGCGGTCCACATAGAACTGACACGCTGTTAAAAATTTTGCTCGTCAGGCTACGCACAGGCTACAGATAACCTACGGCGTAGCTACGGCGTAGAGCTTATGCACGACTATAAATTGGGCTTTATACTTCTGCGTCGCACTGCAATTACACTGCCAAAACACTAGTTGGCGGTGGGGTTTTTATGTTACACGGTGTTCAGTTTCTTTGCTGCTGTTTTAAGTTTAGACTACTACGAACAATGGCGACCGAAATTGAGCGAATTATGTTGGAGATTGAAATGCACGTTTAGTGAAATTACTTTTAATGAATTAATTTAAAAATTAAAAATGCAAAAACGACTCCGCATTGGAAATGCGTTGGAAGAAATGCAAGCCGAAAAATCGTAGATCTTGCAGTCTGCTTTGTCACAACGTGTAGTTAAATTTTTTAAGGAGCTGTGCGTAAAGGCCGAAGTATAGTCAATTTTTACGTGTACGCGAAGGTCTGCGTAAAGTGGGCGTGATGCAATTTTCGTAATCAGAAAAGTGCGCACGTAGTGTACGTGCACTGCCGGATTTTTTTAATTGTAATTGTCAACCTGATCTCACGAATTTCCGTGGCATAGTCACAGAATTTTTTGCTCATTTTTCCGTGACATTCTCACGGATCTCCGCATATTTCCATGGCCCTGCCACGGACTTTCTTTTCCGTGGCATTCTCACGGATTGGTTACTCAACTGTTTTGTCCTATTTTCTTACCATTGTCGCTTCGGTTTAGGGTTAGATTTACATAAAATGACATCCCTACCCAAACCCAACTCTAACCCCAATGCCAGGTGACAATTGATTAAAGTTTAGAAAATATAAAAGAATACATCAGAAAAAATTGTATAAACCAATACTTACAGTGACAAAGTAACGCAAGCACCAAATCTAACCCTAAACCGAAACCACAATGGTTTGAAAATAGGAAAAAGCAGTTGAGTGGCCAATCCGTGAGAATGCCACGGAAAAGAAAGTCCGTGGCAGGGCCACGGAAATATGCGGCGATCCGTGAGAATGTCACGGAAAAATTAGCAAAAAATTCCGTGACTATCCCACGGAACTTTGTGAGATCATGTTGGTAATTGTACGTTGCGCTAGCGCCTACCGGAGAATATAGTAGGTAGTCCAGGAGATGCATTGCGTTTTGGCCATAGACTGTAAAAAAAGATGAAGCCGTCAGTGTACTGATACGGCGCTGACATCTTGGGTTTTGAGTCTGCGCAGTAGTGATTTCAGGACCAGTCCTGTAGTTCTGGAGTAGTGAGCAGGAAGTAAAGCCGCGAAGTCAAGGCCCCGCCCTCACTCTCGCAGAATGCGCATATCACAGCTGTCAATCATGACGTGACATCACTGTTTTTATAGACGGTTTCATCGGACGCACGTGATACACGTCTGGATCCTAACCTTACTTCCGGTTTCGTTTTTTTTTTATGGTCTGACTAGTTGCTAAACTGATCTCTTGAACAAACGCATCGTCGAAAATAACAAATGTTTTGGTTTCCTAGGTAATCTATGTGTTGTTGTTTTGCTTGTTATAGAAATAAATTACGTTTAAAGGACTTTGTTGTTATTTATTATTAGCGGAGATTACCGGAAGTTACGTGCAGCCGCTTGTTTATGTTGTTACTGCTGAAACGGTCTATAGCATTAAATGACTAACTAAAAACAAACTTATTTTAAAAACAAACACTTGAATTTACATCAGCGTGATAAAAACTACAGTAAATGACAGAAACCAGCTTCGGAAAAAAATAATTAAAGTGTAATTAAATTTTTTAGTTGGTCTCAAGTCCCATTGAATAACATGGGGGAGGCGGGGTTTATGGCCTATACTGGGACCAGTCACTGGGGGGCAATCGAGACGTTTTGGCTTCACTTTTCAGGGATTGTGCGGCACACTTGGTTTTGGCGCATGAGTTGAATCTCTGTGTACACTATACTTTGCAAGGCCATGCTTTCGACCGTGCGCGTACGTTCTCGTACACGTAAAAAACAGACTATACGAGTCTGGGCTTAAGGCAGCAGCGAGTGTGACGGCATACACAACTATGCGTAGGCTATCCCGTATTTACTTCATACACTCAACGCAGAAGTATAAATTTGCCTTAAAGGGATAGTTCACCCAAAAATTGTTTACTTACTATCATGTTGTTACAAACCTGTATAAATTTCTTTGTTCTGATGAACACAAAGATATTTTGAGGAATGAACGTTAACCAAATCGTCCATGGGCCCCATTCACTTCCATAGTATTCTTTTATGTTACTATGGGAGTGAATGGGTTTCTTGATCGGTTTGGTAGCACACTTCCCTTAAGGTGTCTTTGTGTTAATCAGAACGAAGAAATGTATACGGACATGAGGGTGAGTAAATGATGACTGAATTTTCATGTTTGGGTGAATTATCCCTTTAAGGTACACTCTTGAAAGTAAAGGTGCCACGAAAGTTTGTTCACAGCTATCCATAAAATAACAATTTCTTTTTTATAATCTAAAGAAAGTTTTTTCACTACAACAAACCTTTTGTGAAACAGAATTTTTTTAAAGATGTTAAAAAGGCTTTATTGAACCCTAAAGTCGTTCTTCTATGTCATCATGAAGCATCTTTGTTTATAAGAGTGTATCATGATGTTTTATAAGATTTGAGATTTAACGCACAAGTTGTATTGACTTATTGAACTTGTCAGAAATAAACACTGGCTGTTTTTAGGCCATGTAAAGACACATACAGGTTTGAAATGACCATTTTTGGGCGAACTGTTTCTTAAAGCGTGGCAGGAAACTGGTTAAGCAATACTGATCCCAATTTCCCACGCATTATTTCTTGTGTTATTTTTCCTTTCAATGCTTATTGCAGCTTCGGCTTCTGCAGATACCTCTTCATGGGCATAGTGCAGGGGAAACATATCAGCATTTAAAGCGTCCTTTAAGGTTTTGTAAATGTTTCCTGAGACCTCAGTGCAGGATTACACGATTCAATTGACCTTTCTGTCACTTCCAACAGACAAATTAATGCTGGGCATTATGGGTAAAAAGAGCAAAAAATAAAGTTTGACTGCGAAGGCCACTGCCCTGAAGTGCAAAGCTTCATTACAGCGAAAATGAAGGGAAGAAATGGGTTTGTGGGAATTGATGTTTATGTGTTTTGGAAGAGTACTGTGCTTTTTCAGTCAACCGAATACTGTGGGTTCAACCACTGCGCGTGCACATCTGAAAGGGCTTTTGAAATGATCCAAGCGAAAAACTACATTGTGTTCTGGTCTCTTCATGTCAGTTTTACTGTATCTTGTTAACGGACCAATGCACATTCTTGGCACATTGTACTATTCGTAGCAATTACTGGTAAGGACAATAAAATATGCATTATTTTTAAGAAATTAAAAAAACTTTTAAAAAAACTTGTGAAACTAAAGATTAAACTTTTACCTCGTGTCAGGGACTCCTGAAAAGAAGAAAATTTGGTTTTTCATTTACCAATGGAATTTAACTGTTAGCACATTGCTGTTCGTCTTTGCACAAAGTACTGTAACGTGAAGTTTGTTTTCCTTGTTTTCTATTCATATTTTGTGTATTGAGGGGGGCGAATTTTGTACTTTTTTTTCTGTGACTGTGCGTACGGTTTAGTAATTTGTAATTTGTCATTTACATTTCACCTTTCAGTGCTGGAACAGATGAGGAGAACGGAGAAATAAAGGTGCACTGCTTTGTATTGTTAACGCGAGCGTTAGCAAAAAATTAAAGTATTAAACATTTTACATTTTCAGAGCCACATCTGTTGATTATCACATTTTCATCTAGAGTTGTTGCTTACTACTATTATATAATTTTTATTAATAATGCTGTAAGGAAAATAAGATTATAGTGTAATATATGTACAGAAGTAATTGAAAGATGTGTGGTGGTGATGTTCTTCTTTTGAAAGTCCTTATCTTTGCTCTGTTATGGTTTATATTCCATGAGGAAAAAAGAATAAAAGATTTTCTTTACGTAGCAGATGACTTCTGATATCCCTCTAGGTTTTGTATGGATACATTTTTTTGTAATTTGCCTATTTATTTTGGCCTGGACTTGATTTTAATCAATATTAAAATTTTATTTTCTAATGATTAATACTGAATAAACTTAATGAATAAATAACAAACAAACTCTCATTTTTCTGTTCACATGCAAAAACATTTATAAATAAGAGAAGTTGCAATTACAGTGTTGTTTGAAGTGATCATATGAATTGGCTATTCTAATGCTGGATTCACACCAAACGCGGTATATGCGGCAAAAACGTGCTATTTGCAGTTTTTAAATTTACTCGCTTCATTCGCGCATGAAATTCTAGACATTAGAGACATTCACATGAAAATTTGCGTCATGGAAAGGGCTTCTGCGAATCCGCTCGCTTCCTGTAATCATGTCACTACTCGAGCAAGCTCCTGATTGGTGAACGCTGCACGATTTTCCATTTTTCAATTTGCGCATTTCCCACGGCAACGTTCAATTCACGCAAACTAGATGTGCAAATGAGGTGGATTTGCGAGACCTCCAGACGCGCCTAAATGCCTCTTTACATTGGCTTAACATTGAAATAATTCGCGCCAGACGCTCTATTCGCGTTCGGTGTGAACGCAGCATTATATGCAAAGGTTATCAAAGGATATTTGTATTTACCTTGTGAGATACTATCATGTAGTTGCTAATAATTTGATCTCTCAATACATGTACATGAGGTTTTAGAAACATATTGCACTTTAAATGTGAATACAAAGTTGTAGCAAGTGAAGGTGACATTAAATTATAGGTGATGAGCACTAGTTTTTTAGTCACTCTGGGCTGATTTTGTTCAATGGTGACACGACTGTTTGAAGCTCCGATGCTTCATCCTCTGATGGCCCGGGGTCTTTACACATTAGAAGTGGGAGTGCATACCTCTGAAACTGAAAAGGTTACAATTTTCAGTATATATATATATACACATATACATATACAGTGGGGAAAATAAGTATTTGACACATCAGCATTTTCTAAGTGGGGGGGGTTTCTAAGTGGGCCATTGACACAAACTTTCCATCAGATGTAGCCATCAAGCCAAATATTAAATTCATACAAAGAAATTAGAACATTTGAGTATACAAGTATAGTTCTTTGCTTTTACCCGAAGTCTTTCCTGTGTGCCTCCTAGGTAATGAGAAGCCTTTAAAGGCCATCAATTAGGACTAAAGCAGCTGATATCAATAAGTACTGATAGGGGGCAGGGTTTCTCTCTCAATAATAACAGATTTCTGGTTTTCTATGCCATTTTGCACCTTGTTCTTTTCATGTGTTCAATACTTATTCCCTGTGTCATTTCACTTTATTTATTATGACTCAACTTGTATACTTAAATGTTCTGATTTCTTTGTATGAATTCAATATTTGGCTTGATGGCTACATCTGGTGTCAATAGCCCACTAGAAATCCCCTTACTGATAAAAATGCTGATGTGCACTGCAAAAAAATGATTTTCAAGAAAAAAATGTCTTGTTTATTAATAAGATTATTAATACAAATAATCATCAGTACACTGCAAAAAATTATTTTCAAGAAAAAAAATTCTTAGTATTTGTATTTTTGTCTTGTTTTCAGTAGAAATATCTAAAAATTCTTAAATTAAGATGCTTTTTCTTGATGATGAAAACGACTCAAGAAAATAAGTCTAGTTTTTAAACCAAAAATATCAAATTTAAGTGATTTTGTGCATAAAACAACAAAAAAAAATCTGCCAATGGGGTAAGCAAATTTTTCTTGAATTTAGTGTTTAAGAAAATTTTTCAGGATGTTTTGCTTACCCCCTTGGCAGATTTTTTTGTTTGTTTTATGCACAAAATCGCTTAGATTTGATGTTTTTTGTCTGGAGGCTAGACTGATTTTCTTGGGTCGTTTTGCTCATCAAGAAAAAGCATCTTAATTTAAGAATTTTTAGATATTTCTACTGATAACAAGACAAAAAATGTTTTCTTGAAAATAATTTTTCGCAGTGTACTGATCATTATTTGTATTAATAATCTTATTTAGCCTACAATAATAAACCTATAAAATCATACTTGTTAGACGTTCACACAATTTTGACTGGTACTAAATAGCCACATCAATTTTAGTGTTTCAGTATTGATTTCAGTCACCTGTTTGTTCATGTATATGTAGATCATGGGGTTGTAGAAAGTGCTGCTTTTGGCCATGTATATGGGTACAACCTTCACCAGAGAGCTCATCTGGACATCGGGATTAAATACGACTGTTAAAGCCAGAGCAGCGTATGGCAGCCAGCTCACAAGAAACGCCAACACCATCATCACCACCATCCATGCCACCTTTGACTCCGCCCTCGCTGCTGCCCCTCCGCACACTTTAGCTACCTAATACAGATAAGATACTCAGAAGTTATACAATATCAGGGTTAAGCAAAGCCTGGCATGTATCATTTTCATCTAGAGTTATAAACAATTCACAAAAAACAACACTCAAATACAGGCCAATGTCCTACTTTTCTTAGGGTGTACAGCAGCCACGAGTATGAAATCACGATGATGGCCAATGGCACGGCAAAGCAAAGTGAGAAGTAAGAAATGATGTAAGACATGTTTTTGAAGTCTCGACCCTGCCAGTTAGGTCCACATGAAGTTCCCACCCCCTCCAGCTGGTAACTCCCCCAGCCAAAGAGAGGTGGAGTATTCCAGATTAAAGACCAGAGCCAGGATAATGCAACCCCTCCTGCCGCATGCTTGCTTTGAAATGTGATTGTACCCAAAGGCTTGCATACTACAAACAGCCTTTCCACGGCGATCAGGGCCACCGTGCATAGTGCCGTTATACCTGTACAGTAAATAAAGGAACATTTACAGTAGAATTAGGAGTTCATTTAAATCTTAAGGGTTTAGTCATGTAATTGATTTAGTACTATTTGGTATTGGATAAGAAACAAAAAATTAATTTGCATACATTTGAGAAAACAAAGTGATTCATGTTAGGAAGGCAATAAAATATAAAGTTGCAAAGTGTCTACAATTTCAGATAAAAAAAGCAATCACAACTAAATTGTTACATCTTATTGAAAAGTGATTGCTCGTGATGCTTGACTTTCGGTTGCCATGGCAATGCTGTGCACTTTATTTAGGGGTTTGGTCCTATCAAGGTCCCCATGCGGATGCTACACTGCAAAAAATTATTTAAAAAAAAAATATTCTTAGTATTTTTGTCTTGTTTTCAGTAAAAATTTCAAAAAATTCTTAAATTAAGATGATTTTTCTTTATAAACAAAACGACCCAAGAAAATAAGTCTAGTTTTTAGACCTAAAATATAAAATTTAAGTGATTTTGTCCATAAAACAAGCAAAAATATCTGCCAATGGGGTAAGCAAAAAAAATCTTGAACATTTTTCTTAAACACTGAATTCATGAAAAATTCAAGAAAAATTAGCTTACCCCATTGGCAGATTTTTTTTGCTTGTTTTATGCACAAAATCACTTAAATTTGATATTTTTGTTCTAAAAACTAGACTTTTATTTTCTGGGGTCGCTTTGCTCATCAAGAAAAAGCATCCCAATCTATTAGAATCTTTAGATATTTTTACTGAAAACAAAATTACTAAGAATTTTTTTTCTTGAAAATATTTTTTTGCAGTGTAGGGCATTTCTTTGTGGTGACTATAGCTGATTCCTTAACAAGGTGGTCCATAGATAGGATTTTTTTACACCCATTTTATCACTTTCCAAGTAGAAATCATAACCCTGATTGCTGAAAATACACTTCATCCCTTCTTGATAAGGAGTTATCATTCATATCCATAAACATAAATGGTTATAGGGTCACTAAAGTTATAGTCATGGTTGCCTTAGTAAGCATCACTATTGCAGTATCAGCTAAAATAATGCTCTTTTATTTCCATTGAGACTAATGAAGTGAAATACAATATTAAATTCGAATTAGATCATATTGTGTGTTCTGGAAGCCCAGCAGGCGTTACCCAATGGAGATTACATAATACAAATGATTTTGTATTGGAATAAACCAGCACATACTCACCGAATAAAGCAACACAGAACCCCTCCAACACGCATCCGACCCGTCCCATAATGTAGTAGCCCACGGCATTGGTCAGCACAGATGGCACACTGCCTGTTAATGTGGTACCCAGGTCGGCCACTGCCAGATTGACCAAGGCGAAATTCAGCGGCTGTCGCAGCTGTTTGTGCCGTAAGGTCACAGCGATAACCGTAGCGTTCAGCACGACAGCTGTGATGGAGACCAGGGCCATGAGGACAGATAGCGTGATGAATCCTGCCTGTGGCAGGGGCATCTCTGCACCGAGGACATGGACGGAAGATCCGTTCAGGATTTCTGAAAAAGAGGCCATCTCAATCAAAAAAAGTCTGGATGAGGGACAGATCAGTTTCTTGTTAGTTTTATGGCATGCAAGTGCATTGAACATTCACCTCACAGCGTGTCTTCGGACGACGACACGAAAAAGCTTTCTCGTTCAGATTAGGTCCTGTAAGACGAAAAGTCCTGCAGATCCAGATTTGAGACACAACAGGTCTTACTAGACATGATCTCTGATCTAACTTGACCCCTCAATAGTGGAATGACTTAACCTACTAAGACCTGAGCTTTGTTTTTTTCTTCAGATTTCTTCCAGCTATTTTGGGGTTAGGGAGAACCAATAAATATAATAACCAAATATTTTTCTTTGAACATGAAGCAGTGTAATTGTCAACATGTCAACAGGTTCCAAACAGGTTTACAGAATTGGTACAAACAACTAAAAAAAGTCTATAGAAATTACAGTATTACTGTGTACAACTAGCTGCCAGTAACTTACTGTAGATTTTACATTTATGTTATTTATTTATTTGTTCAAAGTTAAATAAACATGAAACATTTTTAAACTTTATCTCCTACAGTAAGTTACTGGCAACCAGCTGCATAATTACAGCACATTTTTACAGTGCAATTTCTGAATTTCTGGGATGGGTAGATTTTTAGTTAATGTAGCTAATGTGGGATGTTTGTACATCTGTATATTTGATTGATAGTGAAAGTAGCCTTTTTAGGTACATTGTAAAAAAATCCGTAGAAATTACAGTGTCATTGGTGCTGGGTTGCCGGTAACTTACTGTAGATTTAAATTTTTGTTATTTACTGGCAAGAGTTTGTTCAAAGTTAAATAAATGTAAAATATTAACAAGTCTTTGTCTTTACAGAATGAAACTATACAATAACAGCCTCATTCAAAGCATTCTGGGAACCAGAAATCATCATCAACCTTTTTCAGTTTTTTGCTTCAGATTTTGTTTCGCAGAATGTTTAGCTTGATGCTGTTTTTTTAGTTTTACTCTGTTAAGACAAAGACTTAATTTAACATTTAACTTTGAACAAAATGTTGCCAGTAAATAACATAAATTTAAATCTACGGTAAATTACCGGCAACCCAGCTGCAATAACACTGTAATTTCTACTGAATTTTTTTACAGTGTACAATTGTCTATTTTATTGAAAGGGTACAGCCCCGGTGACAGCTAGGGACTATTTTTTCTGACAATATTTTTCTGACAGTATATGTAGTTTTTTTACCAAGATTGTATGTTTTTAGGGATGATAATAAACGCACTGTTAAAAACGTATGTAGAAAATACAGTATTACTGGCAGCTGTTTGCCAGTAACTTACTGTAGATTTAAAAAAATTACAGGGTGTGTATTATTTTAATCTAATTTATGTTTTTGTAGATTAAAATAGGTTAGTTACTGGCAACAGTTTGTTCAAAGTTACATTAAACATTAACAAGTATTATCTTTACATTCAAAGCATTCTGCGAAAAAAACTGAAGGCAAAAAACAGAAAAAGGTTGATTAGGATTTCTGGTGCCCAGAATGCTTTGAATGACGCTGTTATTTTATTTATTTTTTATTGTTTGTAAAGACTTGTTAATGTTTAATGTTCATTTCACTTTTAAACAAACTGTTGCCAGTAAATAACATACATTTTAATCTACAGTAAGTTACTGGAAAACAGCCGCATAACTACAGCATTTTTTTACAGTGCAGTTATAATAAATAAGATTAAAATAGCATATCATGTCATTAGTTTGATGAATAGAGAATTATAAATCCTAAATACTAAAGTGTTTCCTCATTGGTTTCCAGTGTTCACATTCTCAATTAGATTTCTTTATTTACAAAAAAGATGTATGTACGTAACAGTTTTTGTAAGTGATTGCTTGATTGGCCGTGAAGTCGAACACCTTCGATGCCAGGTGCACTATATTTGACCTGCTAAGAGTTTTAACTTCCATTAAGACAAGACAGAGATTACTGTGTCTTTGGTGCCGTGCATTAAAATAGACATGTGAACTTTGGCACAGATTAACCAGCTTTGTTTCGGGAGCTGTTAAAACTATTGCTTTTGCACTTGAATTACACATAACTTCTTAATCTCGTTGTAGATTTTAAAAGACACAGCATGTCAACGCTGTGCACCATTTTACAAAGATATCTATTTATGAATTTACTGTAGGCCTACTGTATATCTTTACCTCCACTAGGCCTATATACAGTTGCCCTAAAACAATTTAAGTATAAAGTCACACTGTAGAAATTACAGTATTACTGGGAATTACTGGCAACTAGCTGCCAGTAACTTACTGTAGATTTTACACTGTAAAAGAATTCCATAGAAATTGCAGCTGGGTTGACGGTAATTTACCATAGATTTACATTTATGTTATTTACTGGCAAGAGTTTGTTCAAAGGGAAATGAACATTAAACATTTAAAAGTCTTTGTCTTTACAGAGTAAAACTAAAAAAAACAGCATCAAGCAAAACATTCTGGGAAACAAAATCTGAAGCAAAAAACAGAAAAAGGTTGATAATGATTTCTGGTTCCCAGAATGCTTTGCATGAGGCTGTTATTGTATAGTTTTATTCTGTAAAGATAAAGACTTGTTAATACAAACTCTTTGAACAAACTCTTGCTAGTAAATAACACAAACGTAAATCTACTGTAAATTTCCGGCAACCCAGCTGCAATAACATTGTAATTTCTACGGAATTATTTTACAGTGTACAATTATGTTATTTACTGGAAACAATTTGTTCAAAGTTAAATACAGTTGAAACAGTTGAAACATTTTCAGTCTTTATCTTCTACAGTAAGTTACTGGCAACCAGCTGCATAAATACAGCAATTTTTTTACAGTGCACGTTTAAAATTTATCAAATTATATAACTATAGTGAGTTGAATAATAAATTATATAATTATATAAGAAAGGTCTAGCGTTATTTGTTTGCTGATGACACTATGATGTTTGCAATATTGATCATAACCCTACACATATAAAAATAAGTTATTTAAAAGGGATGAGCCAAGCCGTTGGGTTAAATCAACCCAAAAAATGTTTATATTTGATCCAACAGTGCGTTAAAACAACCCAGCACTGTAATAAAATTGCTGTAGTTATGCAACTGTTTGCCGGTAACTTACTGTAAATTTAAAAGTATGTTATTTACTTGCAAAAAATGTGTTTAAAGTGAAATGAACATTAAACATTAACAAGTCTTTGTCTTTACAGAATAAAACTATTAAATAACAGCCGCATGGAAAGCATTCTGGGAACTAGAATCTTCATCAACCTGTTTCTGTTTATTTCCTTCAGATTTTGGTTCCTGAAATGCTTTGCATGAAGCTGTTGTTTTATTTTTATTGTATAAAGATAAAGACTTGTTAATGTTTAATGTTCATTTAACTTTGAAAACATTGTTGCCAGTAAATAACATAAATATTATTTTACAATAAGTTACTGGGAAATTGTTGCCAGTAATACTGTAATTTCCACGGAAATTTTTAACAGTGAGCATTTTGCAACTCAACGGCTGGGCTCGACCCTATTTGACCCAACGCTGGGTTGAAAATAACCCGGCATTTTTTAGAGTGTACATTTTTGTACATATTGTGCTATAAAATGACTTAATTTCATTGAATATCAGTCATTAGATAAATGCTATCATCACTAGGTTTTCTGTCCATATATTGCTGGGACAAACAGGTAAAATTGCCCAAAAATCCCTTATAATATTTAAACCTAAGGCAAGGTGAGAGTGCTGTTCTGTAGTACTATATCGTATTAAACATCTTGACTTATTAAACTTAAAACTTTATAATGACATCGAGGGTGTGTATTTTTAGCAGCTCGGTAGCAGTACTGTTTATTATCTTCAGCTGGTTCCAGCTGAGTCTATATGATATATGATGCATTTTCCAGCTAATCATGAGTGCACAGAGGCGGCATTAAGACAGATCCATCAGACTCTTTACCACACACACAGATGCACCTCATCATTTATGTGCTTATAGAGGAATTAAAGAGACAGAGAAAGAGAATGAGAGAGAAGTGATTAACTCTGGATTCTATTGTTAAGCATTGGGCTCAGGAGGTCAACGCTATACAAGTGACTGACCATAAATCCTACTGAACATGCTTTCAGTCCTTTCTACTCTTTCACGACACTCACTGAAGAACAGCTGAGAGAGTCGTGTCCTGTTTGCTTGACATGAATTTGTCTTGCATATCAATAAAAGACGCAATATGCACAATCATTGTTATATTAAAAAGTCTGTCTCTGTTCAAAGAAGTGCAAATACAGTACAGTGTCCTACTGTATATGAAGTATTAATACTTAGTAGCAATTAAATAAATGATCAAATATGTAATGTATTTAATAAAGCCTATATTGTTTCATCAGACACACGGGCATTGTCGCGGTTACGGGTCTGGATGCAACTTAACATCCGGTCTCTGTTTGTTTAATGGTCTGACTAGTGGCTAAACTGAACTCTGAAACAAATACCTTGTCCAAAATAATAAATGTTTAGGTTTCCTGAAGAATAAAGAGGAGACGGCGATCATGGATAAAAAACTATGTGAAGGAAGGTTCGGCAGCCAATCTGTACTTAAAGGAATAGTTCACCCAAAAATGAAAATGATGTCATTAATGACTCACCCTCATGTCCTTCCAAATTTAGAAGACCTCCGTTCATCTTCAGAACACAGTTTGAGATGTTTTATATTTAGTCCGAGAGCTTGTTGATCCTTTATTGAAAATCTACGTACGGTATACTGTCCATGTTCAGAAAGGTAATAAAAACATCTCCATGGCATAGTCACGAAATTTTTTGCTCATTTTCCCGTGACATTCTCACGGATCTCTGCATATACTTTCTTTTCCGTGGCATTCTCACGGATTGGTTATTCAACTGTTTTGTCCTATTTTCTTACGCCAGGCGACAATTGATTAAAGTTTAGAAAATATAAAAGATTACATCAGAAAATTTTTTATAAACCAATAATTAAAGTGACATACTAACGCAAACACCAAATCTAACCCTAAACCGAAGTGACAATGGTTTGAAAATAGGAAAAAGCAGTTGAGTAACCAATCCATAAGAAAGTAACTTTATTTAGCATTGTCTTCACGTCCGCGTCTGTTGTGAAGCGCATGCGCAAGGCTAAAGTCACGTGACTGCAGTGACGTGGATGACGTACGACGTGGCTGACGTGTTATCTGGTCCGCCCCAGCTGTTTTTTTTTTTGTGTGCGACCGAGCTTCGTTTACAGTCTGAGAGATACGCACACTGTAAGTTTGAAAAAAAAAACTTTGCAAACATGTCTGAGGATAACACGTCATCCGCGATGCTTAATAAAGTAATGCTTAATAAAGTTGTAATTTTTGTTATTTTTGGACCAAACGTGACATCGAAATTTGGACCCATGTGACATCAGTGGGTCAGTTAGAAGCTTCAACACATTTTAACTGATCCACCGATGTCACATGGACTTTTGATGATGTTTTTATTACTTTTTTGGACATGGACAGTATACCGTACGTAGATTTTCAATGAAGGGTCAAGCTCTTGGACTAAATATAAATCATTGACAAATTAAACTGTGTTTCCGAAGATAAACAGAGGCCTTATGAGTTTGGAACAACGTGAGGGTGAGTCGTTAATGACATTATTTTAATTTTTGGGTGAACTATCACTTTAAGATTGTATACATATATAGTATACATTTTACAGTAACGTTAGCTCATTGTAGTTTTTGATCAACCTGATCTCACGAATTTCCGTGGCATTGTCAAGGATCTCCGAATTTTTCCGTGGCATTGTCACGGATCTGCAAACTTTTCCGTGGCCGTACCACAGACTTTCTTTTCCGTGTCATTGTCACGGATTGGTTACTCAACTGTTTTTCCTGTTTTCTTACCATTGTCGCTTCGGTTTAGGGTTAGATTTGCATAAAATTAATTTTTTGCACAAACCCAACTCCCCCCTAAAGCCAGGTGACAATGGTTTAAAATTAAGAAAATATAAAATAATAAATCAGAAAAAATAGTATAAACCAATACTTAAAGTGACCTAAGTGAAAAGTGATCCTAACGCAAACACCCAATCTAACCCTAAACCGAAGCGACAATGAAACTAGAAAAAAAGCAGTTGTGTAACTAATCTGTGACAATGACACGGAAAAGAAAGTCTGTGGTACGGCCATGGAAAAATACACAAAATATTCTGTGACTATACCATGGTACTTAGTTTTTTGATACGCTTTAGCTATGATTTGAACTAAGGTAATCTACTTGTTATTTATTTAGCTTGTTATCAGAAATAAACTACTCTAAAAGAACTCTATTGTTATTGATTATTTGGAGTTTACCGGAAGTTACGTTTCTTTTCACGAAAGCCATTTGTTTATGTTGTTACTGCTGAAACCGTCTATAAATATATACAATAACAATTTTATTTATATCATTTTTTACATTTTTGGTTATTTACGTCAAATTATACATTATTTAAATATGTATATAGCCTGTGTAATATAAAGAATAAATCAACAATTAATGATGCAATATTAAAAAAATATTAAAGATGTTTTCACAATTAATAAAAAATAATTCACTTATTTGAGTAGTTTTGCTATACATTTTACTGTAAAGTGTGACCAAAACAAAAATGTAAGTCATACATTATTGTCAGTTAGAAATGTAGTTCAGATTTTAAAGTTAACATCAAATTTATGCTCGACACAAACGGAGTAATGCGCGCTGCCGAGAAGAAAGTTTCGCATTCAGCGTATCTCGTGCGCGCGCGCTCTTCAGACACGAGGGAAACCGCACTGGATTTCCATCTTAAGATTACACACGAGCTTCACGGTCTTCATGTCTTCACTCATGTTGACTTATCCTCACCCTGAACTTCTGTCTTTAGTACATACACTAGTGACTAGCCTACACTGACCTGAAGTGTCGTTTATCATAATTTCAGCTCTATAAAGAGCGCACGAAGACAACGAGTTTATCAATTTCAGGAATTTGGCAATAAAATCCCCCAATAGCACTGAGAGAAGGGTTCGTGCACCCAATAAGCATTCAAGAACGCGTTGTTCTGCGCTGTTTACCCTCAATGCACTGATGAAAGAAAGCAAAGATCGATGTTGAGGAGCACGAGGTCGTGGGGTGTGTGACAGCTGGGCGGAGAGACTGAAACTCCGGAGGCAGCACGCGCACTGGGGTGAGTAGAGGAGGGCAGATGTTCGGGTGAGTCGGTGCTCAGTGCTGTGTTTTTACCGAAGGAAGAGAGAGCGAGAGCCGGCGGTTCCGTTGCAGCGTGAAATTTTTGGACGAAAGGATGCAGCGTAACCGGAGCTTCCCCGAGATGCACGCGCGCTGCGCGAGCTGCCTCCTACTGTGGCTGATGAGCGCGTGCTGGACGGCGGCGGAGGTGCGGGGGTCCCAGTCAGAGATCCCCTTATCAGTGTGAGTAGAAAATCATGCAAAATACATGCAAATGATGCATTGGTAATTGCATTTGATTCACCTGACTGTATAAAGAGAAGTCTCCTTTATGATGGCTTTAGGAACATGTTAAAGATAAAGAATGTAAAAGCTTACTGTACAATGCATGCACATTTTATTATAGAGAAGCCATAATTATTGCATTTAATCCTATATGTTTATATATAAAGAGACACAAAAATAGGTTAAAGCAATTTTGTTTTAGTTGAATTTGAGATAATGAGAAATATTAGTTTTTTAATGTATGCAAGTTTTATTATGTATATACATTTATGGAACATATAGAAAAGCCTTATGCATGCACACTTAAGTTGCTATATCCTTTATAAGGGATTTAATGGCATTTTAAGGGTCTAGTTTTTACTATAGTGGGGAAAATATATAAAGGCTTTATAAAACATTTATTACAGTAACTTAACCTAAAGGACCATCACATAGATATTGCACATTTAAATTAATGATTCAAGGTTTTCTCTGTGTTCATAGTCAACTTTTATTTGAATGTTAACATATCATTATAATATGCTTTAAATCTTGCAATATGTTGTAATTTGTGTGATTAAAATGGTTCTTCGTCTAACAGGGTTAAACTCTGGGCTTCAGCGTTTGGTGGTGAAATAAAATCAATAGCATCAAAATACTCTGGATCTCAGCTCTTGCAGAAGGTATTTCCCCGCACCTCTCTCTCTCTTTCTCTCTCCCTCACACAGACACACACACACACACATATCTGCCTGGCTCATGCAACTACAGATGGATTGCTGTACGACATTCAGGTGTATACTAAGAGACCGCTGTGAGTGTGCATGAGGGGTGTGTTTTTTGGTAAGGCTCATTACACATAGTTTCTCTGTATTTTTCACCTTTCCACGTCTTAACACCTGGATAGATGGAAGAGACAAACTGAAGAATTGAACCTGTTTCTTATGGTGCAGTAACACACTTTGGCCACACGGTGGCAGTTGATATTAAGAACTGAGTAATTCAAATTTAGTTTATTGAGAATTTGTATTCATGATGTTTCTGGAATCAAAGGCATCAAATGTTTGGATACATTTTGAATTAAATTATTAAATAAACTGTGATATTATTTGAACATATAGACATTGGAAACATAGATAAAACTGGTATTATTTATTTATTAGATATGAATCTCTAGTTATGTGTTTATTATGTGTGTTAGCTATTGATGTGAATTTATATTTTTGCTCATATTTGTCTTTTTAACACATAAACTATCCACAGTGGATCACACAGACAAAGAGAGAGAGAAAGAGAGAGAGAATCAGACAGGCACACAAATAGTAATATTGTAATATTAAAGTTCATATCTATTCATTGCTGGTGTGACTCGACAGCTGATGTTTGCAGATAAAGGTCTCTACGCTGGTTAAACAGTATAGCGTGTTGTAGCTACAGTACAGTATTACGTCTGTTTGAATGCAGTGGCATTATACACAGAACACACTTCATTTCCTCTCAGTTTCTACTGAAGGCAAACCAATGATAAATGTTTTGAGATAACCCTCCCTCTGTCTCTCTCTCTCTCTGAAGTATTAATACGTCTCTCAGTGTTGGTGTGAGATAAGACCACAGCTCTTACCATCAGCGCATTTATATTATCGTTGTAATTACCTTCTTACAGAATGCGTATACGTGACTTTGAACTAGCTTTGGTCTGTTTATTAAACGGAGGAAATGAATGAAACTGTAGAGTATTTACTTTTCATATATGAGATTTGTGGTATCAAGGTATAAAGATAAAAGTTCATTTTTCTGAATAGAGTTTGTTTGCATTTTTGTATGTGGGAAGAAATGAGACAGCAATAGATAAAGGTTATACAATTAATTATTTGCCTTCACATATGCACATTTTTTAACTAAAATATAGATTTGGGGTTTGTATTTTGCTACTACACCCTACTGCACTGTATACGATTTTGTATATGTAAAGTATTTTGTATATGTGACTAATGCAATGACATTCGTAGTGTCATGCCTGTTATGAACCTATATAAAAGTCATTACCGTGTTAAATTCAACCATTGTTGTAAACATTTTTATAATAAAATTATAATATTTGAAATATTGTAGTTTGACATATAGTATGGAAAAGAGAATGGAAAGATCTGGATAAAAAATTCTTTCCTATATCCATCCTTGTGTTAGGAAAAAACTTGAGAGTGAATTTTTAAATGTAGTCACACACTGAAAAAAAATGATTCATTCAATTTTCGCAATTTTTTTAAGGTAAGTCGTCGCCATCAATTTATTTAAGCTATAAATAAACAAAAGTTTTTTGTTTGTTTTGATTTTCTATTTTTTGTTTAAATGTAGCTTAAATAAATTGATTGCGACCACTTACCTTAAAAAATTGAGTAAATTTAATGAATAATTCAGGGGCTGTCCTGTCTCACGAAATTTCGTGATATAGTCAAGCAAATGTTTGATTCTTTTTTCGTGATATTGTCACGAATTTTCGCGTTTTTTTCGTGACCGTATCACAAATTTCTGTTTACGTGTCATTGTCACGTATTGGTTACTCAACTGGTTTTTCCTATTTTCAAACCATTGTTGCTTCGGTTTAGGGTTAGATTTGGTGTTTGCGTTAGGATTTCACTTTAAGTACAATATTAGTTTATACAATATTTTCAGATTTTTAAAAATATTTTCTGATTTTTAAACCATTGTTGCCTGGCATTAGGGTTAGAGTTGGGTTTGGGTAAAGATTTTATGTAAATCTAACCCTAAACCGAAGCGACAAAGGTAAGAAAATAGGACAAAACAGTTGAGTAACCAATACGTGAAAATGACACGTAAACAGAAATTCGTGATACGGTTACGAAAATATCATGAAAAAAAGAATCAAAAATTTACGTGACTATAGCACGAAATCAAGATCTGCATATATGTTTCCAGATCAGTTCTAAAGTTCCTAAATATCATTAATGAACAACTTATCCTCAACAACCTACACTCTTAAAAATAAAGGTGCTTGATGATGTCATAGTAGAACCATTTTTTGCTGAATGTTTCCATAGAACCAAGAACCTTCAACATCTGAAGAACTTTTCTGTTTCACAAAACGTTCTTTAAATTATACAAAAACTGACCAAAAATGGTTCTTCTATGACATCGCTATACATGTTAAGCACCTTTATTTTTAAGAGTGTCCATATAACACTCAAACATTATACAGTACACGTTCACATCATAATATTTCCAAGCCAGTTGTGTTCTCTCTTCATTGCCATTCCTGCGTATGTTTGCACTTTTTCCCATCATCCTGCTCAGTGGGCGTGACCGATGGGTGGGGCACAGTGCCAGTACAGTGTCTTTCAGAAGAGCTGGCAGCAGAAAGGGAGGGATGAGGCAGCAGGCCGGTTCATTAAGGATGATCATTAAGGACGATCATTAAGCTTGTTATGCAAAATTACCTGATTTTTACACAAAGAGTGAAAAAACAGGCATGCAAATGTCACCCTTTGTTGCTTTCAGTCGCGCTCCTTCCCTGAAACGTACGCAGCGTGCCAGCGACATAACAGATTGTACGACATTACCATTAAGCATCTTTACAGTGAATCGTTTCGCTGCATCTTGAGAAAGTTACGGCCTTGTCAGGGTTTACATGAATTGTCCTAAGGCTGTGTAGAAACAGGCAGGAGTCTGGCATACACTCCCCGGGACTTTTACTGTTACTGTGTTTTGTACGATTGAAACGATCACTATTGATGAATTCAGCATTAACGGCTATGATTATGGCTTTTTGGTGCTGGGGAGGTTGCCGGGTAAGGGGTGGGGAGACAGGACAGGCGTGAAATGAACTGTTCCGCCTCAATAGCTCTCCATAGTCTCTCTCTTAAAGGGGTAATTTGCGGTGCTGAGATCTGTGTGTGTGTGTGTTGCAGGGTGTTAAAAACATGTTTTGGGGTCCAACATGTGTGAGACTGTGTTTTCATTAAATTTTATGTCTTGTCGTCTTGAAAAGCTGAGATGTGCATGTATATCTGTTTGACTAAACCTAACCTGTTTTATCCAAATATAGCTTTTTTAAGTGATTGTGTGTGAACTCTGTGTCTGTGGAAAAAGTTAAAGACGACACGTCTATTTGTTTTATACGCTTGAAACTTTTGTTATTAGAGAGTTCTTTTGTGCATTGCAAGCCTGCAGGGTTTGATAACCTGCGTTTGTATAGTCTAATAACACAATGGCCATTGAGTGTTATTGCTTCAGGTGTAGCTTATACTGCAGACTCAGCGTTGTCTAAAGTGTAGTTCATTATCCTGACGCGCCCAGGCTTGACAACTTATTATCTCCCTCCTCAATTCTGACTCCATTTCAATTACCCTCCAACAATGCATAGCCCTTTCAACGAGCCACTCCCCGCTTCCTCAAACCGGCCCACCCACAATGCTTTTCTTCGTCCAATAACAGACGTTGCAGCATCGTATCCACCAATTACAGGGACGAGACTGAACTCATTATCAAAAGGGGATTTGTCTTGTCAGCCAATCAGAGGAGGATGTCAGAGAGGAAAGCTTATCTTGAGACTTGTGGCACTAACTCGACAGCTGTATTAACAATTAGACAATGCAAACCGCAGGCCATCGAGATTCATGGAGGCCCTTTTCTTCTGCACCCCCGTCTCTACACATTGTGCTTCTCTATTGCCTCACACCACTGCTCCTTTCAGAGCCGCATACGTGTCCATCACCTCAAACTGATCTTAAACAAATGATCTTGTCATACTGGCTATTGATCTTTTAAACCCATGTCTGTTTGCAGTGTCCATTAGAAAATAAAGATCATTATGGGTTAACTTCCTTTATCTATGTCTTTTAGAAATCATTAGCATTTGGTTAAAGATCTATGTATTGATTAGATTGAGGATCATTTTGAAATTTGATACAAATGACACTGTGACTTTTTGTGTTTTTTATTTTTAAGATATTTGGATTGGATAAAAGACCACATGTATATAGTATTTATTATAGTAAATTGTAGTCAAATTTTTAAATGCTATAGTGTGTTCTTTACTGATATGTTTATATTATTTACTAGTTTACTAGTAAATATAATATAGTATTGCACAATATTTTCATTTTCATGTATTCCCTTTTATAGGATTGTGTGCCTAAACTTACAAACACACACAAATATAGGATTGTCTGCCTTATAAAATAAACACACAGCATAAATAAAAAAATATAGATTAATTTAGACTACAGACAGCGTTCATTTATCTGAATAAGCTCACCAATCCGTATTTAACTTCATGCGCAATTTAAAAACCACTGCATTTACACTATAACGTTTATTTATCTATTTTTTTAGATATGTGTAATATTTCCAAAGGTGCTTCTTTGCATTTAACAACACAATACTTTTATTTTATATTTTATTTATTGCTGTTAATCCAGGCAACACATTTATAGGCTAATTGGTATGCATTTTGTTTATAAAGCTATATTGTAGGCTATTTCTCTTATTTCTCTTAATAAAACATACTTTTAATTTTACTGTTTTAATGCTTTTGGTTCGGTATAAAGCTTGTTGTATAACCACACTTTTTGTTTCTCTTTAGAAATACAAGGAGTATGAGAAATCGGTGCGAATAGAGGACATCGATGGCGCAAAACTGGTGAAAAATATGGCTCAGAATATGGAAGAAATGTTTCGGAAGAAAGCCGAGGCCACACGAGTGAGTCCACATTTATTTTAGGCATTTCTAATTTTGAGAAAAACTTACGAATACGAATTATGCATGGATCTAGTAAATTAGTTGCACATGTTTAATCGAAAAAAATAATATAGAACCATATTAAACATAAAACTTAACTTTATTTAATAATAATCTATATTGTCACATGCATGTGTGCATTATTTAAAATTTAAAATGTTTAATTCAGCGTCTCCATACAGTATTTTGCCTTGGGTGCAAGCGCAACGACAGACCGTCGTATAAAACGCATCTTGATTAAAGCTTCTTCCTTCTATGTAGAAAACCATATAAATTTTCCCGTTACAACACACCGTGTCGTGTTTTTTTTTTTTTTTTGAGAGAGAGAGAGAGAGAGAGAGAGAGAGAGAGAGAGAGAGAGAGAGAGAGAGAGAGAGAGAGAGAGAGAGAGAGAGCGCCTTTCATTGTCCATGTGTGGAGTGTGTCGGAGAGATAGTGTTATCTAACTCCTGCAGATACATACTGCCATTCTCATTTTAACTTTATGATGCAATGGAGTCGGTTTGAATTACACCTCATGCATTTGTAGTTTACCACACACTGATTTTATAAAATAGATGCACGAATATTTATGCGAAATAAACGTGCACATTTATCGGATTTGAAGGCATGGTGTATTTTTTTTACAAGAGAAAGTGTATTGTTGCAAA
Organism: Misgurnus anguillicaudatus; assembly: GCF_027580225.2. Lineage (NCBI taxonomy): Eukaryota > Metazoa > Chordata > Actinopteri > Cypriniformes > Cobitidae > Misgurnus > Misgurnus anguillicaudatus. The sequence continues at coordinate 30,504,212 of NC_073350.2, read as the reverse complement.
ATTTCTATTTATTTATTTTTAAAATATTCTTTAAATGCAATGCGTAATTTTATAGGCTATATTTGGTTTTTAGTTTTTCTAAATTGCGAATTATATACAAAGGCTTTGGGGGATTATTTTTCGTTTAAAAGAATCTGTTAATAATGTGCAACATATTTCTTTAAAACGATGTGTGTGATAATATGTAATTATTATTAAAATAATAAATAATAATATAGGCTAGCGCCTACGTGTGAATTTATTCCAATAGCTTGCATTAGCCTGTTTAAAAGGTCTTGTAACAATTTCAGTTTTCTGTAAAAGGTTTTTTTCTAAAATAGGCTACCATCGTTTCATTTTTTCATCAAGCAGCTAGGTTTTATATTTCTAGAGGGTGTTTGTGAAGTTGGCACAAAGCCTTGTTGTTGTTTATGTTGCTATAATTTCCTCAAAACGCGACAGATATTAATTATTTTTCCTAAAGCGCTTTGTGGATTGGAAGCAATTATACCGCCGTGTAGCCAAGAATGCAAGCCAGCACTTTTCAATGACGACAAGAAAATACACTGTCCTTTTGCGTGTCACTATCACGCGCACACATGCGCGCGCGCAACATTATGTGCCCCCACGTGTATATAATAACATAACCTGTAGTAGGTGAATTAATAACTTTAATATAGTATAACATAATTTCTTTACAAACACAGTATGCTTCAGTGTGTGTGTGCGAGCTATAATATTAATCTATTAGTCCATGCAGAGTTATTTTAAATGTAAGCAGAGGCAAAATGATGTACAGTAAGCATTTTAAAATGTAATTTTGTATACTATATATGTTAATGAAATGTATGAAAATGTATAGTTATTTTACTTAGAGAGGATAATATACAAATGTCTAAAATCTGAGGTTATAAGCCATCAGGAACATACAGTATCTGCATGTAGCTGTCAATCATCTCTGCTGAGTTTCTCACTGTCATGTCAATCATGTTTAGAGGCTTGTAGAAGCTGCAGAGGAGGCTCATCTACAGCATGAGGAGAACCCAGACTTACAGGTAAGAGATGTATTTATATTCTGTTAGTATTTACAGTACAATTTAAAGAAAGATTTCAGGACCATGGACAGATCTCTTTCAAAATCTCCTTAAGGGCCCTAACTCAATGCAATGCAATAACAATAACATAAAAATAATCAAATGTAATTTTAATAACAGAGTAAAAGCAGAGTAAAAGTATATATAGTATATATATATTTTTTATGTGTTTGAAAGAAGCCCCCCCCCCCCTTCCGGCTTTAACACTCCGACTAAGATAAATGGCCCCACGTTGGCCGTCGGCGCTGTTCAGGGACAAATGGAAAATTCACTGAAGCAAAATACGTTAAAAATAATGGTATCCCCCTTCAGAAATGACTCTCATATGCATTGGATAACATTTACAACCATTTATAAACCATCCATGTAACTAATTATAATGAAAGAGTCAGTTTGCACCCACTATATTTCTTCATGTAGTTTTTATACATCAACAAATCACTAGCAATATTGAATGTCAAAAAGTGACTTAACAGTACATTAAACCCAAAAATGTTTCATTTTTGTTGTAAAAATGGATTACTGTTCCATTTTTATTTTTGTTTATTAATAATCTATACATAAAAATATATAGACCTGCACATGCTTTTGCACTTCTATTTTATTTTTAATTTAGTAAAATAATATTTGTGTCAACTTTTCTACTGACATCTTTAAGATATGAAGACATACAAATACAATTTTGTGTATAAAAAATTTAAAGTAACGAAAATATGAATAGAAAAAAAAGGATGTGACGTTGACTGGGTATATGAAGAACGTTCAGCACCTTTTAGTAAATGCTCCAGCAGACGTTGTTATAAACGTTTGGATAAAATGCTCTGAATGAGCGGTTCTGACTCACAACACATTAAGACCAGGGGTCCACCGCGCGTTCAGCGCCTGCTCCTGTTGTTTGTTGATAACCCTCAAACGCTTGTCGCAGTGCTGTCAGAAATGCTGAGTGTGGAGCGTTTTTCTTCGTCCTCGCTTCGCTCCTTTCCACTACACCCCCCTCCCACTTCCCCAAGGGTGTATCACGGGATCGCCCAGCCGTGGTATGAGCTGTCATTGCTGGGCTTTGTAGTGATGCCCCCCTCCCCATCCACCCAATACGAGCGTTTTCCCCAGCAGTCCAATGTACACACACAGTTTAACGGTAAACACTAGGTGTTACTGTACATTCAGCTTACAGATAGATCGCCCATTTTTACGAAATGACCCCTGGTTCAGTACAGTGAGCGGTCGTTTATTCCCGCAATGCCTCTGGACATAAACCAAATGTTTTTTCACAAGTTATCCTTTATAGATCAAACACAGAGGTTGGTGCCAGCACACAGTGTATTAGTTATAAAACATGTGCGTGTGTATCCGTGCAACATTTTTAACAGTTTTGATGGTTAGAGTGCTTATGAATCTTATAAAGTTTCAGAAGAAATCTTAACAATGTCCCGAGATTTGGAAACACACCAAAGTCTTGTGCTTTCTCCGTACAGTATGAGTATTTCAACGCAGTGCTAATAAATGAGGTGGATGAAGATGGGAACAGCGTGGAGCTCGGAGGAGAGTTTCTCCTGGAGCCAGACGATCATTTTAATAATCTGTCTGTCAACCTCAGCCTCAGCGTGGTGCAGGTGCCAACCAACATGTACAATAAAGGTGATACATCCTTTAACCTGGGCATATGGGATATGGGGTATGATTCTGCTTGGTGATTATAATGCCTGTAGAGAAATCTGTTAGCATTGCCATTCATCCCAATGGCAGCGGTTTGGAAACACGGAACCTGGATGCTGCCATCTTGGCACATGGGTGATCCTTTCTGGGCACACGGATTATCTGTGTGTGTCATGTGACTGATCTCTCTTGAAGGCCTGACATGCTATCCAAAATAAAAAGCTTTTGGGTAAACAAACTCATTTTGTAACAAAACGTCCATTTTAAAGGGGGCATTTTACACAACTTTTGTAGGATGTGAAATAAATCTTTGATGTCCCCAAAAAGGTATGTAAAGTTTTAGCTCAAAATACCCCACAGATTATTTATTATAGCATGTTAAAAAACTTTGTGGGTGTGAGCAAAAATGTGCCGCTTTTGGGAGCTTTTTGTCCATTTGAATGCAAATGAGCTGATCTCTGCACTAAATGGCAGTGTCGTGGTTGGATAGTGCAGATTAAGGGGGGTATTATCCCCTTCTGACATCACAAAGGGAGCCAAATTTCAATGACCTATTTTTTCACATGTTCGCAGAAAATGATTTACCAAACTAAGTTACTGGGTTGATATTTTTCACATTTTCTAGGTTGATAGAAGCACTGGGGACCCAATTATAGCACTTAAACATGGAAAAGTCCGATTTTAATGATATGTGCCCTTTAAGTTGCATCCACAAATAAACAAAAATAAACAAAAATATGTTATTGAGCAATCAATGTTCAAAACGGTCTCCATAGCTTACCACGATTCACTATATAAACTTGATCTGTCAGGTTAGATTTTGCAGTAAATGTCCGTATTTTTTTGTATATTTTTTGTAGAACATCTCTTTATTGAGATTTTACACAATATTTAGAACAGAAAAACCCCAAAACCTCTTACCCCAGGCAGGATTTAAAAATAATAAAAATAAAATAAGTAATAAATAAACGCTGCGGGGACATGGAGCAAAAACGAAATAAAGTTTAGTTTCGCGCGCGCACGTGAAACTACAGCGTGCACACGTGAAACTATTGCGTATCGCTCACGCCAAACCTTCATGTGCAGAATTTTTTAAAGTTTAGTTTCGCGTGCGCACGTGAAACTTAACTTTATTTTTTTTTACTCCAATGTCACCTTAGGGGCTCGGTAAAATACAAATCAATAATTAAATTAAATAAAAAATAAATAAAACACATCTTACATTCTATAATTTCACACATCCAAAGCTTTTTCAATATCTCCATTTTTTTACAAAATTTAGGAACATCCTCCAGATATAAAAAATTTCAGAAGGTTTCTTTCTTATTACATATGTAAGCTTTTCAAGAGCCAAACATGTTATTAAGTTTTTTAGCCATAGTATAAGCGAAGGGCAAATGTCTGTTTTTTAAATTTAAAGGTGTAAGGTAACCTGAAATTTCCTGTTTCAAACAGAGATGGCGATAAAGAGGCAAAAGTTACCAACTGCAGCTTTAACCAGCCAAACCCTCACTTTCTGGTTTTGTGTGTCATTTTTAATGACTAAAAGACAAAGACAAGTGAGGCCATTTGTGCGAATTAACCAAGAAATTTGATTATAAAGATTTATATTTAAATGAGACACAAATTCCCGATAGAAAGTGATTTGCTGTACGAAAGGTACAGAGAGAGAAGTTGATGTGTCACCATCAGTGGTAATAGCCGACCACCTCCGGTCATTCTGAAGTTACTGATCCAAGAACAGACTCCTCAGTGTCAGTGCAGCTCTATGGGTCAATAACTACCTGGGGACACCACAGTGAACAAAGCCAAGGGCTCAATGCCCCGGTGAAGAGCGCCGTGAGTAATCACTCTTAAAGCAGTTGTACTCTGAGATATAGAGAAGCTCATGGACGCTGGATGCACATCGTCCCTTGTGCGAGCCCATAATGGCCTTTCAATGACATCACTTGGTGAGATAGAAGGACAAAGGGGAGAGGTTTTTATGGAGTCAGGTTGAATTACTGTAGTACTGTAGAGTTAAAGGTGCAGTGTGTAAATTTTAGCGGCATCTAGTGGTGAGGTTCCGAATTGCAACCAACGGCTCAGTCCACAGCTCACCCCTCGCTTTTGAAACACATAGAGAAGCTACGGTAGCCGCCACCAGACAAACGTGTCATCGTCGGAGAGAACTAAGTAAAAAAAATTTCCGTTAAGGGCTTCTGTAGAAAATGGCGGCACAAAATGGCGACTTCCATGTAAGGGGACCCTCTGTGTATGTAGATCAAAACGTCTCGTTCTAAGTTAATAAACACGGTTCATTATGAAAGGTCTTTATACACCCCTGATAATATAGTTTTGTATATTATTTTGCATTTCTGTCAAGAGATCTTTCTAAAAAATTACACACTGCACCTTTAAACGTCAAATTAAAACTGTTCTGGTGATGATTGCTAATTATGCTTTAAATAAATATTTCTTTTTCTCTTTCTATTGAATTCTTTTAGACCCTGACATTGTTAATGGTGTTTATTGGTCTGAAGCGTTAAACAAAGTTTTCGTGGATAACTACAAAAGAGACCCATCCCTTATTTGGCAGTACTTTGGAAGCGCTAAAGGTTTCTTCAGACAATACCCAGGTGCGTAAAGTGTACACCATGTCAGAACCGAAATTGATGAGGATCAAACTGGCTGATTTTGCTAATGTTTTAATTTTACAGACCACCAGAGAGGACATAAAGGAAATTCATTCCATTAATCAAAGCCTCTGCTGGAGTTCTGTAACTCGAGCACATTTACATTGTGTAATATTATGCTGAATTTACATAGATGAGCTATTTGTGCTAAACAGATGGCGGAGAACACGACTGCAGAGATTCAATTTCTAACTAAAGAGTCTGCACAAAATACAACATTAAAATCTTGATGTAGATTTATTTATGTAACAGCAGTTTTTGGTTAAGTAATTGTTACTTAGTGTTATTAATTATGAGAAATCCATTTCCCATCTTCGAAAATGATTAATTAAATTTCTGTTTTAATGACAGTGATGGTTAATACCAGATAACAGATTTACTTACATACCCTTAACCATAAATATTGTTTTTAACAATTTATTCAAATTAATAGAAAAATATTTGTCAATCGATGAAATTCATTCATATTAAATATGTGACCCTCGAGTTTAATGTAAAAATCTTTATATTTGTGTGTTCGAAGGTGTAAAGTGGCATCCAGATGAAAATGGTGTCATTTCATTCGACTGCAGAAATCGAAAGTGGTACGATCCATTTACAGCACTTTTGAATGTAGTTTTCTTAACTCATTCACCGCCATTGACGAGTTATCTCGTCATTTATGAGTTCATATTTAACTAATAAATATGCCTTTCTGGACGAATTTCAAAGTGAAAGTGTAATACCGCCAAACCGAATTTATCAAAAACGGAAGTTAAAAAGATTTAATGATTTATTTATAATGATCTCTAACATAAATTCCTTTACAAAAACGCAATTTTTTAAGCTTTTTGCTCAAAATGTTGTATTTTTTAAGAGAAATATCCATATTTCAGTGGTTAAATTAAGTAGAAAAAGTAAATATATAATGAAACGTTTTTTTCCCCATTTTGTTTGTTTGTTTGTTTGTTTGTTTATTGTTTGTTTAAAAGCAGAGGGTGTGTTCTTTAATTTGATATCATTTGTATGTTTATATATTTATAGAAAATAATTTTTCCTGCAAGGAATTTTGTGAAAATTTTGTTAAAATCACAAAAATGCAGGTGGGCAACTTTTCTCAAAAAGGCTGGCGGTGAATGATTTAATTTCATTGATCATTTCGTTATGTGTCCATTTGCCAAAAATCATGGGTATTATTGGAAGATTGAAGCTCCAGATCCAAAAGTTCATCCATCCAGATGTTTGTTATCTCAGGTATATCCAAGCAGCCACGTCTCCTAAAGATGTTGTGATTCTGGTGGATGTCAGTGGAAGTATGAAGGGTCTAAGACTCACTATAGCTCGACAGACTGTCGCATCCATACTGGACACACTCGGGGATGACGACTACTTCAATATTATTGCGGTGAGCTGATTTGAAAGAAAGATGTTTGCTAGATATAATGTAAGAAAAAATGGTCAAAAAGGATCCCTAGCTGTCACTGGTTGTGTGGTACCCTTAAAAAAGTCCTAATATGTATACCCTTTAGGTCCAGATAGGTATACATCTGTATATAAATTGGAGTATGTAACTTTGAGGTACTATTATGCACTCTTTGCTACCAATATGTACTTCTAACGGTGCTTTTTTTATTGCAAGGCATGTTTTACTTTGGCTCGGTTCTTCCACTGCAGTTTAGTACCACTTTAAAGTGGGTGGGATTATAGACTTATCGTTATAGTTACGCCACCTCTACTGCCATGACATCATTGTAAACATGATACAAACAAATTCACAACACAACAGAGCACATTGATGGAATGGAGTTCTTGATTTTCCGCATGTGGATGTTTTCCACCCCTAAAAAGGCAATAAAGCACAAATGATGACATCACTTGCTAAACGGCGTACGAGGGTGAGATAAGCTTGCGTTTGGCAATGACGCTGGTAGTCACCAATCAGTGATCTGCCAACATGATCTCACCATAAGTCGTGTTATAGTCACAAAAAATTGACCATGGCACGAAATTCAGCTTTTTTCATGTCTTGAGCACGAATGTCTTTTTCGTGTCAATCAGCACAAAAGTCTATAAATAGTTTTTAGTGTCCGTGGCACGACTTTCTTTTTCGTGTCATTTTATGTATTGTTTTCTAATTTTTTCTGTTTTTAAATCATTGTTGCTTGGGGTTGGGGTTAGATTTGGGGTTTGGGTTAGGATGTACGCTATCCAGTGATTGCTGAAAATATCAATTAGGTTAGTTGTATGGCTGGACAGAAAAGTGCACTTAGTACTCTAATTATAAAGACATATAAATACTAAGTAACTTTCAAATACGAAGTAAAATCATTCACTGGCTTCCCTGTTGACTCGATGAGGTACGAGTAAATGTCCGGGACACCTCTGGCCAATGGGGAGCGTTGTTACACAAATTTGACTCTTTGAGAATGAAAGGGACATGTTTTTATATTCACCAAATTAAATGTGTTAATTTATCTTTCGCGCTCTATGGCAGGCAGGGTGGACAGATAAATTACTCGACATGTTTAATCTGAGTGATTTCTTAAAGGAATATTCAATTTTCTTAAAAGAAAAATCCAGATAATTTACTCACCACCATGTCATCCAAAATGTTGATGTCTTTCTTTGTTCAGTTGAGAAGAAATTATGTTTTTTAGGTAAACATTGCAGGATTTTTCTCATTTTAATGGACTTTAATAGAGCCCAACATTTAATACTTAACTCAACACGTAACAGTTTTTTTCAACTGAGTTTCAAATGACTCTAAACGATCCCAAACGAGGCACAAGGGTCCCATCCAGCGAAACGACCGTCATTTTTGACATGAAAAATAAAAAATATCCACCCCTAAACCACAACTTCTCGTCTAGATCCAGTCGTGATGCGTCAGCGTGACCCCACGCAATACGTCATGACGTCAAGAGGTCACAGAAGACGAACGCGAAACTCCGCCCCAGTGTTTACAAGTGTGTTGAAAAAGGAGCGTTCCTGCGTTGTTGTATGTGGAATGATACTAATTAATGTCTTTGTGTCAGTTTATTGTTTACAATGGTCCGCAAATTTGCGTTTTATATATGTAACACGTGACCTCCCTACGTCACTACGCATTTACGTTAGGTTGCGCTGGACAGGACCTAGACGAAAAGTTGTAGTTTAAAAGAGCATATTTTTTATTTTTCTTGTCAAAAATGACAATCGTTTCGCTAGATAAGACCCTTATGCCTCGTTTGGGATCGTTTATAGACCTTTGAAACTCCGTTGAAAAAACCTGTTAAGTGTTGAGTTAAGTATTAAATGTTAAAAGTCCATTAAAATGAGAAAAATCCTGCAATGTTTTCCTCAAAAAACATAATTTCTTCTCGACTGAACAAAGAAAGACATCAACATTTTGGAAGACATGGTGGTGAGTAAATTATCTGGATTTTTCTTTTAAGAAAATGGAATATTCCTATAAGTTATTTACGCCTGCCGGGTGTGTACGAACGTTGCTTTTTACCGCTATTTTATATGGAAGTCAATGAGAAGTCTAGTTTGTTTTCCCCTAAAAGTGAGCTTGAACCTGTTTAGAGACATTCTATAATGTTGCGCCAGTTGTGCGTATGCTGCTTTTTGTTTTGATGATGCATGCAGCCGTAAAACACTGGTGTTGCCAGATTGGGTGTTTTTCCGCTACACATTAAGGTCAGTGTGTTTTAGCCGGGTTTTGCCTGGGAGACTCTATAGAAATCTGACAAGGTTAAGCTGAGAGAGTGTGCCGTTCACAAACACCAGAATGAACGAGTTCACAGTAATGTTCATCAGGCAGTAATACAGTACGTTCAGTTCAAGTTCGCCCAAAATATGAACGAGTTCATGAACTTTCGTTCAATGAACGCGTTCACGCACAACACTGCATTTCGGGTCGGGTACATTTCTTTAGACCCGAAAAGACCTATAGTACCAAGCCATATGCAATGGAAAAGCACCATCATTTACTAATATGAACTCTTTAGGTGCAAAGGTGTACTTTTAGAAATGGTACCGCCAGGGACCATTTTTTTTACAGTGTAAGTTAGCATTGTATTTTAAATGTATTTTAAATGTTGTGAAGGGTTCAGATTTTTTTCATGGGTTTACTAAAAAGGTTGTGTTCATTTTTTAAAGCGTATGATATTCTTTATCGATTTTAAAATAAACATTTTCATGATTTGACCCCATTAATACCTACGAATGGAGCACACTTAGCATACATTAATTTTTTCACCTTTGATCAGTGTCTAATATTTTACTGTGTTTTCTCAGTACAACCAGGAGATTCATTATGTGGAACCCTGTCTGAATGGAACCCTAGTTCAAGCCGACAGCACTAATAAGGATGTATGTCTTTCTTTTCTCAAATAATCGCTCGCACGTTCTTTCAGTAATTACCTCGTTTTCAGTGAAATTGAAACATATCAGAAAGGCATTTCTCATGTTCTTATTTATCAGCACTTTAAAGAGCACCTGGACAAGTTATTCGCCAAAGGAATCGGACTGCTGGGCAATGCGCTGAGCGAGGCGTTCACAATCTTAAATGAGGTGGGTAAAGATTACAAAAGCCATGAGATCACAACGTTTTACCCCTCACAAAAGTCTTTGTGCATTTGGTCTCTGCCGGTGTTGCGACGCTGCAGTAATCTCCCTGTAACGCCCCTCGCAGCGACACCTCTATCTCTCGCTGTGATTAATTGCTGTAATTGGCAGCGCTGATTAATAAGCTGATGAAGGCAATTGCAAACGAGATAGCGTTCAAAGTCAGTCCAGGCGCACCCTTTATCTCTTTTCTCAGGCCACTACTCTTGCAGAAACGGGGAGGAGAAAACAGGAGGCAGAAAGGAGGAGGGGGTTATATCTGTATTTGTCACATTCATTAGAGTCAGACCATTAATATGGTAATCGTAAAAACCAAGCGTCCGGCCCCTTTAAATGACCGCATGCGGTGTTTGGTTCTGATTGGTTGAAAGTAAAAAAAGGGAAAAATTAAATGCAGCTTTAAACTAAAATGCACGCAAAAAGCAGAAGTAATGTAAAGCTTTTTTTTACCATAATGCATAAAGTTTGTTTAGCATAGGGTGACCATACGTGCCATTCTTCCCGGACCGTCCTGGCCGGGATTTCGGTGCGTCTTCCAGAAGTCGTATTTGTTGACCGCATACGCAATTCAGTTAAAAACATACAATTGTAGTTTCATTCTTACCTTAAAATGTAATGGTTGCTTTTCTGTAATAATAATAATAATAATCATCTATGCGTATGCGGTCGAAAATTACGACTTCCGGAAGGCGAACCCGAAATCCTGGCCAGGACGCGTCCGGGAAGAATGGCACGTATGGTCACCCTAGTTTAGCAGCAAATCAATTGCTTGCAAGAAATACTTACATTTTGCTTTATCTGCTCTTTTCCTCAACAATATTATAACACAATACATTAAATTAAAACAGAACAGAAAACTATTTAATTTAGACATATTTAATTGAAAGCAAGTTTGTAATACTGCAAACTTTAGCTTTGTACATCAAGTCAGTTTCTTGCTACTATTGAAACACAAAATCTCTTTAGAAAAATGAATACAATGCATTACAGAGCTCTTTCACAGACATCAGCTCATCTGTTAAAGCCTCATTACGGCTGATAATGGAGCTGCATGCATCACGCTGAAGATTATTTTTTGTTTGTTTCTTCTACGTTCCCTACTAATATTCATTCTATTGTTAACCAAAATTGCTTTATGTGTTATTAAATCTCACAAGTGCTATATGATATCTGTTTAATAGTTGAAATTTGTTCATACTACATAGTAAATTCTTGCTTTCATAGAAAATTTGTTTTGCTGTTATGAATGTTGTAGTAAATTGTTGTAATAACCTCTCTTCCTTACTCTGCCATGTCTGTTCTTCTTCTTAATCTCTCTGTCTCCAATCCCGTCTGATGCTTGTGTTTTACAGTTTTTTAATTCTATTTATTATACTTTTTATTTGTTTTTCTCTTTTTAGTATTTAATAAATCTCTCTCTCTCTCTCTCTCTCTCTCTCTCTCTCTCCAGATTAATCAGACTGGTCGTGGAAGTACATGTAGTCAGGCGATTATGCTGATCACAGACGGAGCGACTGAAATGTATGATGATGTTTTTGCCAAGTACAACTTACCTGATCGAAAGGTAAAACTAGACACTTTAATCTGGGATGCATCAATACATTCGATGATATTACTGATACCGATAGATACATTGTAAAAAATACTTTGCTGCCTTAATTTTTTTGTGGTCATTTCAACTTGCTATTTATCTTGACTAGAGATGAGTTTACTTATATCTTATAAAATATAGTTGAAAATGTCAACTTCATTTTATAAGTTGTAACAACTCATCACTTGTCAAGATAAATAATAGTAAGTTGACATGACTTGTAAATCAATGAGTTGATTTAACAACAAAAAAAATTTTAAGGCAGCAAAGTATTTTTTACAGTGTACTCGTTACTTGTTTTGCATTTTACTATTTGTTTCAAAGTATTACGTCATTTTGATTGCGAGGATATAATCTGCACTGCACAGATCATCAGCGAATGTCCGATAGGGAAATAATGCTTTATGTGCCGATACCGATTTTTGGCTGATATATCAGTGCATAATTTTGTTAAATCAACCTAGATTTACAAGTCATGTCAACAGAGATGAGTTTTCACAACCTATAAAATATAGTTGCGAAGTCAACTTAATTTTATAAGTTATAACAACTCACCTGTAGTTATAACAACTCATCTCTAGTCAAGATAAATAGTAAGTTGAAATGACTTGTAAATCTGAGTTAATTCAACAAAAAATTTTAAGGCAGCAAAGTATTTTTTACAGTGTATTAAACTATTTAAACGTGGAAAGGTTGTTGTATTCATTTTTAATTGAAAATGTTAAATGTTTATGTTTTATAATAATTAAATTTGTAATGAAAGGGTTTCTATTAACTCACTATTAACTGTTTTTTAAAGTTGCCCGCCAGCATTTTTTGTGATTTTTACAAAATGCCTTCCAGGAAAATGTTTTTCTATAAATATATAAACATACAGACATATCAAATGAAAGAACAGACCCTCTGCTTTCAAACAAACAATACAGGAAAAAAACGTTTAATCCCATCTTCATTTGTTCTCTTTTTATAACCTTTTTGGGTAGGTTTCTTCGAAAATACTAATTTTGAGCAAAAAGCTAAAATGATTGCATTTTTGTAAAGGAAGAGATCAGATTCAAAAGATTATCAAAACATACATGTATTTTAAAATAAATAAAATAAGTTTTTGCATCAATTTTTTATAATTTAGGCAAGAATGCCACCTAGTGTATAATAGCGGAATTACAGATTACCGTAAAAACTCGTCAGGAACGTGTCATTGGCAGGGAAATGTTTTCTTTTATATTTACGAGATAACTCGTCAATGGCGGGGAAAGAGTTAAATTAAAAAGCAATGCACAACAGAAATGTTTTCACTAGGTTTAGATTTCTGAACTCCCATATATATAATTTCTCTCTCTCTGTATGTGTGTGTGTGTGTGTGTGCGTCAGGGACATGAATCGTGTATAATAACATTTTTATAATGCTATAAACATGTAAAAAAACTGGGTAACACTTTATTTTATGGTGTCTTTGTTACACATGCTACATGTAATTATTATAGTAATAACAGTTAATTATGCATAATTACATGCAACTAACCCTAACCAAACCCTAATCCTAACCCCAACCCTATAGTAAGTACATGTTGTGGATTATTACTTAGTACTTAAATGTATAATTACACTGTAACAGTGATACCATAAAATAAAGTGTGACCAAAAACGAAATGTCTTAAAAAAATTACTTTTTTTCATAGATTAAAGACTGCCAACAAGTTTTTGTGATGGTTAGGGTTAGGGACTGGGGTAGGCTAGGGGAATATAATTTACAGTTTATACATTATAAATTGCATTGCATCTATTGAATTGTCCCCATAAACCATGTATTTCTGTGCCCATGACTTTTACATATAGTCGCCCCTCCAGGATAAATTCCCTTTTGAGAAAAGCTGACATTTTGAGGAATTGTGTTCAACTCCTGTGGCAATATTCTGTCTGAAAGCGTGTGCTAATGTTTATTGAGTTGCTGAGAGCACCAGTGTGTTTGACACACTCTTCAAACATGGGCTAAAAAATGTTGAATAAACTGACTCAGATAGTTCACACCTGTACCTGCCCTCGGCAGTGCTGAATCAGTCACCTAAGCGACCCCGGGGACAGCCGACGGCTCTGAGATTGTACCAGATACGTTCTTAAAATACTGCAACCGTATATTGTACTTCTAGCCTACGTGTAAGGCTGCGGTCTCGTGTTCGGATCGGTGGGGGATGAAATACATTTTTACAGCCTGCAGTAAGTGTGTGTGGATTGAATGTGTGTGTGTGAATTGTCGCTGGCCCACTGCGGTGTAACCGCACAGTATTGGCTAGAATCAAAAACCATTTATACATAGGCGACAGGAGCAATGTACTGAGAAATGGAGGAATGGAAGAGGAAAACGGGAACATTGAAGGAACAAATGAAAAGATAGTGTAAGATTGAAATTTTGCAGATGTATTTTGACGCCACCTCCGTGTGAACAAGTGGACGGATGAATCTGAACACATAAATCTACTAAATCTTACAACATATGGCAAACATTTATCCAGGCTTATTTGTTACACCAGTTGTGTAATTAAGTAAATGCGGCGAGGCGGTTGTTTTCAATTGAGCAAACAAGTAATCAGGTTTTATACTGACATTTGGAAATTGCATTGTGGGGAATGAACTGATTTTTTATTTAAATTTAGAGAGACTGCTGTAGCGAATTTATGCGGGAGGAGGGAAATAACGTTATTTGAAACACTATGAACCTCCGACCGAAACACTACGGGGATTCCCAAGGGAATCTTAGATTTTAGCTCAAAAGGGAATATTATGTATAATTAACTGTAATTAATTATACAAGTTTATCAGGTTTTACCTGGCGTAGCAGAATTAATAATAACAATTAATTAATATGTTCGTCCACCGAAGACATATACCCATAATCGTATATTAACGTCTAAGAAATGTTAATTTCATGGCCTTTAAAATTAACCTTCTCACTGATATACAGTGCTACTCGCAGCGTGTAGCTGGATCAAAAGGCAGAAATAGTGACTTTAATTTCACGAGCATTGAACACAGAAACAATTAAATTGTGAAAATGCAAACCGGTTTATTAACTATAAAATGAAGTACACATAACGACTAACTAAACATACACACATACAATAACATAAAACATAGATGAGAAAGTAAAGATTGAAAAAGCTAGAGAGAGAGAGAGAGAGAGAGAGAGAGAGAGAGTAAAAGATTGGCAAAGCACTATTGCTTAACATCTGCACAAACCATCGGAAAATCTCTAAGTAGCGCCTTAATTTTATAAGGGGTAAAGCTTAAACATCAGCGAGTAAAACAAGTTTATACTTGCATTTGGCTCTTTGTGTTTTCGTTGCGAAGTTTCTGCTGCACGCGGTGCGAGCAAGGAGAGAGAGAGAGAGTCCAGATGTGTTCGTAAGATGTAGTCCGTTAAGTTGTTTCGTAGGGCGGATTGGTCCGCGTGGTTTTCCGAACTCTAGCGCAAAGTGCAAGCCAGGAAGACTGTCCCGAAGAAAGACAGGGCTCAGAGAACAAATGATGAATCCGAGGGACTCTTGTTGAGTCTCAGCGAGTTTCCAAACTGCTCTGGCGGGTTACCTAAGTAACCGGGCGATTGAGCGCTCATGAGTGAACTAAGCCACTGACTGAGATACTGAGCGAATCGTTCGAATTGAGAGATTGAGCGAACTGAGCAATTGAGCTAAATGAGCTGTGATGGCTTGGGCGATAGGCCGTTTTGACCTTTCACACGCCCAGCCCATTTTGGGTGTACGGCCAATGTGTGAAGTGTTCGATTGCGCGGGGAAACAAGCCTTTGTTCTTTCAGACAACACATTTGCGTAATTGCATAATGATACAAGTTTGTTCCCATAACTCTTCAAATCGATATTAAATGACATTGATGCGGCTTATGGTAATATGATACATAGAAATGATTGGGAAATAAAGAGTAGATTAATTTGATACTAGACAAGACATGGGTTTAAGATCACGTTGAATAATAATTTCATACCTAAGATATGAACCATGCTACAGTGAATAAAATCTAACTAAAGTGTTAACACACAGTTACATCACACATACATGATCATGCAGTAAAGGGATATAACATATATATACATCTAAACAGCTCATTGTGATCTTTGAATGTGGTTTCATCACAGACGTATAGTCTGTGACCCCAGCTGTGTCTCTGGCGATCGTCGAACGAACGGCTCTCAGGTTTCTCTGGTGGGTTTCCTTTGAAGCTCCTTTGAAGACTGCATTTGTTTTAATTGTCGCCCACTTTACAGCCTTGATAGGTGGTAGATATCTGGGTGATTGTGTTATCAGGACACAGGGTTATCTAAAGTCACAATTTTAGGGCTGTTTACGATCCAGACGCCAAATGGCCTCAATCTGACTCCGAGCCATTTGCTACATATCCCCCCTTCATGGCCACCAGGGTCTTGAGAGACTTTGGTGGGCGATGGTTCAATAGGCGATGGTTGGACAGGTCATTTGGGCTGGATGGCAGGTGTATCTTAATTTTCTGCAGCGCTTCGGCATGCCTGCAGAGGGGTGATTTCGATGAGGTTGGGCTCTTGCACGGCTTGTGTGTCTTGCTTCCCATGGTTCCGCTTGAAGGCTCGAGGGACGGCAGCCGTGCACTTGTTCACTGTTTCCTGCATCCCGCTGACTCTTCGGTACAGGATGAAAGTGAGGCCAAGAGTAAGGGCGTATCCTACCCCTGTGGAGAGGCACAGTACCGTGTCAGCGGTGGTCCAGGCTCGGACAACAGGGAGGCTGTGCATAGCTGGCATGCGAGCAAGTGCCTGGAGGGCAGTGTCGATGGGCGTGACATCAATTAGTTGGGTCCCCCCTTCTGCCATCCTCATCTCCAATTCAGGGTCTAAAGTGAAGTTGTGGTCCCTGAAGAAAGTTGAAAATTCCAGTTCAGTGTGGTACTCCTCACTGGGAAGGTGATAGAGTGCGAGTTCATCGATGTGAAGAATCACACCTTTGGGAACTTGGATCCACATCGTCTGGTTTGGTAGACTGATGCGGGTGGCTGTGTAGTGTTGGTCGTAGGTCAAAGTGGCCGTGCTGGCTGGGGTGTTGACCAGCCATCGGTCACCTACAATTTCAGCTTGGGTGTTAGTGACCTCGGCTCGTGGTTTAGCTGAGGCCGGACAACGAGAGTCAATCTTCATGGGCCGCAGCCCACAGATGCCGTCAGTGTTGTCCCGAAGGAAAGGTTTGCTGGGGCAGAGATAATGAATGTCTTTAGTGAGGCTGCACATGTGCAGGTTTGGTGCAAGGTACAGCTGTTCATTGCTGTCATGGTAAGCCACAACGTCGGGGGTGCGTATTCTGATGTGGGTGTTTCCCTGCCAGAAGCCAACATGGACAATGTCTTTAAGTCTGTAGATGTTGTGTGACTCGATGATTGGCAGGTTTATCAGAAAAGCAAGTTCGCCTTGTTCAGGGGCTATGCTTAGTGAGATTACGCTACCTAGGGAGTAGGCCAGATGTGCCTGCAGGGTGTCTGTTGGGCCTGCAGTGACAGAGGATAAAATGGTCTGTACCAGGCTGAGGGGTACCAGGCAGGGTGGAATGGCTGCTGCGGCAGCTCCGAGTAGGGCTCCCAGGAACCGCTTGGGACGCTTGGTTTGTCCGCCAAGACCTGCCTGTGTGACAGTCATCTTCTGAAGTTGGTACAGCATGTGTTTGATGTCAGCCTCTGCGTGAATCATAGCGTTCTGCGCCCATCGTTCTCCTGCCCAACTGGTTTCTGGTGCTGATGCTGTGTAGTGTGCTCTGTAGACATCACGGGGGTTGAGTCGGACGTAGACCTTTTGGCTATGTGTTCTGCAGTTTGTGATTAGGAGTCCAGGTTGCTCTTTTAGGAAGATGCCTGAGGCTGGACCCGGTGACACGATTTCAGGTTGCGACCATCCCCCATGTAGGCTGATGTACAGAACAGTGATCCACAGCAGCATCCTGGTGACAGAGAGGGAGAGAGAGAAAGAACAATAGGCGAGCGCTGCAGGTCCTTGTTTGGTCAGGACAGTTCTCTTTCTTTTCATTGGCGGCTGTTCCCTAGGTGGCAGAGTTCTAGTGATGAGGCAGTGTGGAGAAGTTTGGTTCGTCCCCCCTTTACTATCATGCCATAATGTTGAGTGTCTCTTGACTTGGTTCTGATGGACAGATCTGGAAATTGGTTCCTTCTGACTCCTGCCCATCCTGATCTGGTATGCAATGGGGGAGAGTTTGTCCACAATCTCATGAGGTCCTGTCCAGTGTGGCAGAAATTTCTTTGACAGCTGACGGTGAGCTGTCTGAATTGGCGGGGCGAAACTATAGTACCAGATCTTGGTCGTTCGAAAAGCGAAGGTCGTTCCCGGATGAAGTTCATCCAGATACTGGTGAGTGTTGTCATTGGGTGCTGGAAAGCATTCTGCCAACTTTGTGAATTGGCAGATGACCGTGAGAAAGTGTTTGTTGCCCCTCGTTGGCCTGGGTAATGGTCCAACCCAGTCTATCTGGAGGTCTGACACTGGAAAGTTGACACCTCTTTTTTGAAGTGGTGCTCCATGGTTTGGCTTAGCCGGTTGGAACTGGCAGCAAACTAGACATTTCTTGATGTGTTCTGCTACATCGTGCTGCATTCCAGGCCCGTATGCCACCTGTTTCGGGGTTTCATAAGTGGCTTTTGTGCGGTGTTGTGCGGCACATGCTGTGTCATGCGCATACATTAGTATGACCCCCCTATGGGCCTGAGGAACCACAAGCGCAGGTGTAGTGCGGTCATCAGGGACATACCAGAAGATGTTGTGTTGTATGCGCAGCAGGTGCCTGACATCGTTGAGACGTTTGCGGGTTGGAGCAGCAGACAGGTCAGAGTTTGTGATAGGGTAGGTGGAGGGGTCTGAGAGGTGGTTTAACATAGCTTGGGTAGCGATGTTAAAGGCTTGTAGTTTCTGATGATCTGCATCATCCTGCATGGCATCTGCATCTTTTAAATTTTGTTGAACTTGTGTGTCAAGTCCTGGGTATGGCTCTGAGTCTTTGGCTGGATGCAGATTGCAGAGCAGTGAACTTTTGAAGTTTAGGTCTGAGACGAAGTTCCCGCGGCTGGCTGGGGGGTCGTCCATGACCTGTGTGACCTGGCAGTTTACCTTAGATGATCTGGCTGATTGAAAGGGTAAAGGTTCTCGCACTTGAGCCCAAATTTTTAACTGTTTAAAGTCCATTAAGGGTTCAAAGCGGTCTAGCAGGTCTTTGCCAATGAGGAGAGGGTATGAGTCCATTGGTGAGATGTACACAGGGTGTATGATGCTCATAGGACCGATCGTCAGGTGGATGGGAATCACCTGTTGCAGTTGAACTTCAGTCTGGCTGTAAGACTGCACATTCAGCATACACCTTTGGGGTTTAAGGGTCAAATTTTGGGCCTTAGCTCTGTTCTGGAGTCTGGTGAAAAGCTGGGATGACATCAGCGTTAGGTCAGCTCCGGTGTCGACGAGGGCTTCTAGTTCAACTTCATTTTCCAAGGTGATGGATAGATATAGCTTTTTAGCTTCTCCTCTTTCGATCAGGTTTCCCAGGAGGCTTGGTACTGGGGCTGTGGTATTAATAGGAAGGCAGTTAAGGCTGGTTTCTTGTGACTCTGTAGGGAAGGAGACATTTAACACAGCACTCTCTGGTACTTGCAGGCTTTGGTTGGTTGGTGTTTGAGATATTGTTTGTATGCCAAAGTCTTTGAATAAGGAGTCGGGTTTGTCTTCGTGGTCCTCCTTGTGGGGCCTCTTTTGGATTAACTCCTTCAATATTCTCAGAATCTCTGCTGTTTCAGACGTGTCTGTGTCACTCTGTTTCTGGGGTAGTTCAGACTTAGCCTTGCTCTGTGTGTAGCGAGACTGATCTCTCTGTTGTCTGTGACCAGTATTTGATCTGCAAGGTGCAGGACGGTTACCTCTAGGTCGTCGGCCAGGTTCCCACGAGCCGCCACCCTTCTGGTTGTCTGATGAGTTTGGCCGGCTCCATGACCTCTCGGCGCGTCCCATTTGGTGCTTGGGACGAGCCCCTTCATGGCCGTACCATTCCTGGCTGGCTTTAAAGTCTCTTGACCCTCTTGGCCCTCTGTTGAAAGGTCTTTCACTGTGGCGTTGTCGTGCGCCCTCCAGTGGTAGTTCAGGGTACAGTTCAGAGACATGGAGAATGACAGGGTTTTTAACAGTCTTTTCAGAGGCCGCTCTTTGTTTACCATAAGCTTTCTGGGCCAAGTCCCGCAGCTGCCTGGTTGTCATCGTGCGAGGGCAGGCCATAACCCCTAAGTGTTGGCTTACTGTGAAGTGAAGATTTCGCAGGAAGAGGGTCCTGAAGTTAAAGTCCTCCTCCATTCCTGGCTCATTCCGTGAGCCAAAGTAAGCTCGCCTGAGTCTGTTGTAGTAGGCCTGTGGAGTTTCGTTTCGGCTCTGTTTGAGGTCCATCGCCGTAACAAGTCCTTGTTCTGACTCTGGATCCGAAAACTCTTCTATTAAGGCCTTTTGCAGCTGCTCGTAATCCATCTTGACGTTTTCTGGCTGCCGGTCAAGGAAACTCCTCACTTCACGACTGGAAGTAACCCGTAGCAGATACAGTTTGTCTCTTGTGGTTACATTTGGCAGTGTTTGCAAATAAAAGTCAATGTTCTGCAGGTAAGAGTGGATATCATGGCCACCTGCAGGCTCTGGGGTAAATGTTGGGATATTTCTAGCCAGCTTGTCGAGGTCTTTGGGTGCCACGCCGGGCATGTCTGCAGGTGACCTCGGGAAATTCGTCTGTCCCCACCCCCCTATGGTAGTGAGAGGTTCTGGGATGCTGGCTGATGTCTTTAACAGTGGGCTCCCGCCCCCCTTTTCAACAGAAAAGCTTTGGTGGGGGGGTGCAGGCTCACTGGTTGAATGAAAGGGAAAGGTTGCTTTTTCCCTTACTTGTTCAGCTTGCAGTTTATATGCATAAATGAGTTCTTTTTGGGCGGAGTCAAGGTCGTCCCTAGCCTGGTCTCGTTGCTGAGCCAGAGCTCGACCTTCATCTCGAGACGCTCGCAGGTGATTCTCACAGGCCTTCAGCTTGGCATCACGTTCCTTCAGTTCTGCCTTTGCTCTCACTAGAAGATGTTCAGCCTGCTGGAGCTTTCCAGACAGCTCTTCTCTGGCTGTCTTTTCCTGTTGCTCCTTGTGCTCTGTGTCTGTGCAGAGTTTTGACAAGGCCTCTTGGAGTTGTCCAATCGTGTCCTTTAGCCTCCAGTGTTCCTCCTCCGTCGATGGATGTTGAATCTCTAATCCCTGTGTCAGCTGATCTAGACGATTCTGCGCGTCCTCCTGATTCCTCCGTGCCTCTGCTGCTTGGAGCTGTAGAGCTGCTGCATCCTCTTCCAGTTGGGCGATGTTCCTTTCGCCCAGTTTAAGCTGGATGATGAGGTTGTGAGCGATGGCACCTGTGATCTTGGCTATATCCTTGTGACTGTAGCTCCTCGTTGGGTCGTGGGCTATGAACTTGTCCAGGGTGCCGTCGAGTTGCTCTCTTTCCAAGTGTTGCAGTTCAAGGTTGGGCAGGAGTTCAGATGTCACAGCGCTGAGCCAGGCCTCTAGCTGGTCCCAGTGGTTGACAGGGCTCGGTGATCTGGACATGTTGATGCACTGATGGGAAGAGAAAACACAAAGAGCCAATGCGAGTCCGCACAGTTCAGCGAGCTACGGCAATAAAATATATATACGTGGGCTATGAGCTTATTATCAGGGCCTTTCTCCGGCGGCACAGATAATCAGTGTGGGGGAAATAAGGGAAAAATTTTAGTAATTTGTCGCTTTGTTACAACCTATAGGTCGCCTTGGACATTTGGTTATTCGAGCGTATTACTAATGAATTCTCCTAATGGTTTGTGCAGTTTTGCTCTTTCAACCCAAAATAAAGTGAATCAAAATAATTAAAATTAATTAATTATAATGATAAAAATAAAATAAAACATAAAGCAAGGTTGCTGGAAATGAAATGAAACAGGAAAGTGCAAAAGAGAGGAAAAACAAATAAATGATAATAAAATAATAAAATAAAATAAATAAAAATAGTAAAATAAACTGAAAGTGTGAATTGAGACAGCCAACAGACCAAGTTCTAAGGCTGGGGGAATGAAGAGGATAGGAGGTGGAAAAAGGGGTTTCCTGTTTCAGCTTAGCAGGTTCTCTACCCTAAATTTGATGACAGGGCCTTACAGGGAGAGGGCACTATGGAGTCATGCGAGTTAGGGGAGTGGCTTAGCTAGATTGGCTGGGCTAGACCCAACCTGATAGGGATCTGGTGCCTCTAGTGGCTACAGAGGGGAGAAAAGTGCATCTCTTTTACACCAACACTCGTTGACTATTTAAGGAAACCCAGGGTGGAACACAGAGACAAGGCGCTTCCCTGAGCACGCAGCCAAGAGTGCCGGGCCTTCTGCCCTCCCCACCTCGACCGCTCAACAGTCACACCCTTCACACCGCCGGGCCGCACTCAAAGGTGTCACCCACCAACTGGCACTGCCGCTAGGGCTTTTGTGTGTCAGCTGGCAAGGTTAGCGATTGGAGTGCCCGGTGGCAGAGGTTGCACTGTGTCTTGCTGCCTAAGGTGCTAAAGGAGGGAGCTACCGCAGCACCCCGACTGTACACACTCGAGTCAGTTCAGCGGGACCGGTCTCTTGTAGAACTCACCGCTGGCGAAGCCTCTGATTCATCTATCAAGTGTTAGCTTTCAAGAGATGCACAGGGGCTTATCCTATTGCACCAGTTAAAACATAAATGAATTCACTGAGAATGGGACTTATGGGGCTGAATTCTATTCACAGTAAAGAATTGATTCAATTAAAATTTAAAATAAATCAAGCTGCATTGAATTTAAATTTAAACTTAATTAAAAATACAATCTCTACGATAGAAAAGAGAACAGGAGAATAAGGAGTGAGAGAGACCAGCAAAAAAATGAAATAAAATAAAATAAAATAAATCAAAATAAACTAAAAATTAAATAAAGAAATAATAAATTAAATAAAGCCACAGCAATATTAATTATTATTTATAATTTAAGACCATAACATTCAATATGTAGGAAATAAAACTACAAAGTAGTAGAATAACCTAGTTATTGAAGTAAGGTCAAAAATCCCAGTTTGATTCCTGTCATACACTCCCAAAAGAGTTTATGAGAGGACCAAGCGAGCTTTTCCCACTAGATGGCGATATTTCGCCCAACAAACAAAGAAAGCGGAAGTCAGACGTAGAGTAATGGAGAAGAAGAAGTGTTAGACACTCACGACTGACATCTAGTGTTAGAACTAGGTAGTACGCTTTAAACTGACAAAGATTCGCTTCTATACAGTAATTACATCGGCGGCCGCTGCGTTGCTAAGACGACGGATGTAATTCGCTCGTGTTCAGCCGGTGCCTCTTTTGGCTTACGTTACCGGGACACGAAATAAACAAGAATCCAACGTGCTTTATCATACGTTGTGACTATAAATACTTGATCAAGTTTTTATCTCCTTTAAAATTGAAAAGTCTTACCCTCGGTGCTTACAATTTTAAAAATCCACGTACGTGAATAAAATGGAAAAATACAATAGACAGCTTCTCTAATTGTAAATAATTTCCTGGAGATTTAACAAAAAGGCCTTATCAGATGGGAGTATTCACTCGACCACCGCTTCGCTCTACATAAAGGAATTCTACTCTTTATTAGGCGGAATCAGACGGTAATGCAGCGTATCAAAGTGTTTTTTAATACGGTTACCTTAAAGACTGCAGTTAACTATACATAACAGGGGCGCGAGTCTGTTACGTCCTGAGAATGATACAGGAAAATACATTTTCATTCATACAAATAAAGAACGAAATCAGTTATAGCTGATAGTTCTTTTTCATTCACACAATGCAAAAACACATTTGATTTGTAACTGGTTTGCTCAGAAAATAATGTTTAAATCTGCCCGCATTCTCCACCATTATATGTAGCGAATTTATGCGGGAGGAGGGAAATAACGTTATTTGAAACACTATGAACCTCCGACCGAAACACTACGGGGATTCCCAAGGGAATCTTAGATTTTAGCTCAAAAGGGAATATTATGTATAATTAACTGTAATTAATTATACAAGTTTATCAGGTTTTACCTGGCGTAGCAGAATTAATAATAACAATTAATTAATATGTTCGTCCACCGAAGACATATACCCATAATCGTATATTAACGTCTAAGAAATGTTAATTTCATGGCCTTTAAAATTAACCTTCTCACTGATATACAGTGCTACTCGCAGCGTGTAGCTGGATCAAAAGGCAGAAATAGTGACTTTAATTTCACGAGCATTGAACACAGAAACAATTAAATTGTGAAAATGCAAACCGGTTTATTAACTATAAAATGAAGTACACATAACGACTAACTAAACATACACACATACAATAACATAAAACATAGATGAGAAAGTAAAGATTGAAAAAGCTAGAGAGAGAGAGAGAGAGAGAGAGAGAGAGAGAGTAAAAGATTGGCAAAGCACTATTGCTTAACATCTGCACAAACCATCGGAAAATCTCTAAGTAGCGCCTTAATTTTATAAGGGGTAAAGCTTAAACATCAGCGAGTAAAACAAGTTTATACTTGCATTTGGCTCTTTGTGTTTTCGTTGCGAAGTTTCTGCTGCACGCGGTGCGAGCAAGGAGAGAGAGAGAGAGTCCAGATGTGTTCGTAAGATGTAGTCCGTTAAGTTGTTTCGTAGGGCGGATTGGTCCGCGTGGTTTTCCGAACTCTAGCGCAAAGTGCAAGCCAGGAAGACTGTCCCGAAGAAAGACAGGGCTCAGAGAACAAATGATGAATCCGAGGGACTCTTGTTGAGTCTCAGCGAGTTTCCAAACTGCTCTGGCGGGTTACCTAAGTAACCGGGCGATTGAGCGCTCATGAGTGAACTA
Organism: Misgurnus anguillicaudatus; assembly: GCF_027580225.2. Taxonomy (NCBI): domain Eukaryota; kingdom Metazoa; phylum Chordata; class Actinopteri; order Cypriniformes; family Cobitidae; genus Misgurnus; species Misgurnus anguillicaudatus. The sequence continues at coordinate 30,479,679 of NC_073350.2, read as the reverse complement.
AGCCACTGACTGAGATACTGAGCGAATCGTTCGAATTGAGAGATTGAGCGAACTGAGCAATTGAGCTAAATGAGCTGTGATGGCTTGGGCGATAGGCCGTTTTGACCTTTCACACGCCCAGCCCATTTTGGGTGTACGGCCAATGTGTGAAGTGTTCGATTGCGCGGGGAAACAAGCCTTTGTTCTTTCAGACAACACATTTGCGTAATTGCATAATGATACAAGTTTGTTCCCATAACTCTTCAAATCGATATTAAATGACATTGATGCGGCTTATGGTAATATGATACATAGAAATGATTGGGAAATAAAGAGTAGATTAATTTGATACTAGACAAGACATGGGTTTAAGATCACGTTGAATAATAATTTCATACCTAAGATATGAACCATGCTACAGTGAATAAAATCTAACTAAAGTGTTAACACACAGTTACATCACACATACATGATCATGCAGTAAAGGGATATAACATATATATACATCTAAACAGCTCATTGTGATCTTTGAATGTGGTTTCATCACAGACGTATAGTCTGTGACCCCAGCTGTGTCTCTGGCGATCGTCGAACGAACGGCTCTCAGGTTTCTCTGGTGGGTTTCCTTTGAAGCTCCTTTGAAGACTGCATTTGTTTTAATTGTCGCCCACTTTACAGCCTTGATAGGTGGTAGATATCTGGGTGATTGTGTTATCAGGACACAGGGTTATCTAAAGTCACAATTTTAGGGCTGTTTACGATCCAGACGCCAAATGGCCTCAATCTGACTCCGAGCCATTTGCTACACTGCTGTGTCAATGTGTGTGTGTGTGTGTGTGTTAGATACCACATACGGTCTGGTAGGCAAAGGCTTTGCATCTATATGCATGCTTTTGGCCAAAACAATTTATCTGGTGGGAAAGGAGGAAAAAGTGAGCTATATGTCTGTTATCTACATAAAATCATCCTGCGTAATATAAAGAACATTGTGTGAAAATATAATCTTATCTTTAATGTTGACTATGATGTCAAAGATTGAAATTTAATGTTAATTTAACCTCATACAGTAATTATATTATGAGACTTTAGCTTGAATGTTGTTAAAGATAATAATAATAATATTTTTTTTCTCTCTGCACAGGTGCGAATATTCCCCTACCTGATTGGTCGTGAATCCGCGTTTGCCGAAAACCTAAAATGGATGGCGTGTGCCAATAAAGGTTTGTTTAATAGTTAAATTTCTATGAATTAGTTTATTAATTAGCCTGGCTGGATTTGTTGGAGCATAGTTCAGTTTTGCACGTTAGCGTCCCATCGCTGTAGGTTTATTGATTTGACGGCTAGAGGAAATCACGCGGGTGTCGAGCTCCTGATGGGAGTGTGACGGGCACTGGCTCAGCTAGCGGAGCTGACATGCAGAGGTTAAAGTTCAGCTCAGCCTAAATCACTCTTCCTGTCAGCTCGGCTCCTGTGGCTGCTCAGCGTTGATCACTCCCATGTGCACGCTGCACGGATGACTGGACACAGAATGAGAAACTCACACACGCACACATACAGATCTGCACCTGGAGCCACTGCAGTGACGCTGCTTGTACATTTTCAGCACAGCAAAATGAATTGAAATGTGGTTAAGGCTGCTTATAAAGGAATGCATTATAATAGTTAAGATATTATCATAATTATGTATAATACTTTAATTTAATAGTGAATGCATTACTGATTATGGCATATTTTCAATGCAGATTTTGTAAGAAATTAGGGAAATCTTGAGGAATAGATTAAAATTTAAATGTGTTAAATGGAGCAAAGTAAAGTACACTTTTGTGGTAGCTAAATGCATAATCAAATTATTCAAAATATTGGAGAAATAACCTCAGAAGATGGAAAGCTGTATGGTTTTTATATGATTTTATATGTATATATTATATTCTTTAAAAGAAGAAACATGATTGGGTAATCTCATGATTGGTTGTAATATATATTGCAATGGCTGAAAATGAGGGGACGTGGGGGAGGGAGTATATACTGCAAAAAATTATTTTCAAGAAATACATTTCTTAGTATTTTGTCTTGTTTTCAGTAAAAATATCTAAAATTCTTAAATTAGGATGCTTTTTCTTGATGAGCAAAATGACCCAAGTAAAATAAGTCTAGTTTTTAGACCAAAAATATCAAATTTAAGTGATTTTGTGCATAAAACAAGCTAAAAAATCTGCCAATGGGGTAAGCAAAAAAATCTTGAACATTTTTTCTTGAACACTAAATTCAAGAAAAATGCGCTTACCCCATTGGCAGATTTTTTTGCTTGTTTTATGCACAAAATCACTTAAATTTGATATTTTTGGTCTAAAAACTAGACTTATTTTCTTGGTTCGTTTTGCTCATCAAGAATAAGCATCTTAATGTAAGAATGTTTAGATATTTTTACTGAAAACAAAAATAGTAAGAATTTTTTTTCTTGAAAATAATTTTTTGCAGTGTAGGGAGTAGTTTTGAGTTTCTGACTTTTTGAAATGGTATAATTGAAAAGGAAACATATTTAAACAACTTAATAGCATTTAAAATGACTCCATATTACGAGTTTTTTATTGCAATATTATTTTATTATGCATCATCAAGCTTATCACATGACACTTTTTACAGTGAGAGTGGCACCGTATTACTGATGGATTAGTTTTATTTCAATTTTTTTTCTTATTTAAAATATTCTTAGTAACTTAATATCTAAATTTTCACACTAAATGTTTATTTAATCTGAGGACAGATTTATTGTTAAAAGTTTGTGTGCCTTAAAAGGACTGTTCACCCAAAAATGAAAATTCGGTCATCATTTACTCACTCCCATGTTGTTACAAAAACGCATACATTTCTTTGTTTTGATGAACACGAAGGAAGTTATTTTGAGATATATTTGTAACCAAACTGTTTGTAGATCCTATTCACTTCCATAGTAGGAAAAAAGAATACCATGGAAGTAAATGGGGTCCATGGTTTGGTTACAAACATTTCTCAAAATATCTTCCTTTGTGTTCATCAAAACAAAGAAATGTATACAAGTTTGTAACAACATGGGAGTAAGTAAATAATGACTTAATTAAAATTTTTAGGTGAACTATCCCTTTAAATTCTCAACAAAAAAAAAACATACTTAGGAGGAAACATAAAACATTGTAATGTTATTAGTTATTTTAATTCCATCTAAAACCCCCTGCAAACTCGAGTCCGCCCAGTGAATTTCTGCCATTTCCAGCGCTGAAAAAAATATTGCATGAGCAATGCAAAGCTTATGGGTTTAAGCCAAGGGATAATGATAAAATGCATACAGTAGCTTGAATCAATGCACTTTGAGTCAATTTGGATAAAAGTGTCTACTAAATGCATGAATGTAAATATATTGAGATACACATACATTGTACGTTGTCTCATTGTGAATCTTTTGTGTAGGTTATTTCAGCCAGATCTCAACGCTGGCTGATGTGCAGGAGAACGTCATGCGATATTTGCATGTGATGAGCAGACCGAAAGTCATTGATCATGAACATGACACAGTATGGACCGAAGCTTATGTGGATAGCGCAGTAAGTATCACATTACATGAAAGTCGCATCATGTTTCAATGAATGTGTGTATGTAGCAGCTGTCCCTGAAATATAACCATGGTAAGCCAAGTTTTGTCAAAATATTATTAATAAAATACAAGTGTGGTGTTTTAATCCACAACAGTCTTAAAAATACTATTTGGAGTTGATTAATATTAATTTGTTATTGACTTTACAGTACCAATTGTATTTTGGCATTACCATGGTTAATAAGGGTTGTGTTACCTAAAAAAAAAATCTGCTATATTTTTTCTCCTACATGTGTGTGGTTGTGTGTTTTATTGCAACTATAAGCTCCATTAATGCCCTGAAGGTCTCGAGATATTCTTCCATGCAGTGAACAGTAGGAAACCAGGAACAGATCCCACATGGTGCAGTGTGTCTCTTGTATGTGTGTTGACGTGAGAACATGTCAATGACACGTGTTGTTTTTTTTCCTGTGTCCCTATAGCTCGCACAGGCGCACAAGGTAACAGTCGTAACCGGTGTCTCTGGCTCCGTTCCAAAATCTAGTGAGCTGCCTTCAAAAGCAGCATTTTAGGGCATCATAGATGCGCTCCTTGTTTTGGCCTAATTCAAAGGTAGCATTGCATTGGTCCTTCACATGCAATCCTATAATGCATCACAACAAGCCGGATGAAGCGAGATTAGTGTACTTAAATTGATTGTATATTAAAAATAGTTTCATCTTATTACAAATCGATGATTTTCTTTATATGTGAACTTATCTGTGAACTCCAGGCTTGAGATGAGGAGCATCAAAGTTTGATTTCAATCACTAATCTTACTCAGTCAATATTAAAGATATTAAAGGTATATTTTACAGATTGTTCTTTACATCAGTGTTTCACAACCAGGGGGCCCGGGCCCACCTCAATTAACTTCAAAGGGGTCTCAAGATGACCTAAATTATTCAGAATAGGACAAAACAAACATTTAAACAAGCTAAAGCAACTAAAGATCAATATATCCCTTACGGTACATTCACACTGGGCGTAAGCATTAACGCTTCCCATTCACCTTTAGTGGGTGACGTCAAGTGTTACCGAACTGAATTGTAAATCCGTCTGCGCCGCATCACTGCCGTGGCGGCAGAAGTTGAACATTTCTCCACTTTTCAAGCGGCAACGCGTGCGTCAGCCAATCAGATCGCCTTATGCAAATAACCTAGGCAAAGCCAGCCAATTACGTTTATGGAAGACCGGAGCGTGTGTAGCGGCCCGTGTTGGGGGTATCGCATTACAAATAACATGCATTACGTAATAATATTACTTTCCTGAAGTAACAAGCAAAGTAACGCATTACTTTATAAATGTACACATTAATATTTGAGTTACTTTTTAAAAAAAGTAATGCAAGTTACCTTTCAGTTTAATTAATTCAATTTAAAAATAAAATAATGTACTGAATTAAACTGAACATATTAACGAGAACAGTTTGAGTCAGAAACGGAGATGGCATGCCAGAGCTTGACATTTTTGCGATCATAAAAAAACAAAAATCAAGCCTCAGCCAAGTAAGAAAAAGTAACTTTAAAGTAACTTTAAAGTAACGTAAGATTTACTTTCCATGAAAAGTAACTAAGTAACGCAATTAGTTACTTTTTTGTGGAGTAACTTAATATTGTAATGCATTACTTTTCAAAAGTAACTTTCCCCAACACTGGTAGCGGCCACTGTGATTGGCTATTGGTCACCTTTCAGACAAGCCTTCTGTCAAGTGTTAATGCTTCTGTCCTGTGTGAATGTACCGTTAGTGTCTGGTTACTTTTGTAATGAATAGATTATTATTATTCTCTAGTTATGCCAAGCTTTTGTATTTTTTTGGGTAGACATTATGAGTGGGCGGGCTTTCAAATTTTGTAGTAGACAATAGAGTGTGCCTTGAATTGGAAATGGTCGAGAACCCCTGCTTTACATTATTTATGATATACCAAATATTACTTTAGCTGGGTTTTCAAAGACTTTGTCATTTTAGAGCTGTTTATATAATAGATCATGCTGTTAGCTTAGCAAAACTTTAACACTATGCTATAACTTCATTGAAATAACTTTAAATCTGTTGAGATTTGTAGGATGTTGTCTTAGAAAGCAGCTCCATGTAGATTGTACACTGTCAGAAAAAATGGTCAAAAATTGTTTCCTTTAGCTGTTATTGGGAAAGTATCCTTTGAAAAGGTCCTAATATTTACCATTTAAGTACAGATATGTATACATTTTAGGGATGCACTGATAAATGGGCCAATAATATTATGGTATATTATGTATATTATTATATATTAATAATTATAGTATTATAATATTATGCTATTAACAAATAAAATAAATTTTTCAGACATTGTCAGATTACTTATAAAACAGCCGATGATCAAGACAGATTATATCCTGACAATCTAAAGGGGTGAAATAACGCATCAGCTATGTCCAAAATACTCCCATATATACCCTTAAATAGTGCGCTATTTGAGGGAACATAAATTTTTAGTGGCGTATGAAATCATAGTGGACATAATTGAGTGCACTTATTCGACCCACAATGCATCTCAATGAGTGTACAACCAATAGTCGTTTACTGAGGCTCGCACCGAATGAATTCTCGTGTCTCGGTGAAAGATGGCGCCCGCACTGCCGCACTTCCAGCGAGCTCGTGCCTGAATTTACTCACTAATTTTCAGTCACTCTTTCCAGTGAACTATATTAGTGGACTATGTAGGATTTCACGACATAATAATTTGAAACAAGGAGTACAATGCAAAAGTATTGGATCTAACTGTGGGCTCACACCAGATGCGAGTTCAACGATTTGCGGGAGTAGATTACATTCAAAGTCAATGAAAAGATGCGATTAGACACGTCCTCGCGTGGGGCGATGCGAATGACGTGATATTGGCGGCGCGTTTTCTGTGAAAACGTGCTATTCACCTCAAATGCGTCTTTGCCCAAATTGAAAATATTCAACTCGAGCGAAAAATTAGCATGACACAAAGTTAAATCCCGTGAGTAATCTAGAGCGAATAACGCAAAGCTCCGCGTTTGGTGTGTACGTAGCATAAGTAATTGAATAACGGTATCAGCACAGAAAATTAGTTTTGTGCATCCACCAATGCATTTGGTACCAATATGTTCCTCTGAGGTACTTATATGAACTCTTTAGGTGCAAAGGTGTACTTTTTGAAAGGGTACTGAAAGGGAAAATTTTTTGACCATTTTTTTTGAAAGTGTAGACAGCAAGGCAGCTCACTAGGGTTTGGAACAGAGCCTGTGTGTGTCCATTCTCTCACTCAAAACTTGGTGTCTTGCAACATTTCTCATCGTGTTGCTGATCTGTTTTCAGTATTCCACTTCGGGAATCTGAAACATATTCATTGATGTGGTGCAGAATGCTACAGAAAACTCAGGAAGGGAGTAGACGAGCAAATGATTAAAAGAGGTTTTGAGATCGTGGTCAGATATAGAGTTTGGCTTCACTCTGCTGGGTATGGCGAGAACTGCAACAGCGGTGCTTTGCCATTTCAATGCTGATAAGACCGACTCATATATACACACACACACACACACACACACACACACAATGTCTTTGACACCCTCTCTCTCTCTCTCTCTCTCTCTCTCTCTCTCTCTCTCTCGTACACACACATACGTTTGCGTGGGGTGTTGGGAATTGTTCTCTGGAGTGTGTTGCTGTATCTTGGCCACTGAGACACCCCATTCATCATTTTGTGGATCATTGCCTTTTATCTCCTAAAGCCGTAATAAACTGACATTGGAGCAGAGGGGGTGAGAGAGATAGAGAAAGAGAGAGTAAGAGAGTAAGAGAAGGGGGAAGTGAGGAAGAGGAAAGCACAAGGTTAATTCACAGATTTCAATTTGGCTCCTGCAGGATACACCTCCAGCGTTCTGCACAAAGCCAACCAGACCGAACAAATGTTGGACAAAACTCAAACTGAGCTTGAGGATTTGCTTTTAGCTTTTGAATGTGAGGGAGGACAAGAACAATCTCAAAATGCTACAAGGTGGGACTGAGGGAAGTTCTGTGTCTTGTTTAAGCATAAACCTTACATAATTTAGAGAAGCAAGCAAATACCTGCATATGGAACGAGACAAAATAAACTTTATTTTGGAGTTATATTTTTTGGCCAGTTTTTGCCTTCATTTAACAGTGAGTTTTAGGAGAGGACAGGAAAGTACCGGGAGGATAGAGAGGTATGGGATCGGCAAATGACCACGTGCTGGGAATCAAACTCGGGTGATTCTCACGAAATCCAGATTTAAAAGGTGTCCATTGAAGCAATTTTTTTTCACATATAAGATTAAGGTCTGACTTACTATAACCATTATTTTTAGAGCATTTAAAAAATAGCCATCTTGAGTGTCACAGTCAATTTTGTCACTTCCAACATTTTTTTTTTTTGAAAATGTTAGTTCATTGAGGGCTTAAACAATGATTGAAAATTGTTGCGAAGGATGAGAAAATTGGTCTTGGACACATTTATATTCCTTATTATTGTCTCTACATTTACCAATGATCACCAAATACCATGTTTCTTTACTGTAAATGTTTAATGTATAACATGCACTCAAGTTTTTTATTTTTTAGATTTTTTTAATTATAAATATTTCCATGTCAAAGACCCCAAATCTAGTCATGGACACGTTGCGGTAATGACAATTTCCCCCTTAAATGTGAAAAAAAAAACTACAAAATTGGTTTGTATGATGTCATTTGAAATCATGTGCAGAACATGAAGAGATGTTTGTAACTGTATGCTTCTTATTTTGATACTCTTACTTTGCTTTTTTTTATTCAAATGCTTCGTAACACCTCATTATTAATTTTTTTTTGCACATATAAGATTAAGGTCTGAATTTACTATAACCATTATTTTTAGAGGATTTAAAAATATTTCCCATAGAATTATTTAAATTTTTTGATTATCATTATCAAAAATTATCATTACCGCAACTTGATATTACATTAAATATATGCATTTACAAACTCATGTTTTGGTAATGAGAACTAAAAAGTTGTCTAGGTACTATGACAAACAAAATTTCAACTTTTATCTGGATAGAAAAAATAAGAACAGCTTACCTGGTAGCCATCTTGAGTTTCACAGTCAATTATGTCCCTTCAAACTATTTTTTTTAAATGTTAGTTCCTTGAGAGCATAAACAATGATTGAAAATTGTTGCGGAGGATGAGAAAAATTTCTTGGACACGTTTATATTCCTTATTATTGTCTCTACATTTACCAATGATCACCAAATACCACATGTTTATTTTCATAGTATAACATGCACTGAAGCTTTTTTATTTTTTAGATTTTTTAATTATAAATATTTCCATGTCATAGAACCCAAATCCAGTCATGGACATGTTGCGGTAATGAAAATGTTCCCCTTAAATGTGGAAAAAACAACAAAATTGGTGTGTATGTCGTTTGAAATCATGTGCAAAACCGTACATGAAGAGATGTTTGTAACTTTCTTATTTTGATAGTCTTACTTTGCATTTACTTTTTTATCAAAATGTTTTATGACACCTCATAAGTCTAATTTCATGAGAATCACCCACTCGGGTCGCCGAAAGTGCGAAAGCACCACATGTCGGATATACTGTATATGTTTATTTATTTGTGGTCAAAATGGCCACAGAAGCATTACTTTCATCCAAAGCAACTTATTCAAGGTATACTTTTTATCAGTATGAGTGTTTACTAGGAATTATCGAACCCATAACGTTTTGCACTGCTACTGCAATGCTCTACCAACTGAGCTATGGGAAAACTGCAGAAGCGTTGTGCATTTGGGAATACATATTGACAATTTCACGTTTTGGTGAACTACTACTTTAATATTTGATTATTTTTGCTTCCCGGTTAAATCTCTCATCTTTTTTTTTCAACAACCGCATTCATGAATCTCTCCAGGGTCAGCCGCATAATGGACATATGCACGCACACAAGCCTACTTTCGGCGAGCTCAGGTGTTAAATCATGTCAACCTTCATCGTGTTCGCAGCTGAGCTTACAGTTCACAGATTCAGAGATGAGCCATCTTCACCAGATCACCCTTCACTTGTCTACACCACGCACGGCCATGAATCAAAACGTTGCTTTGAATATTTCATATACTGTAAAGGCCGACAGGAGGGCAAAATGTGAACGTATATGAACTGGCTCTGGTGACCATCTGAAATCTGTGTTTTGCGTTTTTACTCTGTGAATGTTTGTCAGGTAAACTGAAAAAGATCTCTCTGTCTGTCAGCAGCTTGGAGAGAATAAGGCTCCGAATCCAATAACAACGGTGGCCATGCCTGTGTTTAGCACCAGGAATGAGACGGTGAGGCCACAGTATAGTACAGTAATATACATTACAGTACAAATATCATACGCCTATGGTTATGGTAACATTTTACAGTATGGTTGTATTTGTTAACATTAGTTAATGCATTAGCTAACATGAACTGTCATCGATGAATACTTCAACAGTATTATCTTAGTTCATGTTGATTTCGTCATTTACTAAAACATTATTTAACTCTTTCCCTGCCAGCGTTTTAAAAAATGTTGCCAGCCAGTGCCAGCATTTTTAAGTTTTACACAAAACACACATTACAATATATTAAATGAAAGAACAGATTGTCTGCTTTAAACAAAAAATCTGTTTTATCCTACCTTTATTTGTTATCTTTTTATTACCTCTCAAATATGGGTAGGTTTCTTCAAAAATACAAAATTTTGAGCAAAAAGCTCAAGAGATTATTGCTTTTTTGTTAAGGACTTTTGATAGAGATCAGATTTAGAGCAGTGATCAAAACATGCAAGGAGTTTGAACTGTTTTCCCTAAGGGGAAACTTTTGGGTTTTATAAGTTGGGTAAGAGCACTACCTAGTGGATAATAGCGGAAACATGGATTGCCATAAAAACTCGTCATTGGCAAGGAAATGTTTTTCTCTTAATTGACAAGTTAACTCGTCAATGGCGGGGAAAGAGTTAAAGTTCACATATGCATTGTGTGTAACCAGACATAGCAATGGTGTGTCTGAAATTGCCAAAAGTAGCATCTATTTACATTTATATCTATGGTCAGAGCATGTGAAAAAAATAGTTCATTGAAATCTGGCTCCCCTTGTGATGTCAGCAGGAGATCTTATTATAATAATACCGCCCATTAATCTGTACTATCCAACCATGGCACTGCCATTAAGTGCAGTAAGAGAAAGAGAGAGATTAAATAATTGACAGCGCAATTGAGTTTCAATTTCAACCAACCACCATCATGGCGATCAGTGTTTGCATAAGCTCATTTGCATTTTAAAGGACACACCCAATGCTATTATGATGATGCTCAAAGATTAGTTTTAAAGTAAAACCACAGTTTTTCAATATTTTACTATGTTCCTCAACTTAGACAAATTAATACATACTTAATCTTTGCACAGCGCATTGTGAATGTGTTAGCATTTAGCCTAGCCCCATTCATATGGCTCCAAACAGGGATGAATTTTGAAGCCACCAAACACTTTCATGTTTTCCCTATTTAAAGACTGTTACATGAGTAGTTACACGAGTAAGTATGGTGGCACAAAATAAAACTTTTGTTTGGATCCTAAGGAATGAATGGGGCTAGGCTAAATGCTAACACATTCAAGAAGCGCTGTACAAAGATTAAAAGTGCACGCATTGAAAAAAGATAAGTATGTATTAATTCATCTAAGTTGAGGTAGTTATAGTAAAATATTAAAAAACTGTGTTTTTTTCTTTAAGTGATACAGGGGAACTTTAACTAACAGAAATGCAGAAAAGCCATATTGCTCATTGTTAGTTTGTGTTATCTCAAGGATTTATCAATGTTAACAAATACCACCTTATTGTAAAGTGTATAAAGTGTTACAATAAGTTGGCAGATTTTCTCTCTACTTAAAATATTTGTTTCATGTTATTTGTATGCATATGCAATTATAATTCATCTTTTAAAGGGGCCATGGCATGAAAATCTGACTTTTTCCATGTTTAAGTGCTAAGATTGGGTCCCCAGTGCTTCTAACAACCTAGAAAATGTGAAAAAGATCAACCCAGTAACTTAGTTTTGGTAAACCATACTCTGCAAGCAAATGAAAAATAGGTCGTTGAAATTTGGCTCTCTTTATGATGTCATAAGAAGCTCTTATTATAATAATACCGCCCCTTAATCTGATCTATCCAACCACAGCACTGCCATTTAGTGCAGAGAAAAGCACAATTGAGTTTTAATTGTTTCATCATTGTGATCAGTGTTTGAATTTCATCAGCTCATTTGCATTTTAAAGGACACACCCAAAGCGGCACATTTTTGCATACACCTACAAAGTGGCAATTTTAACATGCTATCATAAATTATTTATATGGTATTTTGAGCTAAAACTTCACATATGTGCTCTGGGGACACCAAAGATTTATTTCACATCTTAAAAAAGTCTTGTGCCATGGCCCCTTTAAAACTAATTTCAAACCTTTCTAGTCACTGAATGTTTTTTTATTATCATGAGAAATTTAAATTTAGTCAAGTGCATCAAGTTTTTAAGTGCTTTATTGACTTTTATAGATACTATATTAATACATAGGGTCTGTTCAAGTGTAAAAAATGAACATGTACGCTTCACATATGAATGGATACGAATGCCAATAAAATCACACAAACGGAAAGCGGACGAAAGCATTCAGTGAAAAAATTTAAATGATCTTCCCACAGAAAAACCAAGGCATCCTGCTGGGCGTCGTGGGCACTGACATCCCCATTCAAGAGTTAATGAAAACCATACCAAAACACAAGGTAAGACATTATTAGCACACCGTATATCTTGCATGAATGTAAAATCAATTCTAATCTCTTAGTTTTTACACTTTCTGTGTCTTTTAAGGAGTTGAGGTGATGCTATCAATGTTGAAATCTTATCTTCTTTTCTCCAGCTAGGAATACACGGATACGCTTTCGCCATCACTAATAACGGTTACATCTTGACACATCCTGACCTGAGGCCGCTGGTAAGCAATGATATCTTATTTTGGGGCGATAAAAGAACAGATGAGCCTTATATTAGCACTGTAAATTCAAACATTACATTAAATATAATAAAATATAATCAGAAAGCTACACTAGTAGAAATTGATAACTCAGCACATCCATACCCGAAATTAAACAACTACAACTGCAGGTAAACTCCACCGACATGCATTGTGTGCTTGTGAGGGCGCTGGTGGGACGCTGTGGTGCATCATGGGAGTTGTAGTTTTTTGTAATCCCAACCCTTTTCCTCTGATATATTGCATGCAGGAGTAAAAGCCCATTCATGTGCCTGCCAGGGCTGATCAGAGCACAGAGGTAACTCACCCTTCACAGGGACACCCCTCACCCCGCTCGCGTGACCGTGTGTCTCTGTCTGTCGTGAACTGTCGTGTTGGTGGTGTACTCGTCGTAACGTGCCTCCAGTGCTGCTGTGTATTAGTTTGTGTTTGCGTAGCGGTGGTGTGCATTAGTCGAGGCTGCGATAAACCATTCTGAGTGTTTGTTTAACAGTTCAGAGTGTATTTATTGTATAGATCACACTAACTCTGTGTTACTGAGCAGTGCTAAAGGGATGGGGTTTATTCTTACTGAATGAACTGTATTAAATGCAATGATAAGGTTGGACTGATCTGTACACTCTTCAAAATAAAGGTGAGGAAACTTTAAAGCACCTTTATTTTTAAGAATGTACTGGACTGAGTAACATTATTATTTAACTTTTTTGCCAAATTTAGGCTTTGTTCCAAGCTATAGTGAGCTGACCATCTAGGGAAAGTGCATCTGAAAGTTTTTAAAGTCAATCCATGCATAATTTCAGAATTATGCTGCCAAAAAATAAATGAAAGACAATGAAACACATACAGGGAAGTAGTGTCACAAACGGATTTTAATTTCTGACTCAATTTTAAATCGATCACATGTATCCGTCATGGATAAGACAATCCCAAATGTATTGCAACAAATGGAGTAAGTTTTTTAGAATTTTTAGTATTCAAAATCATTGATGAGATAGTTATGTTAAATTAAAAAATACTCACCCAAATGCTGTGATAAATTACACTATATTTTAGTACTGAAAATCATTTATGTGAGTCAAATTGAAAACTATTTTATAACTTTGTGTGTACAATTTAGTTAGAAAATCCTTAGTTTTATTTTAAAAATCTTTTATTAAATAGATAGGTAAAAAAAATGATTTTACAAAATTTTGTGTGTGGAATTTTGTGTGTTATTTTTAAATAAATAAAAAAGTAATTGATCGTATTAAAATCATGTTATGTGTATAATATTTTTTATAAATTAAAATAAAAAGTACTTGTTTAGTGTTTCAAATAATTTATGAAATATAGATGATTTGTATAATATAAAAAATATTTTACCAATTTTTGTGTGCTATGATTTAAAAAAAAAAATTAATTACACTAAAAGTATTTTTTAGTACTGAAAAATATTTATGTGAGTTAAGTCAAATTGAAAACTATTTTATAACTTTGTGTGTACAATTTAGTTAGAAAATCCTTAGTTTTATTTTGAAAATCTTTTATTAAATAGATTTTACAAAATTTTGTGTGTGGAATTTTGTGTGTTATTTTTTAAATAAATAAAAAAAGTAATTGGTTGATTAAAATCATGTTATGTGTACAATATTTTTTATAAATTAAAATAAAAAGTAATTTTTTAGTGTTTCAAATAATTTATGAGATATAGATGAGTTGCATAATATAAATTTTTACTAATTTTTGTGTGCTATGATTTAAAAAAAAAAACACTAAAAGTATTTTTTAGTACTGAAAAACATTTATGTGAGTTAAGTCAAATTGAAAACTATTTTACAACTTTGTGTGTATGATTTAGTTATTGTTTTAAAAATAAATAAAAATAAAAAGTAATTTTGAGTATGGAAAATCCTTTTGAGATAGTTAGGTAACATAAAATAAAAAGATTTTACTCCATTTTGTGTGTGCTATGTATTTTTTTAATAAATAAAAATAAAAAGTAATTTTTAGTATTAAAATTTTCGAGAATAATTAATATTATAATATTGTTCTGCGTACAATATTTTTTATAAATTAAAATAAATATTATTTTTTAGTGTTTCAAATAATTTATGAGATATAGATGAGTAACATAATAGTAAAAACTATTTTACCAATTTTTGTGAGTGATTTATATTTAATTATTATTTAAAATAAAATAAATTTAATTTCTTAGCCTGACATAATCTGTAGTATGTACTGTAACTAGTTTAGCTGATTATTATTTAGCTGGCTTTTAGTGCAAATAGTTGCCTATGGAGACCATTTTGGTTGTGGGTGGACTAGGATACTGTCGAATAATGCATATGTAGACAGTATTGAACAGGGCAGCTCACTAAGTTTTGGAACAGAGAAATCAAATGACTTCATAAACCAATCTGGGTTAATACCATAAAAATTATTATTTTATTAAGTAAAAAGTTTAAAATTAATCAAATTAATTTGTCACAACACAACCCAATGTTTCTCATTCCTGCTTGTGGAATCCCAGTTCATATTTTGGATATTTATCTTTTTGAACACACCAGATTCAACTCATCTGCATTTTCCTTTGTGTCTCATTCCTTGAATTGGCTCTTATCGGATTAGACATTAAAACTTTACACCGCTGGTAGGAAACCCGGAGGGCAGGATTGAGAAACAGTGTCTACCAAACACACACAGAGAGGCTAATGGCCTATATCACCACATATGTTTCTGTCTCCATCATGTTAAACGTATGATCCCAGTATCTGATTCTGACTCCGTTGATGTCCTCTAAAGCCCCTTCTGTCCTCTGTGTGTCTTTTCCTGCAGTACCAGGAAGGCCAGAAAAGGAAGAAACCCAGTTACAGCAGCGTGGACCTGTCGGAGGTGGAATGGGAAGACACAGAGGATGTTGTATGGATCAGTTTCTACATTTATATTTATGCATTTATTCAGTCAACATGTTTATTCAAAACTATTCACAGTCCATTTAAGGCATACATGCATTTTCCATGCACGCTTATCCATATAAGTATTTCCTGCAAATCATGTGCTAGCTTCATGTTCGTGCAGCTATTGTATTTCCCTGCTACAGCGCCCCTTGTAGCAACCTTGAGAATTCGTACAGTGAATTTTATGAGTTGGCAAATTCGTATGTACCTGCATATCACAATTATCATAAAAAATAAAACCCCACCCCTAACCCCAAAGTTACAGGGGTGAACGCAGAAATGTGATCATATGAATTATTAATATGTATGAAATAGCTTTGGAATAACATGGTGAATTGTATTGATGCATTTTTTTTAAATGTGTGTTAAATACAGCATTGAAGTAATTAATAAACGCTACTTTAATTTCATAAATGTGTTTATTTGTAGCTGCGCACAGCAATGGTGAACAGACGAACTGGAACTTTCTCAATGGAAGTGAAAAGAACTGTAGACAAAGGGGTAACTTTTTATATTTGTCTGAAAAGTAGTGAAACTCACATGAAACTATCTTGACTGATCGATTTGTTTCCTTCAGAAACGTGTGTTGACAATGCACAATGATTATTACTACACCGATATCAAAGGAACTCCATTTAGGTATGTGATCTATCAAGTCTGAGATGATTACAAAAGTTATATTCATATGTTATCTTATAAATATTAGATTACATTTGACAGACTGCTAAATAAAATAATGAGAAGATGAATGTAAACTTTTGAATAATGTTACCTGTATGTGTTTATAGTGTAGGTGTGGCTCTATCTCGTGGACATGGCAAATACTTCTTCAAAGGCAACGTATCACTGGAAGCAGGTGAGGATTAGATTTTTTTGCAGAATTTATAAAAATAAAAACCAAAGCAAACAGACAAGTGCAAGATAAAATATAGATGATCCTTAATTCTTCCACTATGTGATATCTCTCACTTTTCAAAGTCTCTCTCTCATTTTTTCTTTTGCTCTCTCTGTCAATCTTTTACGCTCACATCTGCTCACAAACAGCTCTGAAGTGTTTGCAGTTTCTCTGTAATCCTCTCTAATCTCTTATCCACATGTTTTAGGCCTGCATGACTTGGAGCAACCGGATGTTGCCCTTGCTGATGAATGGTAAGGAGCTATCATAACATTATTAACATTCAAAATACAGCACAGCACTGACAGCAAGTGATATTCTGACCGTACACTGTCAGAATAAATGATCGAAAGATGTTCCCTGAGCTGTCACTGGGGCGGAACCCTTTTAAAAAGTACAGTTTCGTACATATTGGTACTAAAAAGATACATATTGATACCAAATTTATGCATATCTGTACCTATATTACTATATATAGGACATTTTTAAAGGGTACTGCCACAGTCTACTGTATTTTTAATTACGCTAGTCAATATATGTTTTCCTTTCATTGTGTGTGTTTTGGCTTCAGGACGTACTGTAACACAGATGAACGCCATGAACACCGTCACCTCACACAAGTTCAGGCCATCAAAATTTACATGACCAGCCGTAGACCTCACCACAAATGTAAGCACTAGTGACCCAGTACACCTAAAACGTCTCCGTAAAGGGACAGTTCACCCAAAAATGAAAATTCTGTCATGACTTACTAATTCTCATGTTGTTTATTCTGATGAGCACGAAGGCAGATATCAGAAGCACCATTCGCTTCCATTTTATTCTTTTTTCCACTATTGATGTTAATGGTGCTTTTGGTCGGTTTTGTAACAAACATTCTTCAAAATATCTTCCTTTGTGTTCATCAGAACAACGAAATTTATGCAGGTTTGTAACAACATGTGAGTGAGTAAATGACGACTGGGTGAACTATCCCTTTAAGAGAATTAGCATTTTTGCTTTAGGAATGAATATTTGAGTCTAATCTGTTTAATAAAATGGCTGAGTCTCAAAAACCTCTTATAACCCCTCCTAACCCTTCCAGATGGGTAAAATCACATCAAATTTTCTCTTATCTTGAATATGTTTGTTTTACCTGAGAACGTATTACAGTATATTGCACAAGTATAATGGATTGTGAATAGCTTTTCGTATAGACTTATTATTATAGTTTTACAATCTGAATACATAGTCAGCACTTGCTGTCAGAACAGCATCATATTCATTTTTATCAGTCGACAGCAGTTAGCTAATTTAATACAGTATAAACTTTTTTGTACTGCAGTTTAGTGTCGTCCTTCATCTGGATCTTTAACCTTGCTTACAAATGACGTTGGTTAAATACTGTCCTCATTAAAGGCAAAAAGTACAGAGGAGTGTGTAAATGTCTCCTCTGACTTTCTGTAGGTGACAGAGAGCTGATTCAGCAAGTTTTGTTTGATGCCGTGGTCACAGCACCTTTAGAGGCGTACTGGACTGGACTTGCCCTTAACAAATCTGAGTAAGTGTAAAAGACATCTTACCCGGTTAAATCAACAAACGTAGTATTGAAAGAGCCCTACTCTACAGTTTTTTATTTTCTTAAAGTTGTTTCATGTTTCTTTACATCATTGTTTTTTGTTTTTCTCATGATTATTATAGAAATTCTGATAAAGGGGTTGAAATCGCCTTCCTTGGTACCCGCACTGGACTTTCCAGAACCAACCTATTTGTCGTTCCAGAGCAGCTAACCAATAAGTGAGTGCGGATGCAAATGACAAACTAATGACATATTCTGATCACGTTGAACTGGAATTAAGAAGCTGCAATTCTAATGAAGTGATTTGATAAAAGAGTAAAATGTCCTCCATCTTCGCATCTATTTGCAGAGATTTTCTCACGGCTGAAGATAGAGAGGGCGTCTTTAACGCAGATCATTTTCCTCTGTGGTATAAGAGAGCCGCAGAGCAGGTGCCCGGCACCTTCGTTTATTCAATTCCTTTTGGTTCAGGTAAGACATTAAGGAAAATATCTGAAATTCGAACTGAAGTGCCATGCAACATTACAGTCAGCATTTTAATGATGTCATGCATTTACAAAAGATTTTAATAAAATCCTCATAATGACTCATTTTCACCAAATTTCTATGCATGATTATGTTTAAAAGTTGAACATGTGAATATAAATACTGTATGAGGAGCTCAGATAGGCCTACAAAAGTCGATAAACGGCACATCCTTCAAAAATAATGCACGTATTATACATTCATTAAATAATTTTACTTTAAATCAGCTTATTCCCGGCCTCAACCCATTCAGAAATACTGTTTTGTTGCCAAAAATATCGCAAGAGTCTGATAAAAAAGCTAATTTACAAGACAACATGTCAGACACATGGATGTTGTAGTCAGTTGCAAAAAAAAATTTTTTTTGAAAACACGAGCAACACACATGACACTCTGAACACTTGTTTTGAATTTGCGCCCCTCAGATGAGCAGTCATGAGCCGCCACTGCTCAGGACACCTAAAATTGAGACGTTAAAGGGACAGTTCACCCAAAAATGAAAATTCTGTCATCATTTACTCAATCTCATGTTGTTACAAATATGTAAAAATGTATTTTTCGGAAGATATTTTGAGGAATTTTGTAACCAAACCGAACAAAAGCACCATTGACTTCCATAGTATTCTTTTTTCTACCATGGAAGTCAATGGTGCTTCTGATTGGTTTGGTTCAAAACCCTCAAAGTGCGTCTGAGATGTTGTAAATGTCAGCGTCGTTTGACTTGCTGCAGACATCACCATGAAGCTGGGATGTTGTAGTCAGTTGCAAGGGTGTTGTTAGGTTGTAGTTTGTTGGCTGCAGATGCGAACCTATCAGACTTAGGACACCTAAAATTGAGACGTTAAAGGGGTAGTTCACCCAAAAATGAAAATTCTGTCATCATTTACTCACTCTCATGTTGTTACAAATATGTAAAAATTTCTTTATTCGGAAGATATTTTGAGGAATTTTGTAACCAAACCGGACAGAAGCACCATTGACTTCCATAGTATTCTTTTTTCTACCATGGAAGTCAATGGTGCTTCTGATCGGTTTGGTTCAAAACCCTCAAAGTGCGTCTGAGATGTTGTAAATGTCAGCGGTGTTTGACTTGCAGAAAACATCACCATGATGCTGGGATGTTGTAGTCAGTTGCAAGGGTGTTGTTAAGTTTTAGTTTTTTGGCTGCAGATGCGAACATATCGGGCTCAGCACACCTAAAATTGAAATGTTAAAGGGATAGTTCACCCAAAAATGAAAATTGTGTCATGTTGTTACAAATATGTACAAATTTCTTAATTCTGATAAACACAAAAGAAGATATTTTGAGGAATGTTTGTAATCACACCAATCAGAAGCACCATTGACTTCCATAGTATTCTTTGTTCTACCATGAAAGTCAATGGTGCTTCTAAAGGGTTTGGTTCTAAACCCTCAAAGTGCGTCTGACATGTTGTAAATGTCGGTAGTGTTTGACTTGCTGCAGACATCACCATGAAGCTGGGATGTTGTAGTCAGTTGCAAGGGTGTTGTTAGGTTGTAGTTTGTTGGCTGCAGATGCGAACCTATCAGACTTAGGACACTTAGGAAATGAGACGTTAAAGGGCTAGTTCACCCAAAAATGAAAATTCTGTCATCATTTACTCACTCTCATGTTGTTACAAATATGTAAAAATTTCTTTATTCTGATGAGCAAAAAAAGAAGATATTTTGAGAAATGTTTGTAACCAAACCTAACAGAAGCACCATTGACTTCCATAGTATTCTTTTTTCTTCAAAAAGTCAATGGTGCTTCTGATCAATTTGGTTCAAAACCCTCAAAGTGCATCTGACATGTTGTAAATGTCAGTGATGTTTGACTTGCAGCAGACATCACCCTAATTCGATGTTGTAGTCGGTTGCAAGGGTGTTGTTAGGTTGTAGTTTGTTGGCTGCAGATGTGAACCTATCAGACTTAGGACACCTAAAATTAAAACGTTAAAGGGATAGGTCACCCAAAAATGAAAATTCTGTCATAATTTACTCACTCTCATCTTGTTACAAATACTTTCTTAATTCTGATGAACACAAAAGAAGATATTTTGAGGAATGTTTGTAACCAAACTGAACAGAGGCACCATTGACTTCCATAGTATTCTTTTTCCATGGAAGTCAATGGTGCTTCTGATTGTTTGGTTCAAAACCCTCAAAGTGCGTCTGACATGTTGTAAATGTCGGTGGTGTTTGACTTGCAGCAGCATCACCATGATGCTGTAGTCGTTTGCAATGGTGTTGTTAGGTTGTAGTTTGTTGGACCAATTTAAAAGAGCATCCCTGTACAGCATGTTTGAACCCTCCTTTATCTTATGATATCACTGAGAAAATTAACAGCACACTTTTCCATTTGAGGTATCATTTATGTGTGGAACAAGTTATGCACCAAAGTTTTAAAACAAACCTCTTAACCTAAGTTGAACAATAGAAACAGTGATGGATGCGTTGGCGAGCATCTTTAATCACCACAATAATGTGGTGTTAAAAAACGCTGATGTCTCATTTTGAACAACCTCCAGTAATAAGTAGCTCAATCACGTCTTTTCTGATAACACACAGCACATTGCTTTGTGTAGATCATCATTAGCTTAAGCATATTTGAGGTGAATCTTAAGAGCTGGAGTTTAATGACACATCAGTAAATGTTGATGTGATGAAAGCTGGATGTTGTTGATGATTAAATAGTGTGTCTGTATGAATCGAGCGCCTGCGGTGTGTTACTATAGCTGCACTGTACTGCTTTCCTCACGCACCCTGCTTGCTTATCTGTCTTTCCTTCGCCTGTAATTAATGTGCCCTACTTTTATATTCACACTATCTTTGTGAGTATGAGTATGTGTGTGTGTTTGAGAGCATCTGTGTATTTGTGTATGTGGAAGTATGTGTGCCTTGTTTATGTGCATGTGTCTTGTGTTTTAGTGCCTATGTGTGTGTGCGTCTGTGTATGGACAGACAGATCCCACTCGATGTCTCTTAGTGTCCTTATCATAAAGACAGCATTGATGTCGCATATTTTCATATATGCTTATATTTTTATAAATTATCTTATAAAAGTGTTTCTTTCAATTCATGCTGCTTTTTGATGTGAATATGCAAACTAAACATCTTTATGGCTTTATGCTTGTAAATATATATGCAGATATATGGCGCCATCTGGTGGTTGTAAGAAAATATACACATAACTCAATGTAGTGGATCTTTTGGATATCAATTGACAATCTAAGACAGTATTGCATATTTGATTTGTGTGACTATCAGATGCTTATCAAAAGGTAAATTTGTGTTATTTTTTTAAGGGGGAGAAAACAAAAGTATTGTTTTGGCCAGCACTGCTATCCAGCTGCTTGATGACAGAAAGTCTCCTATAGTGGCAGGTACGCCGCTTTTTAATGCAAAGCAATAAAAATATACATTATAATAGCATATAAATATATTCTTGGTCAAAATAGATTTGAATTACACTGAACACAGTTAAATGTCATTATACCTAATGTGTTTTTTATGATATTGAAGCTGTGGGGATTCAAATGAAGCTGGAATTCTTTCAGAGAAAATTTTGGACCGCCAGTCGACAGGTAAGCACTGAAACATGCCCTCATATAAAGTATATAAATGTTTATACTCATATTTATGAAATGGTGCATAAGTTAAGTAAGGATGTAAGGGTGCTTTACTGTAGGCTATGTAAATGTTATTAATGTATCGAGACATATCTGTGCACACAGTGTAATGCTCTGGATGGCAAATGCATCATCAGTTGTGATAATGAGGTAAATGATATTCTCGTTTTCTCTCCCTTTGGCCATGTTTCAATGATCAAGCTCATATTCAACACTCATTCATTATACAGTGAGCATTTTGAACGTGACATGGTTATACGATCAGCATGCATTTTCTTTTTTTACATGGTACAGCAAGTAAACCCCAAAGATCCAGTAACCCCTATAAAATAATATTAGGAACATGCTTTAAATGTGTTGCATTTATTTAACATTGTTTCAACTGTACTGCAATCAAAGTAACATTTGGTTTTGAGCATTATAAACACGTATGTTATATAATAGTGTTGCATTGAATTGCACATAATGTCCAGATTCAGTGCATTACATGTAAGACATTTACAGTATGCTTATGTTTACTTTAAGATGCAATAATCCCAACATCATATGCAATGCACCTAAATGCATTAACATAGACATGTGCGATACCTTTGATATGTGTGCAACAAAGATTATTTTATCATTACCTTTTTATTATATTGTTATATGTACCATCATTTTATACTTCATACTGTAATATAATATTTATTATTTTCTTAAAATAAATTATTTATTTATTTTATTTATTATTTTATTTATATATGTAGTAGTGCTGGGCAAAGATTAATCGCAATTAATCGCATACAAAATAAAAGTTTTTTTTTTTTTTGCATAATATATGTAAGTGTACTGTGTGTAATTATTATGTATATTTAACCACACACATACATATATTCATTGCAGAATTTTGTTATTTATATATATTTATATTTTTTTATTTATAAATAAATATATATGCATGTAAATGTTTCTTAAATATATACATGAATGTGTGTGTATTTATATATACATAATATTTAAACACAGCACACACTCACATATTATGCCAATAATCACTTTTATTTTGTATGCGATTAAATCTCAATTAATCTTTGCCCAGCATAAATATGTAAATTGTCATGGCACTGTCATAAAGTAGCAAATGTAATTTTTTTTTTTTTTGGACGCAGTAATAAAACTCTATCTTCTGAATCTTCGCCTTATAGGACATTAAGTGTTATCTCATAGACAACAATGGCTTCATTCTGGTCTCCGAAGACGTTTCTCAGGTAAGATATATAAGAACATTATTATGGTTCTGTTATAAAAGACCAAGTTGAGTAAAATCATTCAGCTTAAACGTCAGATAGGACATCAGCTGTAATTGTGTTGTGTTTCTTACAGACAAATCTGTTCTTTGGAGAAGTGGAGGGAGCCATCATGAACAAACTTCTTCTCATGGGCTCATTTAAAAAGTCAGACACATCCAAATACATGATCTGTTTCACACTGTTCATATTTACAACCAGTAGATGGCATCATAGATTTACATGGATGTTTCTGCAGATTAATGACATTGATTGGACAGCATGCAACATGCATGTGTTAGTTTCTCCAGTTATCGTGTTTTCAGCTGTTTTTTTGATGCTAAAACTAAATACAATGCATAAAGCAAATGATAATTTAATGATTTTACCATCCAGTACCACTGTAAAGTATTTGCATTGCTATTCCTTATAAGCGTTGCCTAAAACGGGTATTCATAAAAGTGATGCTGACTCCATTTAAAAAAGTGGCCATAATTCGTGGTTTAGATATGTTAATCCTGTGTTAAGAAGTGTATAAAGCCTGATATATATTTCTGCTTTTGCTCTGGTTAGGATTACTTTATATGACTACCAGGCTCTATGTAAAGAGTATGCAGGCAGTAGTGACAGCGCCTACCATCTACTGGATGTGAGTACACACATTCACATCTATTATCACAATACTGTGTTTAACTTTTTATGGATACTGTATTTTGTCTTCACTGACACACTGCGCTTTCCTTTCCAGCCCTTTTCCACTGTGAAATGGCTTTTGACTGAACTTGTCATGTGAGTTAAAAGTTTTCCACTATAGGATCTTTATTCACAGCTATTGATGTTTGTCTCTGTGTGTTTCTAAGTAAGACGTGTGTCTTTATCACAGATTTCTGCTGGAGTTTAATCTGTATAGCTGGTGGAACTGTGGCTCTACAGTAAACGGTATTGTTATGAGCTCTTTCACCCATGTTTGCACAGATAATGGGGTGCATGAATGGTTATGCATGAAAATAAAATGGGCAGTTCTGGTTCTTCATTCTGATTGGTTGAAACGCGTTCTAAGCCGTGATAAAATACCCCGGTAAACCCACGGTTCAGACCGCATTACAGGAGTATCACTGCGCCACTGTTGCTGGGTACTGATTTATGAAAATAAACACCACACTCTTTAATCATATTTTTTATTTTTATACAGTTGCACAATTAAAGGAATAGTCTACTCATTTTCAATATTAAAATATGTTATTACCTTAACTAAGAATTGTTGATACATCCCTCTATCATCTGTGTGCGTGCACGTAAGCGCTGGAGCGCGCTGCGACGCTTCGATAGCATTTAGCTTAGCCCCATTCATTCAATGGTACCATTTAGAGATAAAGTTAGAAGTGACCAAACACATCAACGTTTTTCCTATTTAAGACGAGTAGTTATACGAGCAAGTTTGGTGGTACAAAATAAAACGTAGCGCTTTTCTAAGCGGATTTAAAAGAGTAACTATATTTTATGGCGTAATAGCACTTTTGGGAGTACTTGGACTCGCCTGAAAAGTCCGCTCCCCTTCTCACTCTCATAATGGGAGAGGGAGGGTGTTACTGCGCCGAGTCAAAGTACTCCCAAAAGTGCTATTACGCCATAAAATATAGTTCCTCTTTTAAATCCGCTTAGAAAAGCGCTACGTTTTATTTTGTACCACCAAACTTGCTCGTATAACTACTCGTCTTAAATAGGAAAAACGTTGATGTGTTTGGTCACTTCTAACTTTATCTCTAAATGTTACAATTGAATGAATGGGGCTAAGCTAAATGCTATCGAAGCGTCGCAGCGCGCTCCAACGCTTACGTGCACGCACACAGATGATAGAGGGATGTATCAACAGTGCTTAGTTAAGGTAATAACATATTTTAATATTGAAAATGAGTAGACTATTTCTTTAATGGAGATATCCAGATAAATGTCAATAAATATTGTTGAGTCATCTCATCAATAAAGATAAAACTATCTCTGAGGAGTTTCTAACTGAATTTCATATTTCCACTATCCACTGGGTGGCGATCTTACCCAACTTAAACACTGACGCATTCACTCAACACAGGCTATGAATCTGATCTTTTACAAAAGTTATTCACATAAATGGAATTATCTCCACTTTTAGCTAAAAAATTAGAGAGGTGATAAGAGAACAAATGAAGGTAGGATGAAACTTTTTTTTTTTTTTTTTGAAAGCGGATAGTCTGTTCTTTCATTTGATATTTTATGTTTATTTAAAGAAGATAATTTTTCTGCAAGGCATTAAACTAAAACTGGATGGCAACTTAAAAAAAACGCTGACGGGGAAAGAGTTCAGCATGCTTCCAATCATATTTGATCATCACTTCAACAGTTGCACGATATAAATGTTAATGTATAAATTAAATTAGATAAATGTTGATTTATAAAATAAACACCACAGTCTTAAATCATATTTTCATTGTGTCTTTGCTGCGTCTGTGTTGGTTGGGAACTTATGCGCTCTGTTTCAGTCACACTTGATTCTGAGGAACTACTTTGTATAACTAATATAATTATAACTTATTTGTGTTTTATTTTATAAAATCCTGCTAACATTATGCATATGAAGTAACCGTTTTATAAACACAATAACCCCCGCGAAGCAGTGGGGTTACAGTGCATTTTATAACAACGTCCCTTAGCTGTTATAAAATGCATGGTAACCCACTGGCTTATTGCTTTAATGTAAATGATCAGGACAACATATAATGAAGGAATAATAACCCGATACATCTAAATTCTGTATGCACCAACATAGTCTGGTATGCACATAACAGATTTTCATTTCATTACTCCCCAATATCTTGATGGTCCTTAAATGTCTTTTTCTTTCCATTAAGAGGCAGAATTTAGCCTGGACATCTTTAGAATTTGTCTGATATACATTTACATTACATTTATGCATTTGGAGAAGCTTTTATCTAAAGCGACATTCAGTGCATTATAACGTTACATTGACATTTTTATCAGTATGTACTCTGGGTTCAATATTATGATTTTTTAAAGAGAAAGTATGTGTTTATTTGTTCAGCTCAGAGATCTCAGAGGACGATGATGGTTCCATGTGACACCGAATATCCAGCATTTGTGTCTGAACGCACCATCAAAGAGACCACGGGCAACATTGACTGTGATGGCTGTATACGGTGAGCATGTTTGTGTATTTATGATGTGTGTATGGTTATTTATATAAGTGAACATTTTTCATGATTTATGCATCATTCTTAATCAAAAATATGTATTAATTAATCTGATGTCAGTTGTAACAGTCAGTTAGTAACACCATTGCACATTGCATGTTATGTTCTTAAAGTGTGAATAAAAAAGTAGCCTAAATATTTGTTACTTCCTCTGTGAAAAATGCGCTTTCAAATTTAGCCTGCACCACTTTAGTACTAGCTGAAATGTTCTGGCTATATACACATATAAATAGTCAAAATGTCTGACACTTAACCTTGTGAAACCAAATTGTCTCGCCTACACTTTTCTGATTATATCTCTTTCTGGTATCATTGGCTTTCAACAAGATCATTTCACATAGAGCCGAGAATATGTTTATAGAACGTACTGACCCCATTAAATAAAGCTACACATGCTAGTGCTGTATTTATAAATGAAACTATTAACACTTTCCATTACGTTATGCATTAGCTAGCATTAAAAAAAATTTTTTTTAAAGCATAATTAATTTAAACGTTAGTTAATACAAATTTATGTGTTTATTTATGTGCATTACCTAATGTTAGCATGCAACTTAATAATTTTTTTAAATATGTATTAGTAAATGCTGAAATTAACATGAACTAAAATTAATAAATGCTGTGGAATTATGGTTAGTTTGTGTTAACTAATGTTAACAAATAGAACCCAAATTTAAGTGTTGTGAATATTTAGATAAAGATTTTCAAACTTTAATTAAATTAAACTTAATTTTAAAGATGTTAAGATTTTAATTTTAGTTTACCAATGTAGTCATGTTTTAGTGATGTTTTGTGTTCTGGGCTTGTGTGTATCTATTTTAAATATCTTCTTTATTTTTTTCTTATTTTTAGCACATTTGTCATACAGCAAATTCCCAGCAGTAATCTGTTTATGGTGGTTGTTGAGAATAAATGTGACTGTAGCTCCGCCCCTCCAGTTACCATGGAACCCATTGAAATCATTTATATCCTTTTATTATAAGCTGGTAAAACAGATACAAATGACACTTTTGTGTCAGCTTGTGTGCATGAATACCGAACTTGGACATTTTAACATGCAAGTATTTATGTAAACATAAGCCTTGACCTTTGAGCACATAATGAGTCTCTGAAGTGTGACAGACTGAAGTTTCAGAAAGACCGCAGACGTCCACAGTCCTGTCACCCTTTCCATCCGCAGGTACAAAGTGTGTCTGAATGTGTTGTGTTGTACGGTAAACATATATATTATATATAACACTATATAACAAATAAGATAAATAAGGCATCACACACACAATATGCATGTGCAAAAACGGGAATATGATGTTTTATATAATTTTAAAAACCTTTTTTGTGAGCAATGACATATGCTACTCTGATATTGTAAAAATTGTTGTTCATATGCTGGAAACATTACATTACATCAGATCTGACTTGAAAGAAATCTGACAAGGTTTCCATGATGATGGATCACAATTCATAAGAAGTGTTGAACACAAGTTTGAAAGTAGGGCAAAACTTGGAAAACTGCAGGAGCTTTTGAGTTTCAGATTTAAGTGATAAACGTTTTGTAAATGGAAACACTTTTTTCACACTTCTTAAAATTTTAAGGCTCTTGCAAGGCCTTAAAGGATTAATCCTTTTTCTTAAAAAAAATCCTGATAATTTACTCCCCACCAATTTTGATGTCTTTCTTTGTTCAGTCGAGAGAAAATTATGTTTTTCAGGAAAACATTCCAATACTTTTCTCATTTTGGACTTTAATGGACCCCAACACTTAAAGGAATAGTCTACTCATTTTCAATATTACCTAAGAATTGTTGATACATCCCTCTATCATCTGTGTGCGTGCACGTAAGTGCTGGAGCACGCTGCGACGCTTTGATAGCATTTAGCTTAGCCCCATTCATTCAATGCTGCCATTTGGAGATGAAGTTGGAGGTGACCAGACACATCGACGTTTTTCCTATTTGGGACGAGTGGTTGTGCGAGCGAGTTTGGTGGTACAGGGTGAAACGTGGCGCTTTTCTGGGCGGATTTGGAGGAGTGGCTGTGTTTTGTGGCGTGGTGGCGCTTTTGGGAGTGCTTCGACTCGGCGCAGTAACACCCTCCCTCTCCCATTATGAGAGTGAGAAGGGGAGCGGACTTTTCAGGCGGGTCGAAGTACTCCCAGGGGTGCTATTACGCCATAAAATGTAGTTCCTCTTTTGAATCCGCTTGGAGGGGCGCTGCGTTTTGTTTTGTACCACCAAACTTGCTCGTGTGGCTGCTCGTCTTGAATGGGGGGGGCGTTGATGTGTTTGGTCACTTCTGGCTTTGTCTCTGGATGGTACCATTGAATGAATGGGGCTAAGCTAAATGCTATCGAAGCGTCGCAGCGCGCTCCAACGCTTACGTGCACGCACACAGATGATAGAGGGATGTATCAACTCTTCTTAGTTAAGGTAATAACATATTTTAATATTGAAAATGAGTAGACTATTCCTTTAACAGTTTTAATGCAGTTTAAAATTGCAGTTTCAAAGGACTCTAAACGATCCCAAACGAGGCATAAGGGTCTTATCTAGCGAAACAAATGTCATTTTTGGCAAGAAAAATAAAAAGTATGCACTTTTAAACCACAACTTCTCATCTTCCTCCGGCTGTGTGACGCACCAGTGCGACCTCACGTAATTGTGTAATGACATTGAAAGGTTGCATGTTACATATATGAAACGCACATTTGCGGACCATTTTAAACCATAAACTGACACAGAGACATATTTTTTATTTTTCTTGCCAAAAATGACAATCGTTTCTCTCATTTGGGATAGTATAGAGTCCTTTGAAACTCTGTTGAAACTGCAATTTTAAACTGCATTAAAACTGTTAAGTATTGGGGTCCATTAAAGTCCATAAAAATGAAAAAATCCTGGATTTTCTTCCTAAAAAAAAAACAATTTCTTTCTGATTGAACAAAGAAAGGCATCAACATTTTGTATAACATGGTGGTGAGTAAATTGTCTGGATTTTTTTTGAGAAAATTGACTAATCCTTTAACTTTTAAGACTTTTTAACATGTAGTACTGTCCCAGACAATTCTTGCAAACTCTGTAACTTTTCTTTTTTTCTTTAGGAGAACGCTGTGGAGTGTGGTTCAGCGAATACATTGAATTTTTCATTGGTGGCCATTATATTCCCTGTAGTGTCCTTTCTTATCAGCAGGTGACCTCTGACCCTGGCCTTGACCATTAGGCTTGTTTTACACCCGAATCAGAAAGCCATGCTTCTGCCAAACATGAAATCTCAGTCCACAGAGATCAAAATCATCTTTGTGATGTCTGAATTACTAAGCATAGATGATATTTATTGCCGTCAAAGACTGTGTTAGAATCTGTTGAGTGTTTTATTCTTACATATGGACAAGTGAATATATCTGGATATATTAGTGGCGCTGCAAGCCATCACAGCTAACCGCAGTCCATGTAGCTGTGTAGCTTTGAGAATTTCATACACAATTTAGTCTTAACCTGTCCTGTGTTAAGCACAGAGGATAACTGAGCAAAAATGTCATTCATGTCGGTATTATTTGCCTGCCTCCCAAATTTAATTTAAGCTCTGAAGATGCATGATGTAAAAAATAGAAATATTTCACATTGCTGTTTGTAAGAATAGCGAACATTGTCATCACATGATGAGATGTGGGTTCTTCACAAACTTTATAAGTTTTGCCTGCTTAAAGTATTTGGAAAATGACTTTTGACTGATTAATCCCTTTACATCAAAGGAAAGCCATGTTGTGTAAATAAAAACATATTTTCCATCAGTTTTCTTCTGTCATTTAATTCTATAGTGATCTGCAATGCACAATAACATGAGAACAAGCAATTTGCTGAAAATATATGCTGTTGTTTACTGATATTTTAGAGCAGGGGTTTTCAAAGTGGAAACAAGGGGCCTCATTTATAAAATGCTGTGTAAAAAACATCCTACATTTGATCCTACGATCATTTATCTAAAATGCGTACGTGTGATTCATAAACCGAACGTACGCGCAGAAAACACGCGTATCCCTTTCAAATCTATAAATCGCAAATGAACTTGAACTTGTGCGCGCAGCCGAGCAGTTTCAGATCTCCGCCTTTAAACGATGCGCAGTTAATGTCAGACATATAAAAGAGCGCTTATTAATGTTTAAACTCAATTTCAAACAGCAAGAATGGCTTATATTTCCAAAAACCTGCAGCAATCAGACAAGCAAAAGTGCGTACGTCTGCACAGACCCTGACGTGGCGCTAAGCACTTTTCCACGTCAAAGACAGTTTTTATAAATATGGACTTTGCCGTGGATTTTTGCCTACGCACACTTTACGATCAAATCTGTACGTACGCACGGTTTATAAATGAGGCCCAAGGTTTGTGAAATAATTTTTTATAAATTATATACTTGAATTGTATTTTTAATAAGAGGACATAGCCTACATACAAGAATCATGCCAGTTATGTAATTTGAACAAAACAACCCTCTTAAAAACACATAAGTTGAATCACTATGCAAAAATGTAAAAAAAATAGAAGAATTTGAAGGGGTCCTTGGATTTGTTCTCCACTGTAAGGGCACACTGACCACAAACTGTTTTAGATTGTATGTTGTATTTAGTACTCATTTAACGAACGAAAATTAAACCAGTATTTATAAAAGTTCAGTTTTGTTTCTAAACATGATAGTGCTACGAATTCATGAAGCGCTGCGCAGACCAATCGAAGTATGACATCAAAGTATCGCGAGAGCTATTTGAAAGTGTATGGAGGAGTGCAGTATCGCGATGGTTGATGGCATCGTTCTCAGCGCCGCATGAAATTTAACACACCATAGGCTACCATACGATTTTACAAGATTACATGCAAGGGTTGTGTTATAAGGAAGTAACGAAGAACCTCACATTCCAAGAAACCCCATTAAAGTTACATCGTGTGGAGAATCATCAGAAAACATGAAAACACAAGGTATGTGCTCTTTATTTTACTCTACTCAGCTGAACGCGTCTGCTGTGTGCACTCTTCTGATTAACGTTATCTCTGTCTGATTAACCTTCATGAATGTTTGTCAGCAAATAATACTTTACTGTTTAAACATTTAACAAATACGTGTCAGTGATGTAAATGAATTTAAACGAAGAATAATATAATAAAGTCTTGAGTGAAAGTCAGATAGCCAAACTGTAGATCTGATCTTCAGCTTTAACTGGGTTTGTCTGGGATGGTGCAGTAGAAGTGAAAAACATTCTGCATGATGGAAGAAAGAAAAAGATAAAAACAATGTAAGGTTTTTGTTAATAATGATGAACACTATTTGATTCTGTTTAAAGAAGTATAACAAAATGATACAATGTAGTGCTGTTGGTTAGTTGTATTTTGAGGTTTAATTACGCAAAATGTATGATAAGTTAATGCCCCCTGGCACCATCTCGTGCCCCCTATTTCGAAAAGCACGTAGGGTATTTTCACTTTAAGCTGTGAGAAGAGTAAGCATTTTCACACCAAAATGTTTACACACTTCTAAGTTAAATATTGCTATGTGTATTTGTGGCATGTTCATACATACTACCCCATTCTCTTCAGTATGTCCCTTCTTGTGTCCTGAATTATCAAAAACATCTGTAATAAAATGCAAAAACTGTTACAGAATATTGCTGTAAAGATTTTACTTGAAATCTTAAAGGTGAGAGTCCTGCATGCATCAAATTGTTTCAAAAGAAATGTTACTATGTTCTGTGAATGTATTCTGTTACCTGAAGGCTGGGAAGTTGAAGTAATGAGCGAGTAAATCACTGGTTTGCTTTCTTGGTGGGACTGTGGCTGCTGGAGGCCTTTAGGAGAAAATAACAAACATAATATTAAAGGGGCCATGGCAAAACTAACATTTCCATGTTTAAGTGCTATTATTGGGTCCCCATGCTTCTATCAACCTAGAAAATGTGAAAAAGATCAACCCAGTTACTTCGTTTTGGTAAACCATTCTCTAAAAGCACTTGAAAAAATAGGTCGTTAAAATTTGGCTCTCCTTATGATGTCATAAGGAGCTTTATTATAATAATACCACCCCTTAATCTGCACTACCCAATCACAGCACTGCTATTTAGTGCAGAGAAAAAGAGAGAGAGAAAATAATTCAGAGCACAATTGAGTTTCAATTGCAACAAACCATTAATTTGCATTTTAAAGGACACACTCAAAACGGCACATTTTTGCACACACAAAGTGGCAATTTTAACATACTATAATATATTCTTATATGGTATTTTGAGCTAAAACTTCACATACGTGCCCTGGGGACACCAAAGATTTATTTGGCATCTTTAAAAAGTCTTGTGAAATGGCCCCTTTAACATTACAAACAAAGGGTGGTGCTTTTTCCAAATTCATCAGTAAATAAAACGTATGAGTACCAGGTCCCTGTGAATATCCTGTGTCATGCTAAAAAAATTCTGTGGTAGAAAGTTACCTTATAAAGATACTAGTTATAAGGTTATAAGGGCATTTGTTAAAGTCCTGAAAAGTAAAGCAGGTTTGATTTACCTCACTATCTGTTACTAAGCTTTGTGTAATTTGTGATGATTTACTGAAAGTGAGGCTTAGTCAGTTTATATACTAAGTAAAACTAGATTATGCATGAATCCATTTGCATTTTGCAAAAAAATAGATTTTGTTACCTGAGGACTGGAAGTTTGTAATTGGCGAGTGAGCATCCGAGAGACCTGGCTTACTGTCTTTTAAAGAATCAAATGGGAGTAAAATAATGTCAATGCAATGTAAACATTTCAAACAAGGGCTTAAAGTTAAAATGGCAGTTTATGTTTTTTTTCTGGGGTTCCCATTCAATACGGTTCACTTCGCATTGCGTCAGTTTGCTGACGCTATGGGGGGGAAACTCCTGTTTACTCCGCGATTGAAGCCTATTGGTTAACATCTGTACAAAGTACAGACCAATGGCGCGTTTGAGCCCGCACGTGGGATGCACACGTCCTTATATAAGCGCAGGTCAAGCGTCAAGAGCTTATTAATTTTCTCCTTCAGCGCGAACCTCTCGCTGCTCCGAAGAAGAAGAAGCCTTACCTCGCCGTCGACACAAGCCCTGCAGCGGAGTCCAGGCCTAGCGTCTTCCCCTGCTGTTTTCCGGCTGAGAACCGAAGATAGCAGAATCCAGGTATAGCGTCTTCCCCTGCCGCTTTCCGGCTGAGAACCAAAGATAGCCTTCGCTTGCCATGGTACGAGCCCTGTGCAGCGGACACATGCCTGACAAGGTCTCCCCTGCGGCCGCCCGGAAAGATCAATATTTTAATATAAAGCTAAAAGAGCAGGCGCTGTTGTAATAGCGTCCAGCACAACGGCTCGAGTGAGCCTCTCTGCTATGAATTTCCCCCGAGCGCGTCACCAGTCTGGCACCTCCCACGCCGGGACCGCTCTTATATGCATCGGTTGTCCTATCCATGTTTCGTGCTCCCCCTGCTGTTCCTCTCTCGCTGGGATGAACACACGGCGAGCCATGAGACTAGATGGATGCATAGACAAGCACACACGGGCTAACCCGCCCTGTGTTCTGTCACAACGCAACCGTTTATGCTTTACACTAACAGAGTCCCTTGCTCCTCTCACAGTCAGTGGCGAAATCTCTGGCACATTCATATGAATCCCCCGAGTGCATTGGGTAATACCGTTCATACGATGCATGGCTGTTCTATCTGTGTTGCTGCTCCCCTCTGTCGTTCCTCTCTTGTTGAGATGAACAAGCGGGGGAACCGTAGAACTAAGATAGATGCATAGGACAAGCAAACACGGGCGGGTCTGCCCCTGTACCCTGTCATAGCACAGCCACTCGTGCTCTACGCTCGCGGAGTCCCTCGCTCCTTTCCCTGCAGTGGTGAGGTCTCTTAACGGCTTCTTAGAGTTAGCACTCGGTCTTACGCAAGGTCCGAAATTAACACCCGCCAACCGCCAAATGCTGGTAGATTTTCTATTTGGCGCATAAATTCAGAAGGCTATCTGCCACAGTGGCTGATGATTTTCATACCAAAATAGTA
Organism: Misgurnus anguillicaudatus; assembly: GCF_027580225.2. Classification (NCBI taxonomy): domain Eukaryota; kingdom Metazoa; phylum Chordata; class Actinopteri; order Cypriniformes; family Cobitidae; genus Misgurnus; species Misgurnus anguillicaudatus. Next base: position 30,444,939 of record NC_073350.2, on the reverse strand, counting down.
ATGTAATATAATGTGGCCGGAAGGTAAACAGTGCCTGCAAGACTTGAAGCACTATAGACGGTTTGTTGCTAGCTAGTACTGCAGCTAACTTGCGGTCTGCAGATATCTGCTGCATATTAGCTGATATGTGGCGACATTTACCGGAAGTGAAGCAACCTTTGAAATGAAAACTCACCGACAAAAAGGGGGATGAGTAAAATAAAAAGAGAAAGTTTTGTGAGAAATGGAGGTATGGAGATAATGGAGTTTACTGTTATGAGCACTAGTTTCATGTTCACATGTCTTACCATTTGTTGCTCTGTTTTTACTTCTATGTATTCTTATTCATTGGGTCCAGTCTGACATTAAACCACCTAGACATACTGCTCTGCTCTGTGAGCCGTTCTGGTCACCGTCACTACTGAGGCTCGTGCACCTGAACGGCCGAGCTCTGGTCTTCACAGCTGCGTCGACAGAGAACAATTGTCTGGGAGAGGAAGGGTTAAGTCCCGTCTCGGCAGGAGTGCCCTGAAATCTTTTCTGTGTGCTGTTTATCCAAAACATACTGTGTAATACTGTCGGTTATGTGACCTCACTATAGTGGCGAACGGTATTGAATTCCTCTAAGAGCAATTTCCGTGCTTACTATACTGTGTATTGACACCCCAGGGCTGTACGGTGTCTCTAAACACTTTTTTGCCTTACCGACAAGCAGACAGTAATACGCACACACGGCCCGCCTTCCATAATTGTATCGACGCTTGCCGAAAAAACCCCGGTTTGGCCATACAGTATACTGTGTATTGACACCCTACGGCTGTACAGTGTCTCTAACACCTTTCTGCCAAATTTGCTCGCAGCCCACCTCAGTTTCTCCGCTACGATACTGACGGGGCAAACGAGCACGGTCTTACGGCTGTTATTTTCTCTTCCTAGAGAGACGGCAGCCTCAGACTTTTTCATGGCTCCAAGCGTTTGAATCGCGCCCTCTCCGGATGGCCACTCAAAGGCTTACAGCCAAGCGGTTTATGATGTTTTTCGGCCATATAGCTGGTTTATATCAGTGGATCCGAAGACGCTCACACCTCCGCTCCAATACTCGGAGATATTAAGGGTCAAGTGAGCTTGCTACCCGCCACAATAAGTTTCATTTATGACGCTCAGAAAGCAAGCTCAACACCAAAAGCGCGCTCACAGTCAGACGCGCGGCATCTCTTTTAAGACGGGCTCACGTACCCCTCTAACGAGCCCCAGAAAGCTGAATATCGTTGCATTCTGTTCATAAGTCCACTTCAGTTTGACTAAGCAAAGGTCCCGCCCCGAGCTGACGGCCGGGAAGCTTATGCTTAAGTTATACACGGCTGCATGCAGTGCTATCATTACGAGCTCGCCTGGTTGAACACGCCTTACGACGGCAATCAGCCTTCGGTGCGTGGAGCGCCCGTTTGTCTCATATCAATAACCTTGTACTGTACATACGGACCATTAAGGGGATGATTTTAGCACTGCAGCACTCTCGACCGTGTTATTGTGATAATGCGGTCGAGCAAACTACGGTGGTTTCATTTTTCACCGGACCAGACTGAGATCTCGCCCCTGTACAAGTTGGCGAGTCATCTCCTTTTAAAGTCATTGCATCGCTTTATAAGCTATGTTCAATCAGAGTGATACGCATCTCGTGCTTAAACAACGATCCAAAACCACTGCGAATTGTGGTGTGGAACACTTTTCTCCTCACTACGGAGGCTCGTGCACGGCGGCTCTCTCCCCCTACGCCAGATCATTCACTTTATTCATAAGCCAGTCATTTCTCAGATGCGGACGGTGCCCGAGGCACAGCGCTCTGGAACTGTCCAAGGTCCTGTATGACAGATACGTCTGACGTACATCAGACGATCAGCTGTTCATCTGCGTCACAGATCACTCACTAGCGCACCTGTCAATACAGGTTATTTATGGATCGTTGAAGTTATCACCTCCCATGACAATGATGCTCACTCGTGGTTAGTCTACTCCATGTATGGATTAGCTCCACCTCGGGCATGGTCTTAGAGGTTTCTCATCTGACATTTGTGACACGGCCAGCCGTCCACGTTGTCAATTTTACAGCTTCAACATCCCTGCTTCGCGCACTACTGAGGTTTGTTCCATTAAAGGTGCCCCCGTAAGCTCACCTGTATGCACGATAATTTTATGCGTCCACCGTGCGCTTAGAGAAGCTCACATATGCACACTATAAGATTTCATTATACACTAAAGAAGCGCTTGGAAAAGCTCACCTGTATACACGGCTAGGGATGGGAATCGAGAACCGGTTCTTCTTAAGAACTGGTGCCCAGTGAATCCATTCCTTTCAATCGTTAGCATGCCTGCTTAACGATTCCGCTTATCGGTTCCGCTCATTGCAAATGTGTCATGACGTCACACACGCACTGTGTTGTTTTGGTTTAGAACGCAGCAAACATTGCATCGAGGCAGAACGATCCAAAGCTTGGTTATATTTAGTGGTGGGCAGAGCGAGGCTTCGTGAAACACTGAAACAGTTGAATCAATAACTTATATTTCACGCGAAAATACGACATACGGTCGCGTTGCAGGACTGTCGTGTTATTGATACACAACAACATCAGAGAGTCAAGCACTAGCGGAGCTAACGGGATGTCATCTGTTATTAATGCCGAAGGTAATGTGTTAATGTTAATGTGAGCGCCATTTCATTATTTAAACTTTTACTATACGGATCTCCGTTGTCATTGTCCATCAAATTGATGACGGTCAGAGTCTGGCTGGCTCTCGTACAGGCTCAGAGGCTGCAGAAATATCTCTCGTGCACGTCTAGCTAACTTAGCCTAACTTACTCCGTTTACAGAGGCAGGGAGGAATAAAATGACTGAGGCGAGGATAAACTAATTTCACCGGCGGACACTACTTAAGTATTTCTACTTAAAAGTACATTTTCAAGTATTCTTATTTTATCAGTGTTTTTTTTTTTTTTTGAAAACATACATTCCAAAGCATAATCATAATTTTAAATCCACTACATTTTATAATTTCAAGTTTTTGGTTAATTTTCAATACACATTTACGGCACGCTTGGAAAGCTCACCGATCTGTGCACTATAATACATCCCGATGCGCTCGAGGGCTCACCTGGGTTCACACTATTGTGGTATCTGTATAATCCCACGCTACGAACCGTTCTGCCGCATATTATAGTCAGATCGGCCGTTCGTGAGCTTCGCAGATCACTAACTACGTATGCCTGTTGCTAACAGTAGCTATTTAGATGGATCGTTGAAGCCATCGCACTGGCTCACGCCCCTCTATGAGCTATGTCCTATATGTTAGAGCCCACTCTGTGCGAGTTTGGCTTCATCATGGACTTGGTCTACAGGGGTATCTATATTTGATATCTGCTACGCGGCCGGCTGGTCTTAGCCGTCTACGTTTGTCAGATTGTACAGCTAAGACGTCCCTGCCCTACGAGCGCAGGTTCTCTCGGCTTAATCATGCACGCTCATGCGTTTTATGTGTACACCATGGTGCGCTCAGCGAGCTCATCAACGTGACTCTGAATTTACTTATCTCGCACACCCGCGGCGCGGTCGGTATCTCGCCGTCTTGTGCTATGTTATGTGCTCCCAGTGTGTTTAAAATCCCACCGTATGCGCGTCAACATTTTATATGGTGCTTACACTTTTGCTTTAAAGCTGTGAATATGCCGGTTATAGGTCCACACGCAGTGTCTCTCCAGTAAGGCACTTCAGTACGTTGTGTATGCACGGCGTGATGAGATTACGTTCCCCCATAGCGTCAGCTTACTGACGTAATGCGAAGTGAACCGCATTGAAAGGGAACGCTTAGTTTACTCACGTAACGCCGGTTCCCTGAAATAACGTGAACGAAGCATTGCATCTCTTGCCGTGCTACAAACGTCTACGCAGCGAGTGTTATTCGGCTGCGCGCTTCAGTCGAATAATAATGAGCTCTTGACGCTTGAACCACGCTTATATAAGGACGTGTGCATCCCGCGCGCGGGCTCAAACGTCATTGGTCTGTACTTTGTATGTACTTTGTAGACGTTAACCAATAGGCTTCCCCCCCATAGCGTCAGCTAACTGACGCAATGCTTCGTTCCCGTTATTTCAGGGAACCGGGTTACGTGAGTAACCTAAGCGTTTTCTTGAATGAATGCACTGTACATGATTTAGCTGACATGAGAATATATGTTACTAAGTTTCAGGTAATGTGTGATGATTTGAATGTGATAATGTTAGTGATGTTTTCTTACCTGTGGGTTGAGATGTGTCTGGTACAGAAGTGATGAGAGAGTTTATTTCTGCAGGTCCAGAAGCACGCTACATAAAAGAGTAAATAATTAAGATCATATCACTTTCCTCGTTATGGGATATGAAAATAACACACGCATAAACACACAGATGATGCTCACCGTATCTCCTGCAGTTCTTTGACTTGAAATAATACAAAGCAATCTTAGTGTATTATTCTTTAATTCAATCAAATATTAATGGTTATAGTATATTATTATAAAATAAATAAGCTGAAAAATTTCTACATGAAGAAAAGACTTACAGTTTAGATCTTTTTTTGCCTAGAAAACAAATAACTACTGCTACATTTTTTCAGTTATTTGTCTTTATTTGTTCATTAAAACTAAGTAACTGTATAAACTTTACTTACATACAAATCCGCACAGACATATGAGTCCTGTGAGTACAATCACAGAGCACGCCACTGCTGACAGCATTATCAGCAACATTCTTTTCTCTAAAAAAATGTATTATTTATTATGATATATCTTTCAGTATAGTTGTATATTTAAGTGTAATCCCTAAGTCTCTGTTACAGTTTTTTACGATTGCTTACACACAAAATCTTTTCATGTCATACGATTTTTGAAAGCTCTCACTCAAAGTGCAAAACTACATGCCAAATCTTCAAAACCATAAGCTATTTCCCCGCCTTTGACTCAGTTTTCAATTGCATAAAACACTTTTTTCAAAACACTACACACAATTCTCTACCTAAAACACAAAGATCTATGAGGAAGAGACTTGCTTTCCTTTTCCAAACACAACCAATCAAAATGCTACACTTATTCACCAGGTCACACAGACACATTTCTCACATGTGCAAACACTAATTGCTTAACTGATCACTAACCAATCACTGCTTTACAGTAGTATAGGCCTATAAATAGGTCAAAGGTCAGATGACCTGTTTTGGCAATTTGCATCCCACCCCCCTGCCAATTCCTGGACCAGGACCCCACACACAGTTTACTGTATTCTACTGTAAAGAATTTACTTTTTGTTTACATGTTTATAGTTTGTTGTATAATGTATACAACAGTAATGTTTGGACTAATAAATATTTTCGGTTTCTACATTGCATTGGTGTTTTCAGTGTACTTGTTACCCCTCTCAGCAGATTACTTTCACTGTAGAACATTGTATTGAAATGTAGATGTAAGCCTATGAAAGACCAAAGAGCTTTAGATTTAGAACAACAGTGTTTACATGGTATATCCAAAAATGAATTATTATGAAAGAAGTGTTTGCCATTTGATGCAAATGCTTCATTCTGACATGTGTTTGTGGCATTTTGAATGCAGTGTTGCATTTTGAAAGAGTTGTGAGCTATTTTGCATTTTGTGTGTGCAGTTTTGAGAATTGTGTGTAGAGTTTTGAAAAGGTGTGTAAGCAATTGGTAAAAACTGTAAACTCCTTTACTTATTCTATGTAACAACAAAACTAAAATGTGTAAAATATCTTCTTTTGGATAATGTCTGTTGGTATTTTAATTTTTATAACTTAAAGAGGAAATTTAACTGATTCAAAAGTTGTCAGTCAGTTTCTGAGGTACAAATGACTAAGGGGGTAAAATGGAAAAATGTTTTTAATTCTCTGCCATGAGAGAATTAAAAACCTTTAGCTTTAGGAGTTGAATTATGAGAGAATTAAAAACCTTTAGCTTTAGGAGTTGTCCCTATTATCAATGCTCTGAGGATCAGCTGAAAAAAATCAAATGAAAGCACAGCAAAGTCAGCAATTTTGGTATGTTAGGTCTTTCAGTGAAGCAATGATTTTCTGTTATTTTTATGTTATGTTTTTATCAAAAGCTAAACTTTACTCACATGCTTTTGTGTCTTTTTCAACATCTTTGTGAGTTGGCTTTACTGTTGAAACTACTTTTGTGTCTTTTTTAACATCTTTGTGAGTTGGCTTTACTGTTGAAACTGTAGTGAGAAATCAACAATGTCAAATGTTATTTTTTAATTAAATGTTTTTATTATTAAACATTAGGGGTGGGCGATATGACCAAAATCTTCTATCACGATAGGATTAATTTTATATCATGATAACGATATGTATCACGGTAGAGTTTTTTTATGTTTTAATAAGGTTTAAATCTTTAATACCATAGAAATGTTCATAATTCTCACAAAAACATATACAAGCATAGAAAGAAGATAAATACAAATAAAACTCAAGCTCTCTGAAGATAAACAGTGAATGATATGAGAATGATAATAAATAATTATGCATGTATGTATAGGCCTATATATATTTTTATTTAAGGTAGAAAAGTGATTTAATCAGGAGCAGTGAGAGATTTCCTCTCAATGCTGTTTGATTAACACGAGTGACAGACAGGAGCAAAATTAGGTAACTTCCCCTTTAAGACCAAAGTCCCTCTCCAAAACACTGTTACACATACACTGTTACACATGCGCTTTGTCTTTTAGCTGTTTACTTTCTCTTAAGACCTAACTGGTCGTGTTTATGAGGATGCTTGCAAAGACGGGAATTTTGACGCATATGTGTATTTAAGGCCAATAAAGCGGAAAATGCTCACGAGCTTAATGAGCAGCGGTCGCGCGACTTGCGCGCTCCTCACAGACAGAAAGAGAGCAGCGGTTGCGCGACTTGTCCGCTCCTGACACACATAAAGAACGCACGCATACAGATCTGCTGTCTGTGTTTCAATGGCTTAAAATAGCTTGTTTTAAAACTGCAGTGCTTAAATATGTGTACAAACGTTACGTTTTCTCGAGCACGCACACAGGAGCGTGACGTGAGTGCGTAACCTCGATAGAAACGATAGTCCAAAATCTCTACCGGTTGACAAATTTCTACCGGTTAATTATGTCTACCGGTTTATCGCCCACCCCTATTAAACATTAAAGGGGACATATCATTTAAATCTGACTTTTTTCAAGTTTAAGTGCTATAATTCGGTCCCCAGTGCTTCTTTCAACCTAGAAAACCTGAAAACGAACATCCAAGTAACTTAGTTTTGGTAAACTCTGCAAGCATGTGAAAAATAGGTCATTAAAATTTGGCTCCCCTTGTGATGTCAAAAGGGGATCTCTTATTATAATAATAACGCCCTTCAATCTGCATTATCAAACCACGGCACTGCCATTTAGTGCAGAGAGAGAAAAAGAGAGAGAAATAATAATTTACTGCACAATTGAGTTTTAATTTCAACAAACCACCATCATTGCGATCAGTGTTTGCATTTCATCAGGTCATTTACATTTTAATGGACAACACACCCCAAGTTTTTGCTCACACCTACAAAGTGGCAATTTTAACATGCTATAATAAATCTATATGGTGAGCTAAAACTCAACATAATGTACTCTGAGGGCACCAAAGATTATTTTACATCTTAAAGTCTTGTGAAATATCCCCTTTAAAGCAACACCAAAGAGTTTTTTTACCTTAAAATAACGCTTCCAAAACAGTTTCAGTGGTTCATCCACTCTAAACAGGGTGAACAGCACTTTCACATTCGCTTTGCAGCCCTCTATCGGCCAAAACCGCACTAAAGAAGTTTCCAACCGTCGGGTAGCGGTCCTGTAGTCCGAGTGAATACTACAAAAACGTGCTTTACGGCAGACCTACAATCCAATCAGAGCCAGCTATGCCTCAGTATTTATGACAGTGGGTAATGGACAATTACGCTTCTAACCTGTACGGGGAGCAAAGAGCCAAAACTCTTTGGTGTTGCTTTAATTCCGAGTAACATGAGATGCTGATGTACTGTAGCTTACCAGCTGTAGGGTGTGTTTTGGTTGCAGCAGTGGACACTGCAGAAATATACAATATAAAAATGTTCAGTTGGTATGATGACAGTAATATAACATGGAAAATGTCTTTCTGATGTCTTCAGGTTTGATTTATCATTATGATTACTCACAAGTTGTCATGACTCTTGTACCGGTTGATGTTGAAACTGCAGAGAGAATTGAGCCGTATTACATCGAGTACAATATTTGTAAACTATAGGGAAGTTAAAAGAGGAATTTTTCATTTTAATTTAATTTAGAATAACCAAGGATAGTGTCGTAACTCACCAGCTGTGATTTTGGTTGTAGACATTAGTCCAGCTTTAGCTGGAAATGTTTAATAAAAGGTTCAGTTCGGTGAGATGACTGATAAATGATTTTTTTATTTTTTTATTTTTTTATTTCATTTAATATGGACATAGCAATAACATTGGACGAACCAGATGCATTGTTTAAAGCAGGGGTGGGGAACCCTGGTCCTGGAGGGCCACTGTCCTGCAGAGTTTAGTTCCAACCCTAATTAAACACACCTGAAAAATCAAATGAAAGTCTTCAGGATTGCTTGGAAATGAAATTCAGGTGTGTTTGATTAGGGCTGGAACCAAACTCTGCAGGACAGCGGCCCCCCAGGACCCAGGGTTCCCCACTCCTGGTTTAAAGTGTTATAGCACATGTGCTAATGAAAGCGAACATGTGATAATTGAAAGTGAAAAATAAAAAAAGAGGCTTTTTGTTTACTTTGGGTACAAGTTTAAATTAAGAATCATGGTTACTCACAAGTTGGTTTGACTGTTTTTGTTGTACCCACAGTGGTGGTTGATGTTGAAACTGCAGAGAGAATGTAGCTGTATTACACCGAGTACAATATTTGTAAACTTTCATTTTAAGGTAATTTCACCAAATTTCTTTTTAAGGTAATTCCACCAAATTTAAACTACAAGAGAGATAAAAGAGGAATTTTTTAACTTTAATTTAATTTAGAAATACCAATGAAGGTGTCATAACTTACCAGCTGTGGTTTTATATGCGGACGTTATTGCAGCTTTAGCTGGAAATGTTTAATAAAAGGTTAAATTTGGTGAAATTACCTTAAAAAGAACTGTCACTGAGATAATTTAAAGGTGCTCTAAGCGAATTCACGCGTTTTAGACCACAACACATTTTTTGTTATATACAGTAAACATCTCCTCACTATCTGCTAGCTGCCTGTCCCCTGAACACACTGTAAAAAAACGCAGTCTCTGTAGACAGCCCAGGCTCCACAAACTGCAATAAAAATGAAGTGGTCAAACCTACCACCAGGAAACATAACAAAGTGTTCCAGCCAATAAACGACAGGAAGGATTTGGGAGTGGGGGTTAGGCGTGTTCATGACTCTTTCAGAAAGCACAGACGGGAGGGGGAGGGGAGGAGTTAGCTAAGCTCCGTTTTGTTTGACAACACTTCAAACGTCAACAAGAAGTGATGTCACACAGATTCGCTTAGAGTGCCTTTAAGGTGAAAAATAAAAAAGGCTTTTTGTTTACTTTGGGTACAAGTTAAAAATAAGAATCACATGGTTACTCACAAGTTGCCGTGACTGTTTTTGTAGTACTTGCAGTGGTAGATGATGTTGAAACTGTTTAGTACAGTAACAGTAAAGACCATTTTTGCTAATTTCAAAGTAAACTTAAATGTTGATGTTGTATAGCAGTAAGATCTTGAAATAACTTGTTTTAACACGTTTTTCTTGGGAGCCAATAATATTAATATAGCAGGTGATAATCATTTATAAACAGTGTTTCCTCTAGGATTTTTTCCAGCTGTGGCGGCAGGGGGCGCCCATGATGATTATAAATGTACATTATTTTTTTTAATGTAGAATATAGGCTACAGTAAACTAACATGCATTTTTTTATCATTTTCATGCTGTCATTTACTTTTCCTTATATTTTTTTCTATGTTTAATCTAAACTGTATTTTCTTAAAAAATACGTAAGTTTTTTAGCTTCATACGGATCTTTCATTGTAGTTTTAATGTAGTGTGCAAGTTCTTGCTCATGTTTAGCGTTACAGAGCTGTTGCAAAGTCACGCACAGTCCTGTTTGATAATCCGCACCGCTGTGATTTGACAGAAACCCCGACCAGTTATCCGACATCAGCAGCAATTTTTCCAGCATTCCACACCCGGCCTGTTTGACATAAAGAGCCCGACCCGGTCACACCGCAAATCGCGCAGTT